>NC_057807.1:32736226-33047412 GCF_018294505.1 Triticum aestivum | reverse complement strand
TTTTTATTTTATTTTGTTACTATTTACTGTTCTATTCTTAATTATTTTATTAAAGTTTGTTTATTTTACTTTATTAAAGTTTATTTTGTTTCTACTTATTTATTTTATTTTATTTTTTAATTTTTTAATTTATTTTATGAAAAATTCTTTTTTGCTTTTAATGTTTTACACACAAAAGCCGTCTCCCCTGGTCGGTTCATTGGTCCCGGTTCATGGCTTGAACCAGCATTAAAGACCAACCTTTGGTCCCGGTTCACGGGACCAACCGGGACCAATGGTTGTGGGCCAGGAGCGAGGCCCATTGGTCCCGTTTCGTCCCACTAACCAGGACCAAAGGGGCCGGACGAACCGAGACAAATGCCCCCACGAGGCCCAGCAGGCCCACTGGCTTCACGAACCGGGACCAATGGGCCCATGGGTCCCAGTTCATGACTGAACCGCGACTAATGGACTTATCTGGCCCGAACGTATGCCCTGTTTTCTACTAGTGTATATATTGGGCATCAAGATCTATAGAGATAGATTAAGAAGCTTGATAGGACTTCCACAAAGCACATACCTTGATAAAGTTTTGAATAAGTTCAAAATGGACCAGTCAAAGAAAGGGTTCTTACATGTGTTACAAGGTGTGAAGTTGAGTCAGACTCAATGCCCGACCACTCCATAAGATAGAGAGAAAATGAAAGTCATTCCTTATGCTTCGGCCATAGGTTCTATCATGTATGCTATGTTGTGTACCAGACCTGGTGTGTGCCTTGCCATAAGTTTAGCAGGAGGTACCAAAGTAATCCAGGAGTGGATCACTGGACAGCGATCAAGAACATCCTGAAGTACATGAAAAGGACTAGGGATATATTTCTCGTTTATGGAGGTGAAAAAGAGCTTGTCGTAAGTGGTTAGGTCAATGCTAGCTTTGGCACTGATCTAGATGACTCTAAGTTGCAAATCAGATATGTATTTTTATTGAATGGTGGAGCTGTTAGTTGGTGCAGTTCCAAGAAGAGCGTCGTGGCGGGATCTACGTGTCAAGCGGAGTACATAGCTGCTTTGTAAGCAGCAAATGAAGGAGTCTGGATGAAGAAGTTCATATCCGATCTAGGTGTAATACCTAGTGCATCGGGTCCAATGAATATCTTTTGTGACAATACTGGAGCAATTGCCATGGTGAAGGAATCCAGATTTCACAAAAAGACCAAACACATCAAGAGACACTTTGTGACGCCCCCGATTCAATCGGACACTAGTCATACATGCAAATATGTACGATCAAGATCAGGGACTCACATGAATATATCACAACACAACTCTAGACATAAATTAAAATAATACAAGCTTTATATTACAAGCCAGGGGCCTCGAGGGCTACAATACATTAGCTTGAATACAAACGAGTCAGCGGAAGCAACAATATCTGAGTACAGACATAAGTTAAACAAGTTTGCCTTAAGAAGGCTAGCAGAAAAGCAACATGATCGAAAAGGAAAGGCCTCCTGCCTGGGAGCCTACTAACTACTCCTAGTCGTCGGCGACCTCCACGTAGTAGTAGGCACCCTCGGGTTTGTAGTAGTTGTCGTCGAAGGTGGCATCTGGCTCCTGGACTCCGTCATTTGGTTGCGTCATCCGAGAAGAATGGAAAAGGGGGAAAAGAGGGAGCAAATCAAACGTGAGTACTCATCCAAAGTACTCACAAGAAAGGATCTACACTACATATGCATCGGTGTCAATTGAAATGGGCTGTATCTGTGGACTGAACTTCAGAATGCTAGAAGAGAAGGGGAAAAGCTAGTCCTATCGAAGAATAGCATCTTCTGGAAACCACCATCTTGCAGCAACATGAGGGAGTAGAGTAGTATAACATAAGTCATATTTATGTTGTTGTATCAACGCTCCAGGATCCTTTCTCGACTCTCGAAGCAACATATACAAATCATGCTTCAGCATCCAGTTCTAGTTGTATCGATCGGGATACAACTCCGAGTGTCCGTTACCGTAGGACAGGCTATCGATAGATGTTTTCTTCCCTGGACGGGTGCACCAACTTACCCACCATGCTTGATTAACTTCGGCTGGACACACTTTCCTGGGTCATGCCCGGCCTCGGGCAAACAATACGCCGCAACCTGACCTAGGCTTAATAGAGAGGTCAGCACACCGTACTAAACTATGCTCCTAGGGGTCATGGGACATCGCCCTAGGAACTCCTATACGTTGTGTGGCGGCCGGTGAGCAGACCTAGCTACCTCCTTAAAAAGGCAGGTGCTTATGCAGTCCAACCCGGCACGCGCCGCTCAGTCGCTGACGTCTATTAAGCTTCGGCTAATGCATACGATGCAGAACACCCATACTATGCCCATGTGATGGTTAGTGCTATTAGGCCAGAGGCCCCTCTGATCAAATATCCAAATCATAGTGGATTAGGAACGCGCAGTAACAAGCAGAGACTCACGAAAGATGTGACCCCATTGCCCCATCTCGAGGACTTGTGGCAAGGGCTAGGAATGCCCGGCCACGCCTCGTAAGTATCTCGCGGGCACCCTCCAGGTCAACCTGACTCCTCATCGCTAGCAAATATGCTCGCGCGGGTACCCATGAGGGCCTACTCGTCTTTAGTAACATGGTTAATGTAAAGTCATGTAACCATAGTAACCGTGTGTCTAACACCAAGGGGAAAACCTCAGCAGTCACCCTCGACGGGTTCCACTTGATGTACTCATCAAGGTGAACGTAAGAGGATCCAGCCTCGAGGTTCACACTTGAGGGGTTGCACGACAGAGTCGTATCGGAAGTGGTTAAGGCGGAATCACCCTCAATGACCACGACCGAATAACTACACTACATGGTTAACATCAGAAGTGCTGATGAGGTCTCACCCTCGGCACTCGATAGTAACCCAGTAGTGTCGAGCAACTAAGGGGAAGTGATGTGCAGTGCCGGACCTGGTCTTCGATCCCGTTGATCGGGTCTTCGATGATGAATCCGGGGTAACAAGGACAAGGTAGGGGGTCACTGATGGATCACTAACCAACCTATACTAAGCAACATAGGATAAACAGGTAAGGTACCATGAGCAGGTTACAAAAGCAGGCTATGCATCAGAATAGGAGAAAACAATAGCAGTAGCAAAATCTAATGCAAGCATGAGAGAATGGAATGAGCGATATCGGGATGATCAAAGGGGGGCTTGCCTGGTTGCTCTGGTAAGGAGTGGTTGTCGTCGACGTAGTCGACCACAGGGGCAACATCGGTCTCAGGGTCTACCGGTGAGAAGAGGGGGAAGAAATAGTAAATATAAGGAAAACATAGCATCACAGAGCATAACGTGGCAATATGCTGTGCCGGGTGTGACCTAACATATGCTACACGATATAGGTGAAGGGGGAATTCAATCGAGAATGTATTCCCGGTTCCGGACCTGTGTCAAATAGATGACCGAAGGGGAATGTTCCATGTTCAGATAGTTAGAGGCATCTTACAGGTATGTGGTTAGCGTATTCGGGTTTGTCTTGTCGTTCTGAGCAACTTTCATGTATAAAGTTTTTCCAACCGAGCTACGGTTTATTTTCTAAGAATTTCTAAAGATTTTAGCATTTGCAGAAATTATTTAAATTAACAAAAAAGGAATATGACGTCAGCATGACATGTTGATGATGTCATCAGTCAATGGAGCGGCTGACCAGGTCAAACCTGACCAGTGGGGCCATTGGGACCCACATGTCAGCCTCTGTTAGTTTAACAGTGGAATAAACTAATCTAATATGGTTAATTAGGGGTGCGGGCCCCATTACCCAGTGACTAATTAGTGATTAACACTAAAAAATAGACTAGTTAACATTTTGTTTATTTATAAAACATGTTTAACTAGTGCAGGCCCACATGTCAGTGGTACCAGGCTACCTTGTCAACACTTTGACTCGGTCAACCCAGTCAACAGGGCATGCGGGGCCCGCTGGGAGTGACCCAAGGGTGGCACCAGGTGTGCCACGTCGGCGGTGGCCGGCGGCTCAACGCCGGCGATACTAAACGTGGTGGCGCGGCTTGGATCTCGCCGGAAAACGGCCTCATGCGACCATTTGGCGCGCGGCCTAGTGCGTTCGAACGAGGGAAACAATCCGCGTCGATCTACGGCACTCACGTGGTCTGAAACAAACAGAGTCGACGGAGGCGTTGACCGTGGCGGCGCCGGAATTCGGCTGAGGTGCGGTATGCAGCCAGAGGGCATGAGCAGACAATCTAGAGGCTCGGGCGGCACCAGGGAGGCGCCCTGAGCATGTTGCCGTGCTTGCCCGGCCTTGGCAACAACTATAGCGACGGTGACTGGCTACACGGCGAAGCCGAGCTCGGCCATGGTGGACGTGGTGGTTATGGGAGCGCAAGAGGCCAGGGGAGTGAGGGGAGAGGATGAGGGACTCACGCGCGGCGCAAGAAAGGCCCGTGGGAGGTTTAAGAGCTGCTGTGTAGTGGATCGACACCGGCGAGCTCCTGTGATCCGAGGCAGAAGACGAGGCCGGGGTAGCGTTCGGGGTTGCAGCTATGGCGAACTTTAATCTAAACAAAACCCAAAGTCTAAACGACGCCCTAAGGGCTGTATATATATGGAGGAAGAGGAGGGAATTTCGTGGCCCTTGGGGAAGGGGTCCAAAACCAACCCTATCTCTTGTTTCCCCACACATACGGACCCTAAAAACAGCCTATACTGAAGTATTTCGAAAATACTTGGGCCTGGCCCAATAATAAGGTGACACAACACCTAGAATAGCCTCTGGACGAAAGTTATGAAGTGGCATCTTTTATATTTCGTCCAAGGCTTCATGCACACATTATGGTGGCTTCGACGTCCTGAAATCATCACTTGTAACTCTGTTCTTGTTCCCCTTGCGCTTGCCATCATCTCCATGCTTGATCTTGATCCAATGTTCATCCTTCTCCAAGCTAGGCCCTTCATTTGTAAGCAAAACAAATGTATCCAATTTAGGCAGCATCATATTCTCATGAACATTAGAATCATGACCAAGAAACGAAAGTACCTGGTAATTTAATTGGCGTGCGCGAGCTCTAGTAATTGGTCCAGTATGTATAGCAGCAGGGGTTGTGGGTGTAACAATGGTATTGATGTCCTCATCATCCTCCCCTTCTTGAAATGAAGTCGTCCTCGACGGAAGCTCATCTTCCTCTCTCGAATAAGGCTTCAAATCTGCAATGTTAAAAGTGGAACTAACCCCAAAAGCTGCAGGCAGCTCAAGTTTATATGCATTATCATTTATTTTCTTTAACACCTTAAAAGGTCCGTCAGCACGTGGCATTAGCTTTGATTTGCGCAAATCAGGAAATCTATCCTTATGCAAATGTAACAAGACAAGATCTCCAGGTGCAAACACAACTTGTTTTCCACCCTTATCTCCAGCAAGTTTATATTTAGCATTCATACGCTCAATGTTTTCCTTAGTTATCTCATGCATTTTTAAAATCAATTCAGCACGTTGTTTAGCATCAAAATTAACCTTCTCCGAAGATGGAAGAGGCAACAAATCAATAGGTGCACGAGGTAGGAAACCATACACAACTCCAAAAGGGCACATCTTAGTAGTAATGCAATGAACGATTATAAGCAAATTCAATATGAGGAAAGCATTCTTCCCACATTTTCTTATTATTCTTCAAAATAGCCCTAAGCATAGTAGACAATGTTCTATTGACTACTTCAGTTTGTCCATCATTTTGGGGGTGACAAGTAGTACTAAAAAGCAGTTTAGTCCCCAACTTAGCCCATAAACATCTCCAAAAGTGGCTAAGAAATTTAGTATCACGATCTGAGACAATAGTATTTGGCACACCATGCAAGCGAATAATTTCACGAAGGAACAAATCAGCAACATTAACATCATCATCGCTTTTCTGACATGGTATAAAGTGTGCCGTTTTCGAGAATCTATCCACGACAACAAATATGCTATCCCTCTCCTTCTTTGTTTGAGGTAAACCTAAAACAAAGTCCATAGATATATCCTCCCAAGAAACACTAGGTACAGGCAAAGGCATATATAAACCATGAGGATTGAGTCGTGACTTAGCTTTTTGACATGTAGTGCAGCGAGCAACAAAGCGCTCAACATCCTGTCTCATCTTTGGCCAAAAGAAATGTGTAGCAAGTACGTCCTCCGTCTTCTTCACGCCAAAGTGTCCCATTAATACTCCTCCATGCGCCTCCTGCAACAACAAAAGACGAATGGAGCTAGCTGGAATGCATAGCTTGTTAGCACGGAACACAAAGCCATCATTAACGACAAACTTGTTCCATGTTCTACCTTCTTTACAATTCTGCAATACATCTTTAAAATCAGCATCATGCACATATTGATCTTTGATGGTCTCCAAACCAAATATTTTTAAGTCAAGTTGTGAAAGCATAGTATAGCGACGAGACAATGCATCAGCAATAACATTTTCTTTACCCTTCTTGTGTTTAATGTCATAAGGGAAAGTCTCAATGAATTCAACCCATTTAGCATGTCTACAATTTAGTTTAGCTTGACTTTTAATATGTTTCAAAGATTCATGATCAGAGTGTATAACAAATTATTTGGGCCATAAATAATGTTGCCATGTTTCTAAAGTCCGAGCAAGAGCATATAATTCTTTATCATAAGTAGAATAATCCAAACTAGGCCCACTCAATTTTTCAGAAAAGTATGCAACAGGTTTGCCATCTTGTAGTAACACACCTCCTAATCCAATTCCACTAGCATCACATTCAAGCTCAAAAGTCTTATTAAAATCAGGAAGTTGGAGTAAAGGAGCATGTGTCAACTTGTCTTTCAATACCGTGAAGGCTTCTTCCTGTGCGGTACCCCAAAGAAAAGGCACATCTTTCTTTGTAAGCTCATTGAGAGGTGAAGCAATGGTGCTAAAATCTCTCACAAAACGCCTATAGAATCCAGCGAGGCCAAGAAAACTCCTCACTTGTGTGACCGTTTTGGGCTGTGGCCAACTCTCAATAGCTTCAATCTTGGCTTTATCAACATCAATTCCCTGTGGAGTAACAACATAGCCAAGAAAAGAAACCCGGTAAATGCAAAAGGTGCACTTCCCAAGGTTACCAAACAAACGTGCATCACGTAAAGCAATAAAAACAACACGTAAATGTTCCTCTAAAGATCTGCTGTAAATCAGTATATCATCAAAATAGACTACCACAAATCTTCCAATAAAAGCACGTAAAACTTCGTTCATTAATATCATGAAAGTACTAGGTGCATTAGTTAACCCAAAAGGCATGACTAACCACTCATATAATCCAAACTTATTTTTAAGTACCGTTTTCCATTCATCTCCCAATTTCATACGAATTTGATGGTATCCACTACGCAAATCAACTTTGGAGAATATTCTAGATCCACTCAATTCATCAAGCATATCATCTAGCCGAGGAATAGGATGACGATAATGAATAGTAATATTATTAATGCCTCTACAATCAACACACATACGTGATGTACCATCCTTTTTAGGCACTAGAATAATAGGAACATCACAAGGACTAAGGGATTCATGTATATAACCTTTGTCGAGCAGCTCCTGTACTTGATGCATAATCTCCTTCGTCTCCGCTGGATTGGTACGGTATGGTGCACGGTTGGGTAATGATGCACCAGGAATTAAGTCAATCTGATGCTCAATCCCTCGAATGGGAGGTAATCCCAGTGGCACGTCTTGTGGAAAGACGTCAGAGAACTCCTGCAAAATGTTAGTGACATCAGGAGGCAAAGAGGAAGGCACGTCCTCAAATGAAAATAATACCTCTTTGCACACAAAAGCATAGCAAACAGATGTGCTGAAATCTAGCTCATCAATATTAGATTTAGTGGCAAGTAAACATACACTTTTCAATTTAATTTCAGAAGCAACAGTAGATGGTTTACTATTAGGATTCATTTGTGGCTCAAATTCTTTTGGCACAATATGATTTTCACTCTGATTTTTCTCCTGTTTTGCTTTATTAGCTCTATTAATATCATCTTTCAAAATGGAATTAGGAGTCATAGGAAGCAAAGTAATATTCTTATCCTTATGAACAAGAGTATAATGATTGTTTCTACCATGGTGTACAGAATTTTTATCAAATTGCCATGGTCTACCAAGTAATAAGGAACATGCTTGCATAGGTACCACATCACAATCAACATAATCAGCATATGTAGAAATACTAAAATGCACACGAACATTACGTGTTACCTTAACCTTGCCGCTGTTGTTGAACCATTGGATGTAGTAAGGATGTGGATGTGGTCTTATGGTGAGAGAAAGCTTCTCCACCATCTCCATGCTAGCCAAGTTGTTGCAGCTCCCTCCATCTATGATGACGCGCACATAACGTTCCTTCACAACTCCCTTTGTATGGAACAAATTATGCCTCTGATTTTGCTCAGCTTGTGTGACCTGCACACTCAAAACACGTTGAGCAACTAAACATTCATACTTGTCAGCATCATCAGGAGCCATGTATTGCGTCTCATGATCATAATCATCTCCACCATGTTCTTCACGTGTAATAAGAGCCAGAGCCAAAGTCTCCTCATCATAGTCACTAGCGGACTCATACCCACCATCCTCAGTAGCAATCATCACACGCTGAGATTTGCATTCTCGCGCATAATGACCTCTTCCCTTATAACGATGACAAATAATATCACTTGTGTGCCCTGTTGATGCCATGGAAGAAGAAGAGCTCTGTGCAGGCCCGACAAGTGGGCCCTTGGAAGATAATGGTGGTTGTGCCTGCTTTCTTGTATCACGGCTGGAGATGGCATCTGATGGAGGTGTTGGTGCAGTTGAAGTAGAAGATGCACGCGGTGTCCATGATGAAGATCGACCTGCAGAAAAGTTAGTTCATGCCAATGCTTGTCGATCCTGCACTTCACATTCAGTTTGACAAGCAAGATGAAATAAACGAGTGATATTAGTATACCCCTTATACTCTAGAATGGTCTGAATCTCTCTATTTAATCCACCCATAAAATGTGCAAGCATAGATTCATTCTCCTCAACAATACCACATCTAATCATGCCAGTTTGTAATTCTTGATAATATTCTTCTACAGAATTTTTTCCTTGTCTTAAATGCGGCAATTTTTGAAGCAATTCACGTTGATAATATGGTGGAACCCAACGAGTACGCATAGCAGTTTTCAAAGCAGCCCAAGTAGCTGGAATAGGATATAATCTACAATGTTCAGACCACCATACACATGCAAAACTAGTGAAAGCACAAACAACATCAGCAACCCGTCTCTCCTCGGGATATTGCAAACATGTGAAACGTTGTTCAGTTTCTAACTCCCAAGTAAGATATATATCAGGAACATATCTACCCTCAAATGGTGGAATATTCAATTTCAGTTTAGGAACATGGTCATGATCTCGTACCTGAGGTGGTGGTGCAGGCCTAACATTGCGAATAAATACCTGTGGTCGACCTGCTGGTGGTGGTGCTGGTGGCTTCACGTAGTTCCGATTTTGATCAACCTCATCCTCATAATCGCCCGCATACTCATCATCCTCCTGGGTACCAGCAGCAGCAGTAGCAGGAGCCAAAGAAGCATCAACAACAAGTATAGCAGAACCAGAAGTTTGGCCATCCTCAAGAGGAACACGCTTCGCTCGTCCATACTGATTCGGAAGGGGGCGTTGTTGTTGTTGTTGCAGAAGTGTGATAGGTGCAGCCGACCGTGGTTGTGGAAAATGGGCGAGCAATTCATTAAAATTGTTATCAAGCTTTGTTTCGAACGTCTTCTCAATGCCATCTATCTTCTGCATGACCTCGTCAAATCTGTTTAGCACATCTTGCACGTGTCCACTCATCATTTGCTGAAATTTATCATGTAGCTGTTTGTTCGTCAGGTTCTCCCAATCAGTCTCATCGGCTTGTGATCCTGCCATGGTTAGCAGCAAGTAGAAACACACAAGAATATGATCCTATAGACTACTAAGAAGTGGTGGTGGTGTATCACAAACCTTTCAAGCAAATCTCAAATTTTTACCAGTTCTTACCCACCAGCAGGTGGTGATCGGCAACCGTTGTAGTCAAAACTCTCAAAGCTTGGATAGAGCGATTAACAAGGAGAGTCAAACGCACGACGTAGATGTATGTGGAGCTGGGAAGGCTTATAATATGGTAACAAAAAGGGTCAGCAATAATCAATTCAGAGATGCAAAGTTGAATAAATGTTCAACGACGGTACTGTGCTGGTCCTAGGCTAGACTGTGCTAGAGACGCGAGCCTAGAACACTAACAAAATAACGACGCTGCATGGAAACAAGGGAGAAGCACACTCTGAATTTTTTTTTCACTCTTTTTTTGTGCTCTTTTTTTGTGCTCCTTTTTTTTTTCCGAAAATCAGTATAATGGCGAGTGTCTCAAAACTCTTCCCAAGTCAAGATAACAGGATAGGCATGAAATTTTTTCGACCAATTTTTTTTTCGACTACCTAGACCCAAGAACTGGAAACGGGTCAAAGAAAACTTTCTATAACGGCGACTATCTCAATACGCTTAGAAACACCTAAAAATAGGATAGCCAGAATTTTTTTGTCAAGTGCATTTTTGGAAAATTTTGAGCCTAAACGGAGGGTGGTTTCAGGACTCTTTTTTTTCCCGAAACCTACTCAGGCAAGGAAACACGAATCGGAAATTAGATGGATCTTGAAAACAAACCGAATATGTAAGGAACTCGGATTGGTGGTGGATATATGGTGGTGGTATATGGCAGCGGTGGTGGTATATCGTAGCGGTGGTGGTAGCGGTGGTAGTATATGGATGTGGAGCGGTGGTGGTATATGGATACGGATTGGTGGTGGTATAAGGATATGGATTCAGAGTGGTGGTGGTAGGTGGCAGGGGTGATGATGATGGTGCGGTGGCGGCGTGACAACTTATGACCAGAACTCGAAACTCTAAAAGACTAGACGCTAAGACCAGCAACTAGACATGACGATGCAACCGCAAAATCAACAAAGCAAAACCCTAAAAAGATTATGAGGCTCAGATTGGTTCGGATATGATGAACTAACCCTAATTTTTTTGTTTGTCTTTTTCGTGGACTGTAGGTATGAAGAACAAACTCGATCTAAACTACGAAAAACTATAAAATCTCACCGAGCAACCTAGAAATTTGATACCACTTGATAGAGGCAAAGGTGTCCCATCTTTCGATGAGATGATGGATATCAATTTGGTGGAAGTCAACTTTGAGGATCCGACTACGAACGTGCGAGGACGTCGCGCCTTAGCAATTGCTAAACCAACTCCGAGAGGTTATTGACCACGCCGGAGCACGATCAACCTGACCACGAGGGTCTGTTTCCTGCGAGCAAACAAAGAACAAGCAAGAAACTGAGATTGCAATCAGGATATTGCGAATATAAGATGAAAGCTTTATTGATCAAGGTGGGGTTCTGTGACGCCTTTGTCTGGTCGTTGAACACAAACGAAGTACGCGAAGTTGCAGCTATGGCGAACTTTAATCTAAACAAAACCCAAAGTCTAAACAACGCCCTAAGGGATGTATATATGGAGGAAGAGGGGGGAATTTCGTGGCCCTTGGGGAAGAGTCCAAAACCAACCCTATCTCTTGTTTCCCCACATATACAGACTCTAAAAACAGCCTATACTGAAGTATTTCGAAAATACATGGGCCTGGCCCAATAATAAGGTGATGCAGCACCTAGAATAGCCTCTGGACGAAAGTTATGAAGTGGCATCTTGTATATTTCATCCAAGGGTTCATGCACACATTATGGTGGCTTCAACGTCCTGAAATCATCACTTGTAACTCCGTTCTTGTTCCCCTTGCGCATGCCATCATCTCCATGCTTGTTCTTGCTCCAATGTTCATCCTTCTCCAAGCAAAACAAATGTATCCAATTTAGGCAGCATCATATTCTCATGAACATTAGAATCATTACCAAGAAACGAAAGTACCTGGTAATTTAATTGGCATGCGCGCGCTCTAGTAATTGGTCCAGTATGTATAGCAGCAGGGGCTGTGGGTGTAACAATGGTATTGATGTCCTCATCAGGTTGTGGCCGCGTGGACGACAAAGAATGGCGGCGACCGCGTCGGTCTCCTCTCCAGAGCAAAAGAGAGGGAGAGGTAAGAGGTGGATCTGGGGGAGGAGAGGCGTAAGTGGGAGAGTGGGAGTGGCGGTAGGTGAGGGGGGGACTCGAGGAGAAGGGGAGGCACGAGGCCTTATCCTCTCGCGAGGGGCGTCACCGGCGAGGTGGCTGGGCAGCGACAGGCGCGCGCTATCCCGCCCGTTTGGAGGATCAGGAAGCGACCAAGGGATGGGGAGTGGGCTGGCCTAGCTGGGCCAGTTGGCTCGGGCCGAGGCCCATGGGAAGGCCAGGGGCTCTCCCACCCCTTTGCTTTTCCTTTTTTTCAATTTTTTTTCCAGTAGCTTTTGCCTTTTCTTTTATCCACAATTGGCCTGGCAAAAATATGCCACTGGCTAAAACAATTTCAAAGAATTATTGGGCACTGCCACAAAAAGATTGCAAGGCTTTTGAAATAGTTTGCAACCTTCATAATTTGAAAAGGCGTTTAAACTATAGTTTTGGCCACTGTTTTAAAGTGGTTTAGGGCACTTAGACATTTGCAAAAATGTTGGTTCACTAGCAATATTAGGCATGGATTATTTGGCACATGAAGAACATTTTAGTTTTCAAGTTTGAGAAATTTTGAATTTCACTCATAATTTGAATTTGAATTTGACTTTGATTTTTCATCAAGTGATAATTAGCTCAGTAAGCATGGTGACCTGGCACCATTAATAGGGGATTACTGTAGGATGACACTGGGGGTGTTACAAATCTCCTCCACTACAAGAAATCTCGTCCCGAGATTTAAGTGGTGAAGTAAAGAGTAACTTCGGGAGACTGACCCTTATAGGGTTAATTATCTGTTGAACAATTCAAGGAATGAGGCAGAAGTATCTCTCGAGTTGAAACTTAATTAACATCGATAGCAAAGTATGAAGGTACAATAGGAAGTTTCAAGCAAATGGGCAAACGATTGATACCTGAACAGAGTGTGAGGAAGGGGTTCAGAGCATCGGGAACAGATCATCTTTCGAAAGGTGGCTCGTGACATGATACGAAGCCAAATGCAAGAATATTTCGGAGTCGAAGATATACAGGAGGGTCAGGTTCCGATCCTGTGGAACTGTGGGTTATGAGCCCACCATGTGGGTTAAAAGTAGAAAGGGGGCCAATAGAAAGGCATGCTAGATGATAGACTGTCAATTATGTTGTCAACATCATTGGTACCAAGGGCGAGGGACGGAGAGAACTATTCTCCTGCTCGTTGAACAAGGCGTACCAATAGGCAAAGTTCTCGTCCATCGATGGTTACCGGAATGTCAACAACAATAATAACAAGGTCTTACTGACAAATTGTACACCGAGGTGTTTTCATAAGCAGGGAACTATTACTGCTTAGATCTCATAAACCACCAGACAGGTTAAACAAAACAATGAAAAAGAAAAGGTGATCATTAGATTAATCAGAACATTGGAAAGGAAAATGTGTTTGCACACCATGATTGGGAGTATATCCTTCCCAAGGGGATGCGGAGCAGGATATACATGATATGACAGCAAATTCAAAAGCATTCAGATAACGGGGCGAGGGAAGAATCATGATATTACCCATACAACGGTGTTTGGATAATAGATCAAGAAACATTCGACAATGTGCTTCCAATGTTCTTGCTGATATACGGAATACCTCAGTCATGCTTCAAGGTAACATTAACATGGTGTTACAAGTAGGGGTTGGAGTTCAAGATCACAAGAAATACTAAAGGAACAATTGCAGGAATAGCAAGGAGCCCAAGGTATAACAAAGACATGATCAAACATGTGTTGGAAAGAAGACAAGGGAGTTGTCGATGATAACTCAAATCATCGAGGGTTAAGGATGGTAGTTCTCATCACGAATTCAATTGATATGCTGGAAGAGCTCAGAATGTTGACGAGCACGTCACAATTGTCGAGAGATTTCAGGAAGATGTAATTCATCGACGATGACATGAAGTCAAAGGAATGATGAAGCGAAAAGTTATTGGAACCACGGGTACGACGCAAACTCGAAACCAAGCTTGTTGTTCAAGGCTAAATGATAAGACGGGGAAGAGCGACGTAAGCTTAGCTCATCGTTGAAAAATTGTGCTCCAGGAAGGACCATGTAGCAGAGTTAAAATTTAGGACGATAATGATGTAGCCAATCAGGCTAGGAATTATGTGACGAAGTGTCAATTCAATTAAGAATTTACAAGAGGTAGTGCAATGACAAAATATCCTCGAGATAACATGAGGCAATACTTGAAGGTAGGTCAAATTAGAGGTTGGACAGGTGAAATGACTTGCAGGAGACAAGTATTTTAACGTGTACAGGAAATGGAATTAAGGAGAAACTATGGTCAGAACCACGGTTATGAATGATCAAACCACCGATGCAAGATGAACTTATAACAAGGGGTAATTATTTTTACGAGCAGCTTCCATGATACGCTCTACATCGGGCCCATGCGCATAAACACTAAGGTTCAAGGTCGACTCCCACTTCTTCAATGCATAAACTTTCATTCACTCCTCGTTTTCGAAGAATTTGTAGTGTGAAAGATTTATCTGGTGAAGCACCAGAAGAGTATGACTCACATCTCTTTTGAGTTTACTCGGATTAGGGAAGGCATAGATTCAACCCGCAGGGGTATCTTAGGAACATATACCACTAAGTTCCAAAGCATATAACATCAGCTCAATAGTAGAGCATGGTTGACAATAAGCAGAGGATACAATTTATCAAAGGCATTATGTATCAGGGGAAGAACTCAAGGATTTGAGAATAGGCAGGAACTGTCAAATAATAATCCACAAAAGGATATGGCTGACCACAAAGAATCTGATGTGAGTAACAATGCTCAACCAGAAGGAGAAATAGTGCAAAGGCATCGGATTATAGAAGCAGATGAATAATTTCGATGTTCAAGTTGAAGGGAACTAGGTGGACAATCAATTACAACATGATTGGCCGAGACCCAACTCATGTCCAAAATGACATATGAGCAGGAAGGTCAAATTTTAGGGTTTGACTGATGATTGCGAGCAACGCAACATATTGAATCCATAGGCTCAGGATGAGAATGACAAAGGATGTCAATGAATATTGCCAGACATATGGATTTAGCCATAATGCAGGCAAACAAGACTTTCGGGAGCACTAGGCTGCAGAGGATCATTGAGAGATCGAATTGCATTCAAAGAATTTTGTGAGACATATGATCAACTGGGGATGGACGAATCCCCGATAAGTGTGAGGAATTATTCGTAGGGGTATTCAGGTGGAAAAAGAGCTGCAAGGCAGCATGCGCAAAAGTTTCTCGGAAAAACGCAAAGTATTTCAGGGTATCTTGTAGGAACAAGAGCAATTGGAAAATAAGGTATGGACGGCAAGTATATGTAGCTATCCATGGGGATTTATTAGTGGTAGGGAATTGCAACGGCGAAGGGCACAAGGGTCTCGGGAAAACATCGAAGAGTATCTTCGGAATCTTCTGGTACACCAAGCGACCATCTAGAATGAGGGGCTCTCCGGGAGGAAGTAGTTACAAGAACGTAAGGTTAGAGTTAGTGAAATCTTCAACCTGAATAGAAGAGAGATCAGGGTCCCAGAGTAAGGATGAGGAATAAAAGATCCTAATACCACCCAATTGGCATCGTGGGCCCGTCAGCCACACAACCATGTTAGTAAAACCGTTTTCAAGTACTAGACTCAACTTCGGCCAAGGAGTTGGAAAGGGGGATCCTACAGGCAGTCGGCTCTGATACCAACTTGTGACGCCCCCAATTCAATCGTACGCTAATCATACACGCAAATGTGTACGATCAACATCAGGGACTCACAGGAAGATATCACAACACAACTCTAGACACAAATTAAAATAATACAAGCTTGATATTACAAGCTAGGGGCCTCGAGGGCTCGAATATATTATCTTGAATACAAACGAGTCAGCAAAAGCAACAATATCTGAGTACAGACATAAGTTAGACAAGTTTGCCTTAAGATGGCTAGCACAAAAGCAACATGATTGAAAAGGCAATGCCTCCTGTCTGGGAGCCTCCTAACTACTCCTAATCGTCGGCGACCTCCACGAAGTAGTAGGCATACTCGGGTTTGTAGTATTCATCGTCGAAGGTGGCATCTGGCTCCTGGACTCCGTCATATGGTTGTGTCATCCGAGAAGAATGGAAAAGGGGGAAAAGAGGGAGCAAAGCAACCGTGAGTACTCATCCAAAGTACTCGCAAGCAAGGATCTACACTACATATGCATCGGTGTTAATTGAAATGGGCTGTATCTGTGGACTGAACTTCAGAGTGCCAGAAGAGAAGGGAAAAAGCTAGTCCTATCGAAGACTAGCATCTTCTGGAAACCACCATCTTGCAGCAACATGCGGGAGTAGAGTAGTATAACATAAATCATATTTATGTTGTTATATCAACACTCCGGGATACAACTCCGAGTGTACGTTACCGTAGGACAGGCTGTCGATAGATTTTTTCTTCCCTGCTGGGGTGCACCAACTTACCCACCATGCTCGATTAACTTCGGCCGGACACACTTTCCTGGGTCATGCCCGGCCTCAGCCAAACAATACGCCGCAACCCGACCTAGGCTTAATAGAGAGGTCAGCATGCCGGACTAAACCTATGCCCCCAGGGGTCATGGGCCATCGCCCCAGGAACTCCTGCATGTTGCGTGGGCTGCTGATGAGCAGACCTAGCTACCTCCTTAAAAAGGCAGGTGCTTACGCAGTCCAACCCGGCGCGCGCCGCTCAGTCGCTGACGTCTATTAAGCTTTGGCTGATGCATACGACGCAGAACACCCATACTATGCGCACGTGATGGTTAGTCCTATCAGGCCAGAGGCCCCTCGGATCAAATATCCAAATCGTAGTGGATTAGGAACGCGCGGTAACAAGCAGAGACTCACGAAAGATGTGACCCCGTTGCCCCATCTCGAGGACTTGCGACAAGGGCTAGGAATGCCCGGCCACGCCTCGTAAGTATCTCGCGGGCACCCTCCAGGTCAACCCGACTCCTCATCACTAGCAAATATGCTCGCGTGGGTACCCCTCAGGGCCGACCCGTCTTTAGTAACATGGTTCAGTGTAAATTCATAGTAACCATAGTAACCGTGTGTCTAACACCAAGGGGAAAACCTGAGGAGTCACCCTCGACGGATTCCACTCGATGTAATCATCAAGGTGAACGTAAGAGGATCCACCCTCGAGGTTCGCACTTGAGGGGTTGCATGACAGAGTCGTATCGGAAGTGGTTAAGGCGGAATCACCCTCGATGACCACGACCGAATAACTACACTACAGGGTTAACATCAGAAGTGCTGATGAGGTCTCACCTTCATCACTCGATAGTAACCCAGTAGTGTTGAGCAACTAAGGGGATGTGATGTGTGGTGCCGGGGCCTGGTCTTCGATCCTGTTGATCGGGTCTTCGATGATGAAGCAGGGGCAACAAGGACAAGGTGGGGGGTCACTGATGGATCACTAACCAACCTATACAAAGCAGTATAGGATAAACAGGTAAGGTACAGTGAGTAGGTTACAAAAGCAGGCTATGCATCAGAATAGGAGCAAACAATAATAGTAGCAAAATCTAATGCAAGCATGAGAGAATAGAATGGACGATATCGGGATGATCAAAGGGGGGGCTTGCCTCGTTACTTTGGCAAGGAGGGGTCATCGTCGACGTAGTCGATCACAGGAGCAGCATTGGTCTCGGGTAAACAAGCAAATAAGGAAATAAATAAGCAAGCAACTAACGCTAGGCTATCACGGCTATTACACATATTACATCCACTTGGCATCAAAGTTCGCCACCAGTGCAAATATAGGGAACAAAGCAGCATATCATATACACTGGTTGTCAAAGTTGGCGACCAGCGCAAATAAACGCCACAGCAAAACAAATCCAGATCTGAAACCACTTCAGAAGATCTCAAGAAACAATATCCTGGGTACCCATAATGCTGGCAAGATGCTTAGCAAGCTTATTAACTTTCTCTTGTTTGGCGCTTAAATCCTCCAGCGCTTGCTGTTGCACCAGAAAATATGCATCTGAATTCTGCAGGGACTTCCTCAGTCCTTCAGCTTCCTGTCGCAGCACATCTGATCGATGTCTTTCAACTTGAAGTTGAGACTCAAGAAGACGAACTGATTCAGGCAGCGAGTTCGAAGAGCTTGTGCCAGCAGTAGTGGCCAGTAACTCGAACACTACATCAAGACAGGACTTTTGGGTTCCCTCACTGTCGTCAAGATAGTTTTTATCAGCTTTCTTGGAGACCAACAGGGATGTCTCACTATCTTGAACCTTATCTGCATTACTTCCTTTACCATTGGATAACGCGGTACTGTTCTCCAATATTTTGTCCGCATTCTAAAAGAGAAACAAGCAGACACATCACATGTTTACCATGTTGTATATGAAACTCATTTTGGTAAATGAGTTCAGTAGTAAAGTGGACAGGATAACAGCATGAAACAAACATATATCTATGTGCCATGGTCACTTTATGGTCTATATCATTCTAGTTTTTGTTGCCAAATCAAGATAGAGACACAGTTCAAATAATATTTGTTCAAGACAAAGCAGAATAGACAGAATATAAGTGTGGGTAACTATAGAGCAATAACAACACTTGTAATGTGCATGACATGAGAACATAACTGTTTATTCAATTGAAACTGAAATCAACATAGAGCAGGTTACAACAGCAAACCAGTTAAAGAAACAGGTTTAAAACATACCTGTTGCGCCATTGGAGTTTCAATTCCATCCTTCAAATTTGAAAATAGTTGGTATGAGTAAATACAGTAATGCAAGAGCAAAGGAGTATGAACCATAGCTACAGAACCTGACCTGAGAACAAATCTTCTTCTCCTTTAAGCGTTGAGTTGGGATTCAGAGTGGTGGTCCTCGTGCTTTGGGCACTGCAGTTCCCTTACTAACCGCTCGTGTTTGGGTGCTCTGTGGTGGAGACGGTGCTGTGTCAACTGGAACTGGGTTACTATCTGCCGGGGTTGGGGTTAAAAGGGGTGTAGCTGGTTCTCTGTCCAACTGGGTAGGGGTACAATCTGCGAGAGTCTGGGTTATGTGTGGTGGATCTGGTCCTTGGGCAAGTACAACCGTGGTTCTATCTGCATCAACTGGTAGCACTATCTTTTCTGAAGACCGTGTTGTTACTCCCTTAGATACTGCCATCACGCTCTCCAATTCAAATGGCTGATAAACAAGAAAAGTAATTGAAAGTATAGACATTGTATGATAGACAGGTGCAATGGATAGTGGGGAATAAAAGAGGGCATGAAATAATTCATATTTATGTTGTCTAACCAAACAGGATAGCATGACACAATTTCACATATATGATGGCTAACTAAACAGGATAGCATGACACAATTTCACATTATGATGGCTAACTAAAAAAGATGGAAAGACATAGTTCAAAATATGAGACTATGTAAACAGGATGACATGACATAACTATATAATGTGTTTATTAAATAGGTTGGCATGCCATAATTCACATACATTCATGGATAGAATGCCATAATTCTAAATATGATGACTGTAAACACTAAACAGGATGAGATGATATAACTATATGATGTCTTTATTAAATGGGTTGCCATGCCATAATTCAGATAGATGATGTGTATGTACTATGTAAACATGATGGCATGATATAATTCAAATATATGATTTATATAGTAAGCAAGTAAGCAGATGGCAATCTATATATGATGTAAAAACTAAGCAATGCAAGACAACATGCATGACATGGGTAATATAACCCTGCCAAGTTTGAGCATAGACCTCAGGGGGGAAATAGGACTGGTCATCAGTCTCTGAATCCTCCTCTGAGGAGCTCTCTGTAGCCAGCAAGATGTCTGCTTCAGCAGGTAGCATTGTCTGCTCTGAATACCTTGTTTTCACTCCAGATACTTCCATCACCGCTTCAAATGGCTGATGCACAGGAAGAGTAGTTGAATATACAAACGTTGTCGACAAATGGAACACGTAATACAAAAAAATGATAGCATGATATAATTCACATACATGATGATTGGCTAAACAGCATGGCATTGCATAATTCACATATATAATGCCTTTGCAACAAGATAGCATTGTATAATTCACATATATAATGTCTTGCAACAAGATGGCAATGCATAATTCACATATATGGTAATTAGACACTGAACAGGTGGCATTCACACAAAGCATGTCTAAACTAATCAAATGGCATAGCAATGCGAGACACCATACGCACGATATGAGCAACATAACCCTGCCAAGTTAGAGCATACACCTCGGGGGGGGGGGAATAGGACTGGTCATCTGTCTCTGAATCCTCCTCTGAGGAGCTATCCGTAACCAGCGAGATATGCGCTTCGTCAGATAGCATAGTCTGCTCAGAAGACCTTGTTTTCACTCCAGAATTTGCCATCACCGTGTCAAATGGCTGATGCACACGAAGAGCAGTTGAATGTACTAACATTGTTGACGAATGTAATATGTAACGAAAAAAAGGATGGCCTGATATAATTTACATATAAGATGACTGGCTAAGCAGGATGGCATTGCAAAATTCACATATATGATGCCTGGCTAAACAAGGTGGCGTTGCATAATTCACATAAACGATGAATAAACTAAACAGATGGCATTCGCACAAAGGATGTCTAAACTAAGCAGATGACATATTTGATGTATAAAGTAAGCAATGCAAGACACCATATGCATGATATAACCAACATCAGCATGCCAAGTTAGAGCGAAGACCTCAGGGGGTAAATAGGAGTTATCTTCTCCTTCTGAATCCCCCTCAGAACAGATATCTTCCTCTCGATTACAATCCGAAATGCATGGAGGGGGGCTGCCTTTGCGCCTACCATGGAGCGACGTCTGCATGAAATTATATTGCCACGCAAGGCTCGTCTCTTTTGCTCTACATGTTCAGTTCCATTGTTTACAATAACTGTCATGCATAGGAATAAAACATAGTGAGATTATGTAAGGAGTGCATGCAGAAATCCAGAGTGATGGTAGCAACCTGTGGATAGACCCAAAACCAATAATAGCAGGCAGATAATGGCTTCAGTTAATAAATACAGATAATGGCTTCTTTACTGTTTGTTTCCCACCCAACATGAAACTCATAGTAGACACCGGAGATTAACCAGATAGTAGATAGATACTATTGATAGCGGCCCCGATATGTACCCCACAACCATTTAAAAACTCAAGTTTGACCATTAGTTTGGAGCTGACTCAGAGTCTAATCGGTGAACAGGACGATAAAGTAGCATGTAATATTAAGCGATGCATAACGTAAGCAGACACGAAAGAGTGCGACCTCTCTTGCGGACCCGTGTAGTCCTCGAGGTCATCTGCTCGGTTGATGATGGTAATGCAGTTTTCATGGCTGCCAGCGGCGGGGAAGAAGATCTGAGGCGGCGAAAGACAGTCTGGAGGCCGGATCCCTGCTCTGCTGGACCCTTCTGTCGTTGGAGCAGCTGAGCTGGGGTGGACGACGGCGCAGCAGGACCGGGACAAACCACGCAAGGTTTTCTTTGACAACTATCTGTAAGAGAAGTAATTCTGTAAGGGCTCGTTTGAATTGGAGGATTCCAACAATGCAGGGATAGGAAATAGACAGGAATAGGATAGGAATGCACGTGCAAAACAGAGAATTTAAAAACACAGGATTTCTGCCAATCTGGGTGTTTGATTCACAACAATTGGAAGATCACAGGATGCAAAGAAGCATGGTGAGATTAAGTCAAACCACAAGAAAATGTACGGTTATAATGCTATTATGCTACTATCTCTTAGTCTTGTGCTTCATGAATAGGAATTTGAAAAGGAGGACAAGTGAAAATTAAAATTCCTACGTTTTTTCTTTCAAGGAGACACTAAAGGAACAAATCCGTGTGCTCAGTGGACAATATATATAACATGTAGAGTAAAAAAGAGATGCAACAAGTGTACAACCTCTTTGGCGAAGCCATGTCGATCTCAGCGTGATTGGGTTGGCCGGTGAGGATGCTCCGGCTGACTTTGCTGTCGGAGGAGGGGAAGAAGATCTTAGGCGTCTGGAGATGGAGCCCGAGGTACTGCTCCGCTGTGATGGAGGGTTTCGTCGTTGGAGCAGCTCCGGTGAGTTGTACGACGCCGAGGCTGAAGCAGGACAAGAGAGACAACGAACAACGTTAACCTGAGTGGAATTCTAATAGCATCTCCAATACATGACGTAAAATACATAACCACAAAGTGCTAGATGTAAAATACATCAGCCGCTCATCTCTGAACTTAACTGTCGAAACTGAACTTAACTGTCGAAACTGAACCTAACTGTCGAAACTGAATTTTGCTGTCGAAACTGAATTTTGCTGTCGAAACTGAACGCACTAGCAAGGTGAGGCTACACGTCGGTCGACTGACTTTTTCATCTCTGGTCAGTCGATTTTGCAGCCGTTGGATACGAAATCAAGGGCCTGCGGTTCATCTTCAACCTCCACCCCCCTGAGCCGCCAGCCACCACCGGCCAAACAGCAGCCCCCCGCCGCCCGCGGCCGGCGGTGCGCCGCCCCGCCCGCCCCGAAAACACTCCCCACCGCCGGTCCGCCACCGCCCCGGCCATCCCTCTAGGTCCCCCCCCCGTGCCAAGCTTTTTCCCCGGCAATCCCCACGCCACCGCCCCGCCAACGCCCCGCCACCATCGGCGACCACCACCCCCATCCTGAACCCTAAGATAGATAGTGGGGTACCTCTCCGGCGAGCCCTCCTCCCCGCTGCGGCTGGTTCTTCCTTCACCCTGGCGAGCCCACCCCTTGGAAATTAACTGACCCAAAAGTCGATTCAGTCGACTAAAGTGTAGCCAAATCGGAGCAGCATCGCAAGCAAAAGCAAGAGCGAGAGCAACATCAAGAGCCAGAGCAATAGCAAGAGCAGACCAGGCAGGGGACTGAGAGCAAGAGCAGAGCAGCAGCGCGAGCGAGAGCTAAAGCAGCAGCAGCTCCTACTGATGTGGATGTCACCGCCGAGGGAGCGACGCCGTGGAGGAAGTGGCTGGCGACGCTGCCGTGGATGGAGCCGCGCCGTGTCGGCTCGGGACCGAGCGCCGGCAGCACCGTGAGATCGAATCAAGAAGAAAATGCGGCGATTAGTGTACAACCTCTTTGGTGGCGCCGATTAGGCCGCAGCTTCATCCGAGGAAACGGTGATGATGATGCTCTTCCGGTGGTGCAGGTGAAGACGGCGGTGTGGGAATGGAGGTGGCGCGAAAGACGAGGGGAACGTCGGGGCAGCTCCTTGGAGGTGGAGGACGGGGTGGCTGAACCGGCGGGACGATGAGATCGACGACGGATCCTCATCCGGTACGGTGGATGAGGGACGTCGAGGTGTTGCTGTGGACGACGTCGTCGGGGAAGAAGCTCCGGCTGGGTGGCGGACGGAGCAGGGTGTGGGGTTTCGTCGCGGGTTTTCGCGGCCTCGGTGTACGAATGGGTGGGCGGATGGGATGGCAGTGGGGAACCATGGCTTAGAGACGCGCTTGTCCGAAATGTGGGGTAAGTTACGAAAGTACCCCCCACCGATTTGAGGCGGTTCTTTCGGTTCAGGGGTACCACGGGCATTTCGCGTGTCGGGATTTCACAGGAGGTGGGAGTTTTCGCGCGCGTTGTAATTTCGGAATAGCAAGGCGCGGGTTGAGATGGAGGGAGTTGTCGGAGCACAACGAGACAAAGATATATCTTAAATATTTCGGGCTAACAAGGCGCGGGTTGAAATTTCCGGACAAGCCTAACGTGTACTGTACCAAATCAATGCGCACTACAAATGTCATTCAAAACTTTGAATTCATGTTATGTTCAATTAAAATATTTCGCTACGTGTATAATGCATGCAACCTACTACTCAAATGAACGTTTTAGTGCATTCCAAACGTATATACTACCGCTTCAATATGAACTAAATTTGAATAAGATCTACAGTAATGATTGTTGTGAAGTCAAAGCATTTGAATTCGTTTCTCTGTTTTAATAAGATCTACAATCATCATTATTGTCAAGTTAAACCATCGTTTGTGTATTATCTTCACAGCACACCACATGATTAGTCTCGAGTTACATATGAACTATGTGTACTATATGAACTCGAACTAGATTTTTTGAATCCACTTTATTTTGATTTCAAATCACATTACATTTCTAGCTCTAGCTAGATCTTCATAATCTAAACCATGTCTCATATGTATAATGTGTTTATCACATTATGTATGGTGCCCCGCCCCCTACGCCTACAAGTATTTAGATGTGAGTTGCAAACACCACACATTACCACAAATTCAAATAAAATGTGAGAATGTTCGATATATAGTATTGTTTAGATTGCTCGATATTTAGTTGTAAGCTGCAAACGCCACACATTATCACAAATTCAAATAAAATGTGAGATTGTTTGATGTATAGTATGGTTTAGATTGTTCGGCATTTAGCTGTGAGTTGCAAACGCCATGCATTATCACATTATGGTATAACATGTGCACAACACGTGTATCACCGCTATATTCATGCATGCAATGTTTAAAACACTATGATCTCCTATTCAAATATATGAATCCGCTTTCATATCAAATTATGATCTTTGTTAGTCTCTTACACCCACACAATCCTCTAACCTTTGTAGCTACCACTAACTTTCTCTCGTGCATGCACACGCCCTCCTCGCCCTCCCCCTCCCTCGGCATTCTATCCACCGGGCACATTCATTTTTTCTTTAGGTCGTTCTCCCAGAGTCTCCACAACTCCTTTCCGACACACACCGATCGATAAACCTCTCCAGCGATGCCTGCCTACAACATACACACACACCTTCAATCTCCTCCTTTATGTGTCCTTGCCTCGTGTCTCTCATACGGTCAGACACACGTGTAAACTCTCGCCCCTCTTTTCATCGATCTCACAACCGCACACTCCTCCCCCTATCTAGCTAGTAGTTGGGCCTCTCGCACCACCTCCTAGCTCCATTCTCTCTGTCTATCCGTCTCGCTGGGCCTTATTTGCCTCTAACAAATGGACGTACACCGACCGATCTCTCGCTATACATATAGCTAGCTAGGTCCTTATAACTCGTTTTTACCCACACGTCGATCGATCTACCTCATTAGTTGTGTCTCTCCCTTCCTCCGACAAACAACAATTGATCTACCGATCTAGTTAGGTTTGCTTACCAAACACATGGTTCCCCTTCATCATCCATGGATGCGTCCCGACAGATCTATCACGCACAGGCACACACAGAAACACATCCCCACTCTTATCGATAACATTGCAGTTCCACCCTCAGTTTGTCTAGTAGGCCTCTCCCAACATCTCCGAGAAGCAACTCCATCACCCATCCAGCACTCTACCCCTCTCCCTCCCTCTCCCTCCCTCTCTCTCTCTCTCTCTCTCTCTGTCCCATCATATTTCCCGTCCTTCAGTTATGTATGGATGTCGACCGATCTCCCTCAAGACATAGCTGGGTCTCTCCTTCTCAACACATATACGAGTCGTTCTACCTCTATAGTTAGGCCTCTGCCTACCCCTCCCCCACCCCCTCCCCCCACACACACCGATACATCGAGCGCTCTAGTCATGTCTCCCTGCCACACACAAACTTGACATGTGCCCTCTAACGTTCCGGTAGGCCAGTCGCGCTATATCTTTGACTTGCACACACACACAATTTCGATGGCTCTCTTCATCGATCTCGCACCCACCCACTTGATCCTCTCTTCGACTCTATCGATAGCTATGACCCCTCCCTCTCTTCTCGTGGATTGCCCGACCCTCTATGTATGATATGGATAGGCCTCCATTTCACACACATTGCATGCAAAATTTTGTTTGAGATGTCATCGACACATATTCCCACAAATAATTCACGAAATCAACCCCCACCCCACCCCCACCCCCACCCAAAACAAAAAACACTCACGAACGCGGTTTGTATCTCTCACACACACCCACGTAGGTGGGGGACGTGCACGAAGAGAAGAGGTGCATGCACGGTGCACGTACTCCCGTCTCTTTCCCAACCACACCCGCGCGGGTACACGGTGGAGCTCATTTCTGTACGAAAAAGGCAGCCCACGTGGTAATTTGGCACGTGTACTGGTTGTCCACTTGGTGGAGGGAGGATCGTCTACCACGGGTGAACAAACAAATTGCGACTTGACGCGTTATGTTAAATTAAAAAAAGAGGCAAACCATGTGGGGCCTACCTTAGAGGCAAGGCTCTATACACTGGAGTACTTTTGATGTGTCCCGTCAACTCGCAGAACGAGGAGAAGCTTGCTTAGTACGCCGTCTCCCCCGCCCACGGGCGCGGTGGCTCGCAGGATGAGGTGAAGCTTGCTCCGCCTTACGCCCGCTCCCTCGCCCATGCGCGCGGTGGCTCGCAGGACGAGGAGAAAAATTTACTACTCCCTCCGTTTACTCCTCGTCCCTACTACCTTGGTTATAGAGATTATATCATATTGTTTGGAATATATATGTCCTTTAGTAGATTTCAATATGAACTACTAGTACATACTCCAAACACTGATGTATATAGACGTATTTTAGAGTGTAGATTCACTCATTTTGCTCCGTATGTACTACTACCTCTGTCCGGGTTTATTGGTCCCCATTGTATTTCGTGCCAAATTTTGACCATAGATTAAACTAAGAAAATGTTCACGCATGTCACCAAACATTATATTTTTGAAAACTATGTTCAAATACGAATCCAATGAGATAATTTTTCTTGACATGCATTAACATTTTGTTAGTTAAATCTTTAGTCAAAATTTGGCACAAACTATAAAAGGGACCTATAAACCAGGACGGAGGTAGTAGCACTCTCCCTCGCCCCTCGACCCTCGCCCACGTGGTGGACGTGCAGCAATTCATTCGGTCTCATATAGCCAGAACGATATATACTGCACTACCATTATTGCTCGACTTCCCGAAGAGGCGAAGAGCCAATCGCAAGGTTAATATTTTGGAGAGGAGTTTACTCCTACACGCGCGAGCGCTCCACTATATACATAGTCAGGACGGGCCAGCCTACACGGTTGCTTGCTGGGGTTGCTCTCTTCACACTCTCTCGCACAAAACGACTGTGGCCACATCTCTAACATCCCGGCGGATCACGTCCGCTTGGGGAAGGGGTGGATGCTTAGTGTAGATGCGGTGGCCGTCGCCGACGGCGAAAACCCACTGTCGGCACGTCCCGATCAGGGGTCCCCGCCGTTCTCTCTCACAAAGCCGGTGAGGTTGCCTTCGTCCCTTGCTCACTACCGCGACGTGGGCAGTTGCCGCCTCCCGCCGCCCTCCTCAAGGTTGAGCTACGTCCCTCAGGTACAACTCCCTTTACAGTCGGCTTGCACCACTGCTCCAGCTGCCCACATCACTCCCTGTGGATATTTCTCTACTTCTTTGCCCCGCACATACCTGATACCTCTACTGGCTTTTTTGAGGGAAACCTCTACTGGCTTCTACGTACTGTATTTGTGATGAGTTTATGTCTCATCAACTAGTCCCAGTAATCTTATTCTAATCACGCTTCTTCAATTTCTTTGCCACAGGGATGCTCATCTCGATTTTGGTGAAACTGCACAAAATGATCCGATGGTCAAAAGGTTGCAAACTTCATTTATTAGGAAGCTCGAACGTTGCCAGCAAATTGAAGCCTGGTCAGGGTTCACGGTTCAAGGGCTAGGGACTGCATGGATCGTTTTTTTCTTTAGCTGCCTCTGTTCCAAAATAAGTGTCAACTTTAGTAGTAGTACAACTTTGTACTAAAGTTTGCACAAAGTTGAGACACTTATTTTGGAACGGAGGGAGTACATATTTGCTATGATCTGTCAATCATTGAGATGCAATAGCATGCATGTTAGTCTCCTTTGTATTTGATGAAATGTTGCAACGGGCAACCTTGGACGCAAGATACATGTAACAGGAGCTGGAAGCTTCATAGCATTGTACAAATTTATCTCGCTGATAAATTACAGTACGTAGTACTATACTAGTACTTCCTCCGTTCCTAAATATAAGTCTTTGTAGAGATTTCACCATGAACCACATGCGGATGTATATAGATGCATTTTAAGTGTAGATTCATTCATTTTGTTCCGTATGTAGTTCACCTAGTGGAATCTCTACAAAGACTTATCTACTAGTAATAGCTAGCCCCCACTACTAGGAATTCTCTATCCTCTCCTTGAGCCACATCATCAAAATTGATGTAGCTTTTAGATGAAGTAAATCAGTCCATAATAGCCGTCTGATCTAGACGTTGAGAGGCTCCGCACTAAGCCACATGCAAGCATGCAGAAATACCGTGGCACATGCATGTGAGTGGGTTTTAAATCACATCAACATGTCTGCATGCAAGCATGCACCGGTAGCATGCATGTAAGTGAGCTTTTAAGTCCCATTAACATGTCAAAAAGAAAAATATAATCCCATTATGCAGTAGGAGTTGGCTGATCTTTTTTCCTTACGTGGGATGATCTAAATGATGATGGGAGTTTATTTAGTTTGGCTACCACATTTGTCATGCGGTTATAGAGTTTTTTTAGTTCTATGAAATCGATAATTTTGCGCAGAGAGATATACCGCTGTTCCGCGGCAACGCGCGGGGACTCATCTAGTAATATTTAGGAACGGAGGGAGTACTATGTAAAGAGTTAGGTGTCGCACGGTGATAGTGTGAGGTGGGCCATGTAATCACTGAGCCTGCGTGTTTTCACTGCTCTTGCACTCCTCCGCTGTAAGAATGGAGAAAATTGTAATCTAGTAGTAGTAGTACCTCCTTTCACCGAAAGCGTGGGACATCCAGCAGTCCTACCACCTCAGTAATAAAGACCAATGAGCCGTCAAATCACATAGACCCAGCAGTAAGTTGGACGGACGAAGCAACCATCACTCTTGCGCCAGTGAGAGGTCGCATCCGCTCTGCCCGGGCATGAATGCGGCACCGATTCTTTGGAGCGGCGCTGACCGTTTCGGGCGGGAAGCGCGCGCGGGCGATGGAGGGGCTTTGGGTGGGCCAGGCTGGTCAGGAGCAGGCGTGGCAGCTGTCCGCATGTCCCTACCAGACACGCCCGGAAATGAGAGGATGCACCGGCTCTCGCGGCTAAAATCGTACACTACACACCATCTCTCTGTAGGAGTAGGTCGATCTGTCGCACTCTCTAACACACACATGCTGTTAAACACACACACGCACACGCACGCACCTTGGTCCCGTTGCACCTTCTAACGTGACTTATTACACCTAGATGGAGGGAGTAGTAAGTATACGAGATACGGTGGCACACTGACTTAAGTCGAATACAAGTGCCCAAAATTTGTGTGCATGTTATAATAAGGATTCACTTAAAATAGTACGTGAGCGAACAGAGGGATCAATTGGACAGTTGTCCCCGAGTAGTAGAGAGATGTGTGCGGTAAGATACACCACTGGCGCTTTTAATTTTTCTTATTAATTTGTTTGTTTCACCCTCTGACTGGTGGGACCCAACGTACTACGTGGAGAGGGGTAAGGTGACTAAGGCTGCATTATTTCTACACCACTTTGGATAGTCTTACCACCAAAGCCACATGACACGATTATGATTGAAATCCCAATGACTCCCACACACACACACACACACACACACACACACACACGACATGCTTGTCACACGAATGCAGGTATGTCTAAAAGGTTATTTTCCTCTCGTTGAACATAACGGGAGGGTTGTGTAGCTAGTTAGGCTGTTCGCTCATCAAACTTGAGGTCTCGGGTTCGATAACTACAGTTGAGCATAATTTTTGCCAGGAGGATTCTTTGACTAGTCCAAATGTTTTCTAGGGTTTGCACGCTTCACACTCTCTCTCCAGTATATATATATACATGCTGGAGCCTCAGCGCTTGTAGTTGCTCTCTTCACACTCTCTCACCCGCTCCAGATCTAAACAAGACATCGTTGGCCTCTCTCTCCCCTCACTGCTGCTCAAACAGCCGGCAGGATCCGTCCACCGAGAAGGGAAGGAGGCTTAATGCTGTCGCCGTCAGCGAGGGAGGGAATCCACTACCGGCGCAACTGTTCACTTTTCTCCCAGCGGCGGCACGGGAGGGCCTCCGACCCCTTCTTCTTCACCGCCGTCCCGTCGCCCACCGAACCACGCCCCAAGAACCTTAAGGTATATTTTACTTACTCCACATGCATTGCTCTAGCTGCATGTATACCATGAATCTAGGACGTGGTTCAAAGAGGAAAGCAGTTGTGGAAAGTAGTGGGAAAAGTTGTATATAGCATGAATATAGGATGTGGTTCAAAGAGGAAATGAAGGGGGAAAGTTGTATATCATGAATCTAGGACGTGGTTCAAAGAGGAAAGGAATTGGGGAAAGTAGTGGGGAAAGTTGTATCGCATAAATCTAGGACGTGGTTCAAAGGGAAAGGAAGGGGCGAAAGTACTAGTTCAAAAAGGAAAGGAAGGGACAAGGCTGTAGAGTTTGAGCAGGACTAGATTTACTGCGCTCACATAGGGAAAGGTGTGTAAAGATAACAAAACTGGGACCAACACAAATATGCTCCTTGGTTGTTTGTTCTTTGTTGCAACAGACTATGCATGACCATAGTACATCGGTAGATGCACATGGTGTTGGTGCGTCCATTGTCCCGTGCAACTCATTAGCTGTTGTTAAATCTAATGCCCTATTTAGTTAAAAACTCCCTAGTCCCTACCTGCTTGGTTCCAGGGACTAAACATGTACTAGAGGTTATTAAATGACATGCTAAAAGACCATGTTACGCCTAGTAATGAACTAATAGAAACAAGGTGCAATGCGTGGCAGGGGCAGCTGTTGGAAAAAGTCCCAAAAAGACTCCCTCGGTGTCGTGGATTTGTCATGGCAGATGTCCTCATGAAAGGACTTAGTCGTGGAGCCATCGCTACAGGTTAACTTGAAGGGGTTAAAGCGGACACAAAGACACAAGGGTTTATACTAGTTTGGCCCCTTCGATGAAGGTAAAAGCCTACGTCTAGTTGTGATGGAATTGATGTGGTTTCGATGGCTAGGGAGAAAACAAGCTTCGCCTAGGCTCGAGTTGTTGTTCTCTGTCCCTGAACCACCGCCGGGTCGTCCCCTTATATACACGGGTGACGCCCATCGGTCCACAGAGTCCCACACCGGTTCATACTCGTATCCCGGTTGGTCTCTCTCTATTCCTAACTTACAATGCAAGTTTACATATCAAGCCGGTTTACGGCTACAGGTTCTAAACCGACTACAGGCCTTGGGCCTTCATTTGCTTAATCACCTTTATACTACTAATGAAGTTAACCCGACCCAGGTAGGCCGGTTCACACCTAGTAGTAATATCCCCAACATTAGGCCCCAGATTGATTTGAACTGGTTCATGTCAATCCTTCACAAAAAAATCTTTGTCTTCAACATCGTCTGGTAATTGATAAACCGCCATGTCGTCATCATCTCTGGTTGCTGTAAACCGGCATGACATCATCATGAAGTTAACATTTATGACGCCTTCTTTTATTAATAGATCTGCGATACCCAAGGCAGCAGCTCCACTTCCGAATTCTGTGGCTCCCGGATTCGCGCGCCTGACACACGTCCTTTACCTTATAAATAGGACCGAAGGGTCATTTCCTTTTATCCCCTTCGTCTCTTTCTCTTCGTCTTCCTCGCGTCGCCAGCCTCGGAGCTCCGCCACCGCCATCGACCTCTGCACCGTCTTGGGCCGCTGCATCAACCTGAACGATCCAGAGCACTGCAGTAGCTTTTCACGTCTTCCTCGATTCTGGTAAGCCTTTTGCTCTTCTTGACATAGATCTGTTCTAGGGTTACATGTTCTTGCCGCGTTCCTCACTTGTTCATGCTCATACCCAGACTCCTGGATAGATCTGTGAAACCCTGCTCTGATTAGCAGTAGCCTTTTAGCATCCACCTGTAGTTTCACGCTCAAGTCCATAGGTCTCATCTACGTACCTGCCCATTGATTCACTTCCGTTCTGCTTTAATCTTTTGAATATTTTCTGTTTTTCTGAACTTGCTTCAGATCCATTGCCGCAATAAGACTTTGTAAAACCTGTTTCTGCATACTTAGCCATCCGCAACCTCAATTGCTTTCAATGTTTAGATCAGGCGGTTTAACTTAATATAGAAAAAGTTAATAAACCGGTATATACCATTAGTCCCCTTGTTGAACCGCCAGAACTCTTTAGCCATATGATGCCACTTCATAAAAATCCGGTTTAAGTATACTGCCTCTAGTTTAGCCTTGTTCATACCAGCGCCTTCTTTTATCCAACATGTTCGTGAACCGGAATAACCTATTTCTTGTAGATCTCACCATGGCCAAACAAGTATATGAGTGCAACTGGGTTCCTTCTCGTGTCACAGAAACTCAGTTGGATGATTTAGTCTCGATCGGCGCTTTAGACAGCAAAGAGACTATCCACTGGAGGGTCCCCGGTAATGAATGTCCTCCCACACCTCAAGAGGGAGAGGTTGTGATCTTTGCGGATCACTTAGCCCGGGGCTTCAAACCGCCCAGCTCTAAATTTTACCGGGATGTGTTAGCCAATTTTCAACTCCGCCCGCAAGATACTGGCCCCAACTCTGTTACCAACTTATGTCACTTCCAAGTGCTCTGTGAGGTATACCTTCAAGAGAAACCCACAGTTGAATTGTTCAGAGACTGCTTCCACTTAAACCGCCGCACAGAATTCACTGATGGCCCCAATACCGAATTGGGCGGTATGGCAATTCAGAAAAGGAAAGAAATCACTTATCCTCATGCCAAACTACACAGTCACCCCAAGGAGTGGAATGCAACATGGTTTTATTGCAAAGATACTTCCCCTGATGATGAAAATCCTTTGCCTGGCTTTCGTCCGGAGCGGCTCAGCAATACACACCCTTTCCCACAAAGGTTAAGTGCCAAGGAGAGGAGTAAATACGCTCCGCAATTATCCAAGCTCCGAGCCTTCATGGCCAATGGTTTAACAAGAGTAGATCTCGCACGCTGTTGGATATCCTGGAGCATACTGCCTCTCAGCCAGCGCTCCGGTTTAATGTGCGAGTATACTGGTAGCGTTGATGACCCACTCCGACACATCAACATCCAGCTCTCCGATGATGAAGTCACAGAGGCTGTAAAGAAAATGCTGAACGAACCGGAGCACCTCTGCGCTCAAACCGGCCTGCCCCCTTTCTGTGCTACCAACAAACTACCGGCTGTAAGTTTTTGATTGCACTTTTTACTGAGCCTGTTATTGATATCTCTGTCTGACATCAATTGCTGCTTAACCAGGGTGATAATCCGTTTTGGAGCAAGAAGCTTCCACAAGACAAACCGGATAAAGCAGAACGGTCAATCCGGCCAAAGACCAAGGTCATCAAGAAGCCTGCTAAAAAGAGGAAAACCACTGCTTCATCTGATCCGGCTGTTGATGATGATGTGGGTAACTCGGACCCTGAGGTAGAACTCGATTCACTAGGCTTACTTTTTACACGCCTTATTGATGATGATACTTGTCAGGACGACGCTGAAGCCAGGAATGCTGATGTCGCTGAGGTAATTATTCTCTCTTCCGATTCAGATCCTTTGCCTTTGCCAAAAGTTCGCCGCACAAACCGGAAAGTTAAATTTTCTCATCCTCTTGCTTATTTGGATCCCAAATTTCTTATGAAGACTCAGCAACATGAAGCTCGCCGTACAACCCGGCATAGCGGCCAGGTAGTTACCTCCGCCGGTTTACCAAACAATCCGGTTCGAAAACACCGCTCCGAGGTCTCCGACCTTTTTATTAATTTATGACCTAAAGCGGGTTTCATCCGTCAACCTCTTAATCCGTCCGACTCCGATTATCAGGTTACTTCCCATTCTTCCTCTGGTGAATCGTCGGCCACTCAGCTGCCACCACTGAAAACGGTTCTTGGGTTATTTCTGGGGGCTAAACCTAAACCAAGCAAAAAAGCCCCTGAACAGGATAAAAAACCAGATCTTGAATCGTTCGTTCCTGAAGATATTCCCAATGATCCTCCTTTGCAAGATGATGCTATTACTGATAAAAGGCCTATCGATACCTCAGTCCTTGTTGACCAGCCTGCCAGCTCCGTCCGGATTGATGGATCCCGCAGTCCTTCAAAACCTGCCGATAAACCGACCGTGCCAACGCAAACCGGGCGAGTCCAAGGATGATGACGTTTTAATTACCGGCGTAGGTCGCTTTGAACCAGGGAATCCTGTCGCTTTGGCCAAGCATACTGTGAAAGAAGATTCTTCTGGCATGAACAAAGGCAAATGGAATGTTGATCTGGAAACATATGCTGCTCTGAGTGCCCAAGATGTCCATTCTGGTTACTTGAACCGGCTATATACTAGTCGTGACTGTGAAGCTGGCCGGGTAAAAATAATTAGAGATAAATTTGAGGTAATTTCCTTGCACTTCTTCTTTCTTTAATTATTGCCACTGCATTAATCCTCCTAGCCCCCAAGTGCCGGTTTGTAATCTTCTTCAAACCGGGACTTGAACATAGTCCTCAATACTTTGAAATCCATCAATGTAGCCCCCAAGGGCCGGTTTAACGTAGTATAGTTAAACCGGGACTCCAATAAAGATTCTAACATCAGAACATAATTGAGCAAATAGACATTAGCCCCCAAGTGCCAAGTTGAATACCTGTATTGAGCTTGGGATTTTCCGATTTAGTAACAGACGAAAAATTGAAGGTGCATTAGCCCCCAAGTATCAAGCGTATAACTTGTTATGTGGTTGGTACTTCAAATTCTTGTACCGTTTGTTGAAAGCCAAGCACTGTCTTTATGCAGGCTGAAGTGAGGATCAAAGAGGACCGGATTACTAATCTGCAGGAAATTTTGAAAACCCAACAAGCTAAAACCGACAAGGCAAGGGAAGAAACAACCAGTGCTTTAAGCATCACAGAATAGCTGAAAGAGGGCTTCAAGAAGGAGCGGACTGATTGGGCCACTGAAAAGGCCGATTTAATAAAAAGAGCTGAAAATGCTGAAGCTGCCCTTAAACCGGTGGTAGATGAGCTGACCGCCGTAAAGCGGCAAGTACATTCCATGACTGCTGCTATCTTAGGTAAGCTCCTTTTGGTTTCCTGGACAACTCGGGCCTGCTTATAATAGATCCAGTTTGTGATCTTTCCGGTATTGTTTGCAGGTACACGCGTTGGTCACTTAGGGTCAGATGTTCGGAAGAAGCTGAAGGCTGCCTACACTTTAATTGAACAGTTGTATATCGGAGCGCAACGGATCATCACCACTGCATCTCATAACAATCCGGCACCCACTTTAATCCAAGACACTCTTAACAGATTGTCAATGCTTCCTGCTCGGATTGAAGAAATGAAAAAATCTGCTGCTCGAACCGGAGCCATCAACGCCTTAATCCAGGAAAAAGCATGGGTGCCGGATTTCGATCCTATTGAAGCAGCTCAAGGCTATCCCAGCTTGATGGAAGATGGCTCAGAGTTCAATGAAGATGATTTGAGGGCAATAAACCGTGCAGTACACCCTCTGGCTTGTCAATTGGCTGAAGAGGCCGACTTGTCGCATTATCAAGCTCGGTACAATGATCAGAACAAAAGAGTGGCCGCACCAATTCCTGAAGCGGCGAATCTGGTTCCTCCAATCCGTAAGCATACTTACGCTCCTGATATTGAATTGTCTTCTCTGATCCATGAAGAAGCTGTCTTTCAAGCTTTAATGGGAATCGACTGGTCCACTGTTGATTTCCAACCAATGGATAGAGATGAGGAAGCTGAAGCGGCGCGGGACGACCCACAACCGTCAGACCGGTTTGATGAGCAGGCTTGACCCGGAAGCCGGTTTAGACAACTGCCTTATTATGATCTGCCAAAATAACAATGATCTTATCTGGGCACCATGTTGCCTTGTAATAGGATAGTCAATGCTTCTGCCTTAAATATGCCTTCGTGCATAAGTACTGATGCTTTTGCTTGAAATCCTCAATTTATATTTCCTGTAATCGAAAATCTTGAACTGCGGTGGCGGTTACACCGCCAACCGGTTCATAACCTTGATCAATGTATTTAAAACATATAATCAAAAAATGCAATACAAAATACCTGCCATCACTGGGCATAAAATGACGGGGAACGTTGCAGAAAATTAAATTTTTTCCTACGGTTTCACCAAGATCCATCTATGAGTTCATCTAAGCAACGAGTCAAGGGAGTGAGTTTGCATCTACATACCACTTGTAGATCGCGTACGGAAGCGTTCGAGGGAACGGTGATGATGGAGTCGTACTCGCCATGATTCAGATCACCGATGACCAAGTGCTGAACGGACAGCACCTCCGTGTTCAACACATGTACGGTACGGGCGACGTCTCCTCCTTCTTGATCCAGCAAGGGGGAAGGAGAGGTTGAGGAAGAAGGCTCCAGCAGCAGCACGACGGCGTGATGATGGTGGAGAGGCAGTACTCCGACAGGGCTTCGCCAAGCACACAACGGAGGAGGAGGGGGTTGGGGAGGGGAGGGGGTGCGCCTTGGCTTATCTGTTCAGCCCTCCGCTCACCCCTCTATTTATAGGGGAAGGGGCAAGGGGGGCCGGCCCCTCTAGATGGGATCTAGAGGGGGGGCGGCGGCCAGGGAGGGGGGACTTGCCCCCCAAGCAAGGGGGGCGCCCCCTCTAGGGTTCCCCCCAACCCTAGGCGCATGGGCCCAAGGGGGGGGCGCCCAGCCCTCCAGGGGCTGGCTCCTGCCCCACGCGGCCCATGTGGCCCCCCGGGAGGGGTGGCCCCTCCCGGTGGACCCCCGGAACCCTTTCGGTGGCCCCGATACAATACCGATATGCCCCCGAAACCTTTCGGTGTCCGTATGACAACTTCCCATATATAAATCTTTACCTCCGGACCATTCCGGAACTCCTTGTGACGTCCGGGATCCCATCCGGGACTCCAAACAACTTTCAGTAATCACATACAAGTCTTCCTAATAACCCTAGCGTCGCCGAACCTTAAGTGTGTAGACCCTACGGGTTCGGGAGACATGCAAACATGACCGAGACGGCTCTCCAGTCAATAACCAACAGCGGGATCTGGATACCCATGTTGGCTCACACATGCTCCTCGATGATTTCATCGGATGAACCACGATGTCAAGGATTCAATCAACCCCGTATGCAATTCCCTTTGTCAGACGGTATGTTACTTGCCCGAGACTCGATTGTCGGTATCCCAATACCTCGTTAGTCTTATTACCGGCAAGTCACTTTACTCGTACCGTAATGCATGATCCCGTGACCAAACACTTGGTCACTTTGAGATCATTATGATGATGCACTACCGAGTGGGCCCAGTGATACCTCTCCGTCATACGGAGTGACAAATCCCAGTCTCGATCCGTGTCAACCCAACAGACACTTTTGGAGATACCTGTAGTGCACCTTTATTGTCACCCAGTTACGTTGTGACGTTTGGTACACCCAAAGCACTCCTACGGTATCCGGGAGTTACACGATCTCATGGTCTAAGGAAGAGATACTTGACATTGGAAAAGCTCTAGCAAAACGAACTACACGATCTTGTGCTATGCTTAGGATTGGGTCTTGTCCATCACATCATTCTCCTAATGATGTGATCCCGTTGTCAATGACATCTAATGTCCATAGTCAAGAAACCATGACTATCTGTTGACGAACGATCTAGTCAACTAGAGGCTTACTAGGGACGTATTATGGTCTATGTATTCACACGTGTATTACGATTTCCGGATAATACAATTATAGCATGAATAAAAGACAATTATCATGAACAAGGAAATATAATAATAATGCTTTTATTATTGCCTCTAGGGCATATTTCCAACAATCCCCCACTTGCACTAGAGTCAATAATCTAGTTACATTGTGATGAATCGAACACCCATAGAGTTCTCGTGTTGATCATGTTTTGCTAGCGAGAGAGGTTTAGTCAACGGATCTGCGACATTCAGATCCGTATGTACTTTGCAAATTTCTATGTCTCCGTCTTGAACATTTTCACGGATGGAGTTGAAGCGACGCTTGATGTGCCTGGTCTTCTTATGAAACCTGGGCTCCTTGGCAAGGCCAATAGCTCCAGTGTTGTCACAGAAGAGTTTGATCGGCCCCGACGCATTGGGTATGACTCCTAGGTTGGTGATGAACTCCTTCACCCAAATTGCTTCATGCGCTGCCTCCGAGGCTGCCATGTACTCCACTTCACATGTAGATCCAGCCACGACGCTCTGCTTGCAGCTGCACCAGCTTACTGCTCCACCATTCAACATATACACGTATCCGGTTTGTGACTTAGAGTCATCCAGATCTGTGTCGAAGCTAGCGTCGACGTAACCCTTTACGACAAGCTCTTGGTCACCTCCATAAACGAGAAACATGTCCTTTGTCCTTTTCAGGTACTTCAGGATATTCTTGACCGCTGTCCAGTGTTCCTTGCCGGGATTACTTTGGTACCTTCCTACCAAACTTACGGCAAGGTTTACATCAGGTCTGGTACACAGCATGGCATACATAATAGATCCTATGGCTGAGGCATAGGGGATGACACTCATCTCTTCTTTATCTTTTGCCGTGGTCGGGCATTGAGGCGAGCTCAATCTCACACCTTGCAGTACAGGCAAGAACCCTTTATTGGACTGATCCATTTTGAACTTCTTCAAAATCTTATCAAGGTATGTGCTTTGTGAAAGACCTATGAGGCGTCTCGATCTATCCCTATAGATCTTGATGCCTAATATATAAGCAGCTTCTCCAAGGTCCTTCATTGAAAAACACTTATTCAAGTAGGCCTTAATGCTGTCCAAGAATTCTATATCATTTCCCATCAAAAGTATGTCATCTACATATAATATGAGAAATGCTACAGAGCTCCCACTCACTTTTTTGTAAACGCAGGCTTCTCCATAAGTCTGCATAAACCCAAACGCTTTGATCATGTCATCAAAGCGAATGTTCCAACTCCGAGATGCTTGCACCATCCCATAAATGGATCGCTGGAGCTTGCATACTTTGTTAGCATTCTTAGGATCGACAAAACCCTCCGGCTGCATCATATACAGTTCTTCCTTAAGATGCCCGTTAAGGAATGCCGTTTTGACGTCCATCTGCCATATCTCATAATCATAGTATGCGGCAATTGCTAACATGATTCGGACGGACTTAAGCTTCGCTACGGGAGAGAAAGTCTCATCGTAGTCAATCCCTTGAACTTGCCGATAACCCTTAGCGACAAGTCGAGCTTTACAGATGGTGACATTTCCATCCGCGTCCGTCTTCTTCTTAAAGATCCATTTGTTTTCTATCGCTCGCCGATCATCGGGCAAGTCAGTCAAAGTCCATACTTTGTTTTCATACATGGATTCTATCTCAGATTTCATGGCTTCTAGCCATTTGTTGGAATCTGGGCCCGCCATTGCTTCTTCATAGTTCGAAGGTTCACCATTGTCCAACAACATAATTTCCAGGACAGGGTTGCCGTACCACTCTGGTGCGGAACGTGTCCTTGTGGACCTACAAAGTTCAGTAGCAACTTGATCCGAAGTACCTTGATCATCATCATTGTTTTCCTCTTCAGTTGGTGTAGGCATCACAGGAACATTTTCCTGAGCTACACTACTATCCTGTTCAAGAGGTAGTACTTCATTGAGTTCTACTTTCCTCCCACTTACTTCTTTCGAGAGAAACTCTTTTTCCAGAAAGGATCCGTTCTTGGCAACAAAGATCTTGCCTTCGGATCTTAAGTAGAAGGTACACCCAATGGTTTCTTTAGGGTATCCTATGAAGACGCATTTTTCCGACTTGGGTTCGAGCTTTTCAGGTTGAAGTTTCTTGACATAAGCATCGCATCCCCAAACTTTTAGAAACGACAGCTTAGGTTTCTTCCCAAACCATAATTCATACGGTGTCGTCTCAACGGATTTAGACAGTGCCCTATTTAAAGTGAATGTAGCTGTCTCTAGAGCGTATCCCCAAAATGATAGCGGTAAATCGGTAAGAGACATCATAGATTGCACCATATCCAATAGTGTGCGATTACGATGTTCGGACACATTGTTACGCTGAGGTGTTCCAGGCGGCGTGAGTTGTGAAACGATTCCACATTTTCTTAAGTGTGTACCAAATTCGTGACTTAAATATTCTCCTCCACGATCCGATCGTAAGAACTTTATCTTTTGGTCACGTTGATTCTCTACTTCATTCTGAAATTCCTTGAACTTTTCAAAGGTCTCAGACTTGTGTTTCATCAAGTAGACATACCCATATCTACTCAAGTCATCAGTGAGAGTGAGAACATAATGATATCCTCGCGAGCCTCAACGCTCATTGGACCGCACACATCGGTATGTATGATTTCCAACAAGTTGGTTGCTCGCTCCATTGTTCCGGAGAACGGGGTCTTGGTCATTTTGCCCATGAGGCATGGTTCGCATGTGTCAAATGATTCATAATCGAGAGACTCTAAAAGTCCATCAGCATGGAGCTTCTTCATGCGCTTGACACCAATGTGACCAAGGCGGCAGTGCCACAAGTATGTGGGACTATCGTTATCAACTTTATATCTTTTGGTATTCACGCTATGAATATGTGTAATATTACGTTCGAGATTCATTAGGAATAAACCATTGACCATTGGGGCATGACCATAAAACATATCTCTCATATAAACAGAACAACCATTATTCTCAGATTTAAATGACTAGCCATCTCGTATTAAACGAGATCCTGATACAATGTTCATGCTCAAACTTGGCACTAAATAACAATTATTGAGGTTTAAAACTAATCCCGTAGGTAAATGTAGAGGTAGCGTGCCGACGGCGATCACATCGACCTTGGAACCATTCCCGACGCGCATCGTCACCTCGTCCTTCGCTAGTCTCCGCTTATTCCGCAGCTCCTGCTGTGAGTTACAAATGTGAGCAACGGCACCGGTATCAAATACCTAGGAGTTACTACGAGTACTGGCGAGGTACACATCAATTACATGTATATCAAATATACCTTTAGTGTTGCCGGCCTTCTTGTCCGCTAAGTATTTGGGGCAGTTCCGCTTCCAGTGACCCTTCCCCTTGCAATAAAAGAACTCAGTCTCAGGCTTGCGTCCATTCTTTGACTTCTTCCCGGCAATTGGCTTACCGGGCGTGGCAACATCTTTGCCGTCCTTCTTGAAGTTCTTCTTACCCTTGCCCTTCTTGAACTTAGTGGTCTTATTGACCATCAACACTTGATGTTCTTTCTTGATTTCAACCTCTGCTGACTTCAGCATTGAAAATACTTCAGGAATGGTCTTCACCATCCCCTGCATATTGTAGTTCATTACAAAGCTCTTGTAGCTTGGTGGGAGCAACTGAAGGATTCTGTCAATGACCGCCTCATCCGGGAGGTTAATGTCCAGCTGGGACAGGCGGATGTGCAACCCAGACATTTTGAGTATGTGCTCACTGACAGAACTATTTTCCTCCATCTTACAACTATAGAACTTGTCAAAGACTTCATATCTCTCGACCCGGGCATGATCTTGGAAAACTAGTTTCAGCTCCTCGAACATCTCATATGCTCCGTGTTGCTCAAAACGCTTTTGGAGCCCCGGTTCTAAGCTGTAAAGCATGCCGCACTGAACGAGGGAGTAATCATCAGCACGAGACTGCCAAGCATTCATAATGTCTTGGTTCTCTAGGATGGGAGCGTCACCTAGCGGTCCTTCTATGACATATTGTTTCCTGGCAGCTATGAGGATGATCCTCAGGTTCCGGACCCAGTCCGTATAGTTGCTACCATCATCTTTCAGCTTGGTTTTCTCTAGGAACGCGTTGAAGTTCATGTTGACCTGAGCGTTGGCCATTTGATCTACAAGACATATTTTGCAAAAGTTTCAGACTAAGTTCATGATAATTAAGTTCATCTAATCAAATTATTTAATGAACTCCCACTCTGATTAGACATCCCTCTAGTCATCTAAGTGTTACACGATCCGAGTCGACTAGGCCGTGTCCGATCATCACGTGAGACGGACTAGTCATCATCGGTGAACATCTCCATGTTGATCGTATCTTCTATAAGACTCATGTTCGACCTTTCGGTCTCTTGTGTTCCGAGGCCATGTCTGTACATGCTAGGCTCGTCAAGTTAACCCTAAGTGTTCTGCATGTGTAAATCTGTCTTACACCCGTTGTATGTGAACGTAAGGATCTATCACACCCGATCATCACGTGGTGCTTCGAAACGACAAACTTTAGCAACGGTGCACAGTTTGGGGGAACACTTTCTTGAATTTTTTATAAGGGATCATCTTATTTACTACCGTCGTTCTAAGTAAACAAGATGCATAAAACATAACAAACATCACATGCAATTATATAGTAGTGACATGATATGGCCAATATCATACAACACCTTCGATCCCCATCTTCGGGGCTCCATGATCATCTTTGTCACCGGCATGACACCATGATCTCCACCATCATGATCTCCATCATTGTGTCTTCATGAAGTTGTCACGCCAACGACTACTTCTACTTCTATGGCTAATGCGTTTAGCAATAAAGTAAAGTAATTTACATGGCGTTCTTCAATGACACGCAGGTCATACAAAAAAAATAAAGACAACTCCTATGGCTCCTGCCGGTTTTCATACTCATCGACATGCAAGTCGTGATTCCTATTACAAGAACATGATCTCATACATCACAATATATCATTCATCATTCATCACAACTTTTGGCCATATCACATCACATGACAATTGCTGCAAAAACAAGTTAGACGTCCTCTAATTGTTGTTGCATCTTTTAGGTGGCTGCAATTGGGTTCTAGCAAGAACGTTTTCTTACCTACGAATAACCACAACGTGATCTTGTCAACTTCTATTTACCCTTCATAAGGACCCTTTTCATCGAATCCGCTCCAACTAAAGTGGGAGAGACAGACACCCGCCAGCCACCTTATGCAACTAGTGCATGTTAGTCGGTGGAACCGGTCTCACGTAAGCGTACGTGTAAGGTTGGTCCGGGCCGCTTCATCCCACAATACCGCTGAAGCAAGATAAGACTAGTAGCGGCAAGCAAGTTGATAAGATCTACGCCCACAACAAAATTGTGTTCTACTCGTGCAATAGAGAACTACGCATAGACCTAGCTCTGATACCACTGATGGGGAATGTTGCAGAAAATTAAAAAATTTCCTACGGTTTCACCAAGATCCATCTATGAGTTCATCTAAGCAACGAGTCAAGGGAGTGAGTTTGCATCTACATACCACTTGTAGATCGCGTACGGAAGCGTTCGAGGGAACGGTGATGATGGAGTCGTACTCGCCGTGATTCAGATCACCAATGACCAAGTGCTGAACAGACAGGACCTCCGCGTTCAACACACGTACGGTACGGGCGACGTCTCCTCCTTGAATTGTTTCCTTTGCACCTCTGTGTAAACAGGGTTATCTACATCATCTCGTTGCCATTGTGACCTTTTGTTGCACTACACAAAACACTTTTGTTTTAAGAGTGTTTTGTGCAGTTCAACCAAAATGTCACACCGATAATGTTGCTTGATTGCTTGATCTTAGTGGAACTGCACAAGAGGAGATCTTACTTCCTATCCATTAAGGCGAATTTGGTTCAGATCTTCTTCTTGTGAGTTGTTTGAATTCTGCATCATGAGAGGTCTTCTTATTGAACCAAGTGATGAAGGGGAAGAACAAGCGGAAGAAAAACAAAAATTAACTCCCGGTGCTGTAATGAAGCACTAAAACTGTGATGACACAAGTAATGATATAGTTTTGCATCTTAATTTATTGCTATGGCTGGAACGAGAAATTGTTTTGCCACTGATTTGATGCCATACGTAATTATCTCTACTTGTGCAAACATGATCTTCTTTGAAGATAACATATGTTTTAGTGAACTGCACAAGAAGATGTTGGAAACATTAAACTAATCGAGGAGTATATAGTAAGCATCGCCACCCCCGTAGATAGCAACAGATGGTTCCGGAGAAGTGCTTCATCTGTATGTTGTACACAATCAGCCTCCTGACAAAGGTTGGTACTCGCACACTGATTTCATCCATATGATTGATCTTTGTCATCTCTATTGGTGTTGTGCTATTGTTTAGATACTGTCATGAAAAAGCTGTATTGTCCTTGAGAAGTGCTTCATCTGTGCTGTTTTAAATACTTCCTTTCCTTTTTTTTTCGAGAAAATAGGGATGCTAGCATTTAGTAGTCCTCTTGTCTTTGCACAACATGATCATCTTCCTCTGAAGAAGAATATGGAGTACGTGAAGTGACTAATGTGAAGTGACTAGTTCCGATTATGCCAGGATGAAGAAGCCCTGTCCATCTTCTCATCAGAAGGAGCAGTTGAAGGATGGTTACATTACTCCCCACAAGACCAAACTAACTTCAACTCAGAAGGACTGACAAATCTCCATTTTTTTGCTGTGATGCATGAGTACAATGTTGTTCTAGGATTCTTTCTGGTGAGTTCCATTTTTCTAAAACTGTGCTCTACATGGACCATGTATGTGCCTGTTGAAACTGTCAATTCATAGTCCAATTTGCTTTATACTAATCACTTTTTTGTATTTGTGCAAACAGGGGTGCTCAGCTTGATTTCAATGGGAAATGCACAAAATGTTCATGAATACATCGAATCATTCATTTCCACCACAAGAAAGGAGGTTCCCATAAGTTCAAGGCGTTGCAACATATAAGGGCGAAATCATACAAGCTACGCGCGAATTTGGTTGATTTTGGTGGAACGCACAAAAAGAACAGCTGGTTTATTTAGCACGAGGTGCCATGTCAATGTCCGAACTGATGGCAAACCCTGCCCATTCCACAATCCTAGGAATTTGATATTTTGGAATGGGACAACCTTGTCAAATTTTGCTCATTTATTTTAGCAAGATATGCGTTTGATATTTTCGAATGGGACGCCCTTTGCTGTCAGCAGCGTCGATCAATTTTTTCTTTATTATTTAGTTGTGAAGTAAATATTGCCTCTGACATGTGAGTCGCTGAGATGCATAATCATCGATTGTTTTGAATGTTCTCTATGAATTGCCAGGCCTGTGTGTTTGATTGCAATGTACAGAAATGCTAAAAAGCTGCTCAAACTCTTTGTACTCCTTCTGTTCCTTTTTACTTTGCACATTGTGAAAGTGCATACTATTTTGTATAAGATTGGTCAAAGTAGAGATACTTTGACTGCAGACAAAACTTGTATGCAGACTAGAAAGGACCGGAGGGAGTACATGTGAAACTGCTGCAAACGAGGTGATCACCCTGGGAATAATGCTAGTATGTATTGTTTTGCATGTTCATCCAATGCCAGTGATACAGTAATTCGAACTAATCAAAATAAATTCATTCATACACGGTCGGATTTCATATAAACATGCCGAATTTCATTACATTTCATACATTCTTCAATTAAAAGGGGTGCGCTGGTGGTATAATTAATTAACCGAAGCTACCCACCTATGTCCCGCTGAGCCAAACAGAAGCTTCAGTGACTTAACTGCAGGTGCAGTTGTGTAACTGAGATGTGGCCTGTTGGGCCCACGTGTCAGTTAGCCAACTGCACCAGCAGTTAAGTAGAAGTAGCATTCTTCTCCAGCGCAGCTCTCCGACTCCACGTCGCCGCCAAGAAGCTAACCGGCCATCAATGGTCAACCCGCCTAGCTTGGCTTCAACCGGAGGGTAGCAGCGGCGGTCTTATTTGGACCCGAGCGGCAGCGACCTACCGTGTTCTACTCTTCCTCGTTTTCTGAGTGGCGCGGCCTCATTGGCAGCGGGGCGGGGCATCGGCGGAGCCGGCGATGTCCTCTGTCTCGTTGCCGGTGGGCGGCACCTCAGCGGAGCGGTGGAAATCCTCCCCCACGTTGCCGGCAGGGTGGAGCCTCGGTTGAGCCGGCGATGTCCTCTTCCTCGTTGTTGGCAGGTCGGGGGCTCGGCGGAGCCGGCGGTGTCCTCAGCCTCCCTGTTGGCGCCGCGGGGCCTCGGCGGAGCCGGCCGTGTGCTCAGCCTCATTGTTGGCGCCGCAGGGCCTCGGCGGAGCAGGGCCTCGTCGACACCAGCGGAGCGGGGACTCGTCGGACCCGGCATTATCCTCTGCCTCGTCCTCGGTCTCGCCAAACAACGCCTCGCCCGCTTCATCGCCCTGTTTGCTAGCCTCTTTGTAGGCAGCCGCAACCTCCACCACCCGCATGTGGTACCGCCAGCGCTCGAGGCGGCCCTTGCGGGCGGAGCGGTACGAGTCGAGCAGTGCCTCCTGCTCCGCCCGCTTCTCGGCGATCTGCTCCTCCGCCTGCAGGTGCTCCTGGAGGAGATGGTGGTTGTAGGCGGCGTCGGCCTGTGCCTCCCGGAACTGCTTCTCAGGCATCTGCCTCACCTTGTCCATATATTGGGCACGGGCCTCACTAATGGTCATGGTGCAATGCACCGGCGAGGATGGTGGGCGGGCGAGGCACGGACGTGTGGCGCCGGAGTAGCCGCCTCGCCAATCGCGTATCATTAATGTGTGCGACAGATGGATGGACGGACGACACTTGGGTCTTTTGAAGGCGGAGCAATCTCCTGCACCGGGAAGCGGGGTGGCCGGCGCTGACTGTTTCAGGCTGAAAGCGCGCGCGGGCGAGGAGATGACATTACTTGGAGAGGATGACAATGGGGACCTGATACGTCTCCAACGTATCTATAATTTTTGATTGTTCCATGCTATTATATTACCCCTTTTGGATGTTTATGGGCTTTATTTTACACATTTATATCATTTTTGGGACTAACCTACTAACTAGAGGCCCAGCCCGGATTGCTGTTTTTTTTGCCTATTTCAGTATTTCGAAGAAAAGGAATATCAAACGGAGTCCAAATGGAATGAAACCTTCGGGAGTGTGATTTTTGGAACGAACGTGATCTCGAGGACTTGGAGTGCAAGTCAAGAAGCAGTCGAGGCTCCCACGAGATAGGAGGGCGCCCCCCCTATAGGGCGCGCCCCCTGTCTCGTGGGCCCCTCGGGCGTCCACCGACGTACTTCTTCCTCCTATATAAGCCTACGTACCCCGAAAACATCCAGGGGCAGGACGAAACACAATTTTCACCACCGTAATCTTCTGTATCTGCGAGATCTCATCTTAGAGCCTACGCCGGCACTCTGCCGGAGGGGGAATCGACCATGGAGGGCGTCTACATCAACATCCTTGCCTCTCCGATGAGTTTTGAGTAGTTTACCACAGACCTACGGGTCCATAGTTATTAGCTAGATGGCTTCTTCTCTCTCTTTGGATCTCAATACAATGTGCTCCCCCTCTCTTATATTCGATGTAATCCCTTTTTGCAATGTGTTTGTCGAGATCCGATGAATTGTGGGTTTATGATCAGATTTATCTATGAATAATAATTGAATCTTCTCTGAATTCTTTTATATATGATTGAGTTATCTTTACAAGTCTATTCGAATTATCAGTTTGGTTTGGCCTACTAGATTGGTCTTTCTTGCCATGGGAGAAGTGCTTAGCTTTGGGTTCAATCTTGCGGTGTCCTTACCCAGTGACAGAAAGGGTTGCAAGGCACATATTGTATTGTTGCCATCGAGGATAACAAGATGGGGTTTATATCATATTGGTTGAGTTTATCCCTCTACATCATGTCATCTTGCTTAATGCGTTACTCCGTTCTTTATGAACTTAATACTCTAGATGCATGCTGGGTAGCGGTCGATGAGTGGAGTAATAGTAGTAGATGCAGGTAGGAGTCGGTCTACTTGTTATGGATGTGATGCCTATATACATGATCATGCCTAGATAATGTCATAATTATTCGCTTTTCTATCAATTGCTCGACAGTAATTTGTTCACCCACCGTAATACTTATGCTCTTGAGAGAAGCCTCTAGTGAAACCTATGGCCCCCGGGTCTATCTCTTATCATATTTGCTTTCAATCTACTTTTATTTGCATCTTTAATTTTTGCATCTATATTATAAAATACCAAAAATATATTTATCTTATCATACTGTCTCTATCAGATCTCACTTCCGCAAGTGGCCATGAAGGGATTGACAACCCCTTTGTCGCGTTGGTTGCGAGTTCTTTGTTTGTTTGTGTAGGTTCGTGGGACTTATTGAGGAGCCTCCTACTGGATTGATACCTTGGTTCTCAAAAACTAAGGGAAATACTTACGCTACTATTGCTGCATCACCCTCTCCTCTTCGAGGAAAACCAACGCAAGCTCAAGAAGTAGCAAGAAGGATTTATGGCGCCGTTGCCGGGGAGGTCTTCGCTCAAGTCAAGACATACCAAGTACCCATCACAAACTCATCTCCCTCGCATTTACATTATTTGCCATTTGCCTCTCGTTTTCCTCTCCCCCACTTCACCCTTGCCGTTTTATTTGCCCTCTCTTTCCCAATCTCCTCTTCTTTGCTTGTATTTTTGTTTGCTCGTGTCTCCATATGCCTTCTATGTGCTTCCATCTTTGCTTGCTAAAAATCTATTGATATGGATCCACATAAAGTGTTCTACTTGGATCATCTTCGATCCTTATGCGCTCGTGTTGAAACCCCAACTAGCCTAGTTGATGGGAAATATTTAGATGAGCATGCTCATTTTGTGCATCATCGTTTGTCTGAAAAAGGGAAGGTAGTATGGTTCCATATAAACAGTTTGCTATGCTATGCTTGGAATCTTTGTGAAATTTGTGATTTTACTTGTTTCTCTAAGAACCCTAAAAAACACCTTCCCTACCTATGTGAGTTCAATGATAATGAAATTTTATCATCTTATGCAAAGGGTGTTTATAGTTACTATGATATCGAACAAATTGAAGAATTTGTCGTTTTTAAGGGTGCTCATGAAGTTGCTTATTTGATTGAAAAGTATGATTTTACTATTAACAAGTCTGAAAATTCTGTCATATGTAAATATTGCAATGAAAACTTTGCTCATAATGTCCATGTCCAAGAATTTATTGAAAGAATGACCATTGCTTTGGAAGAAAATAATGATATGAATGAATCTATAGATAGTGATGACTCCGATGATTTGATTGAAATATCCCTTGATGAACATGATGCTTGCTATCCTTGTGGCCATGATGCCAATATTTAAGAAGATGAGTTTGCTATAGTTCCTTATGTTAAACATGAGATCGTTTCTATTGCACCCATACTTGGTATTTCCTTTAATGAAAGGCATGATTGCAATGATTTTACTATAAATTCTCTTGATGTCAATTGTGCTAATAATATGCAAAACCCTAAGCTTGGGGATGCTAGTTTTGCTATGTCTACTACTTGTTGCAATGATCATGATTGGGGTGATTCTTCTTTTGATTTCAAAAATTTATTTAACCCCCATGATGAATCTGAGATTGATAATAGCGTTTGCAACAATATTAAAAGTGGGTTTGGAGAGGTCATGCCTTTAGTTAATGTTAACCCCACTATTTTGGAAGAGTGTCAACTTCGCATGCATGTGGATCGTGTTGAGAATATGTTATGTGATAGATATTTTGTTGAATTTTCTTATGATCCCACATGTAATTATTATGAGAGAGGAAAATATGGTTGTAGAAATTTTCATGTTACTAAATCACCTCTCTTCATGTTGACATTGCTATCATCTCTTTGTTCTTCCTTGCATATGCTAGTTTTTGCTTGCCTTAATAATTTGTTTGCTTACAAGGTACCTATGCATAGGAAGTATGTTAGACTTAGATGTGTTTGTCACATGTTTTATGATGCTCTCTTTATGCTTCAATTCTTGTCTTTCATGTGAGCATCATTGAAATCTCAATGTCTAGCTAGGGGCGTTAAACGATAGTGCTAGTTGGGAGGCAACCAATTTTCTTTGTGTTTTTTGTTTTTATTCCTGTTTAGTATTAAGTTTTTGCTTCTAACTTCTGTTTAGGTGTGTTTTTATCTTTTAGTTAGTGTTTGTTCCAAGTAGAACCTATAGGATAAACTATGATGATAGTTGATTTGATTCTGCTGAAAAACAGAAACTTTGCGCTCACGAGAAAAAATTCAATAAATTACAGAAACGTGATTTTGCATTGATTGTTTTGATGCTTATCAATAAACAAATTGTACAGTACTTCCTATTTTGGTAGGATTTTTAGAGTTCCATAAGTTTGCGTTAGTTACAGATTGCTACAGATTGTTCTGTTTTTGACAGATTCTATTTTTCGTGTGTTGTTTGCTTATTTTGATGCATCTATGGCTAGTGAAATAGTTTATAAACCATAGAGAAGTTGGAATACAGTAGGTTTGACACCAAAATAAATAAATAATGAGTTCATTACATTACCTTATATGGTGTTTTTTTTCTTTCACTAACGGAGCTTATAAGATTTCCTGTTGAGTTTTGTGTTGTGAAGTTTTCAAGTGTTGGGTAAAGCTTTTATGGACTATGGAATGAAGGGTGGCAAGAGCCTAAGCTTGGGGATGCCCAAGGAACCCCAAGATATTCTAGGATAGCCAAAATCCTAAGCTTGGGGATGCCCCGGGAAGGCATCCCTTCTTTTGTCTTCGTTCGTTGGTATCTTTACTTGGAGCTATATTTTTATTCGCCACATGATATGTGTTTTGCTTGGAGCATCGTGTATTATATTTGTCTTTGCCTTTTAGTTTAGCACAATCATCCTTGCTATACACACCTTTTTGGAGAAGCCTATTTGTTTAGAATTTGCTAGAATACTCTATGTGATTCACTTATATCTTTTGAGCTTGATAGTCTTTGCTCTAGTGCTTCACTTATATCTTTTAGAGCACGGTGGTGACTTGATTTTATAGAAATTGCCAGTCTCTCATGCTTCACTTATATTATTTTGAGAGTCTTTTAGAACAGCATGGTATTTGCTATGGTTATAATTTGGTCCTAGAATGGTGAGCATCCAAGTTGGGTATAATAAAAACTATCATAGGAAGTGAATTGGATGCTATGATCAATTTGATAGTTGATAATTGTTTTGAGATATGGAGGTAGTGATATTAAAGTCATGCTAGTTGGGTGATTATGAATTTAAAGAATGCTTGTGTTGAAGTTAGCAAGTTCCGTAGCATGCACGTATGGTTAAAGTTATGTAACAAATTTGAAACATGAAGTGTACCTGGCTTGTGCATCCTTATGAGTTGCGGTCAGGGACGAGCGATGGTCTTTTCCTACCAATCTATCCCCCTAGGAGCATGCGCGTAGTACTTGGTTTTTGATGACTTCTAAATTTTTGCAATAATTATATGAGTTCTTTTGACTAATGTTGAGTCCATGGATTATACACACTTTTACCTTTCCACCATTGCTAGCCTCTTCGGTACCGTGCATTGCCCTTTCTCACCTTGAGAGTTGGTGCAAACTTCGCCGGTGCATCCAAACCCCGTGATACGATACGCTCAATCACACGTAAACCTCCTTAGATCTTCCTCAAAACAGCCACCATACCTACCTATTATGGCATTTCCATAGCCATTCCGAGATATATTGCCATGCAACTTTCCACCGTTCCATTTATCATCATGACATACATTACTTTTGTCATATTGCCATTGCATGCTCATGTAGTTGACATCATATTTGTGGAAAAGCCACCATGCATTATTTTTCATACATGTCACTCTTGATTCATTGCACCATCCCGGTACACCTTCGGGGGCATTCATATAGAGTCATATCTTGTTCTAGTTTCGAGTTGTAATTCATATGTAGTAATCAATAGAAGTGTGATGATCATCATTTTTAGAGCATTGCCCACAGAAAAAAAGAAGAAAGTCCCAAAAAAAAGAAAAAAAGAAGAAAAAAGAGAAAGAAAAAAAAGGAAAAAAGAAAGAAAATAAAGAAAATAAATAAATAAGGCAATGCTACTATCTCTTTTTCCACACTTGTGCTTCAAAGTAGCACCTTGTTCTTCATGTCGTGAGTCTCATATATTGTGCTTCAAAGTAGCACCATGTTTTTCATATAGTGAGTCTCATAAGTTGTTTTTTTCATACTAGTGGGAATTTTTCATTATAGAACTTGGCTGGTATATTCCTACGATGGGCTTCCTCAAATGCCCTAGGTCTTCGTGAGCAAGCAAGTTGGATGCACAACCACTAGTTTTCTTTTGTTGAGCATTCATTTATAGCTCTAGTGCATCCGTTGCATGGCAATCCCTACTCCTCATGTTGACATCAATTGATGGGCATCTCCATAGCCCATTGATTATCCTCGTCAATGTGAGACTTTCTCCTTTTTGTCTTCTCCACACAATCTCCATCATCATATTATATTCCACCCATAGTGCTATATCCATGGCTCACACTCATGTATTGCATGAAGGTTGAGAAAGTTTGAGATTATTTAAGTATGAAACAATTGCTTGGCTTGTCTATAGAAGTTGGGAACATCTTCGTGTGACGAAAATGAAGCATAGCCTAACTGTATGATTTTCTAGGGATGAACTTTCTTTTGCCATGTTATTTTGAGAAGACATGATTACTTTGATTAGTATGCTTGAAGTGTTACTATTTCTTTTATCGATATGAACTTTTATTTTGAATCATTTGGATCTGAACATTCATGCCACATTAAAGAAAATTACATTGAGAATTATGCTAGGTAGCATTCCACATCAAAAATTCTCTTTTTATCATTTACCTACTCGAGGACGAGTAGGAATTAAGCTTGGGGATGCTTGATACGTCTCCAACATATCTATAATTTTTTATTGTTCCATGCTATTATATTACCCCTTTTGGATGTTTATGGGCTTTATTTTACACATTTATATCATTTTTGGGACTAACCTACTAACCGGAGGCCCAACTCATATTGCTGTTTTTTTTTTGCCTATTTCAGTATTTGAAGAAAAGGAATATCAAACGGAGTCCAAACGGAATGAAACGTTCGGGAGCGTGATTTTTGGAACGAACGTGATCCAGAGGACTTGGGGTGCAAGTCAAGAAGCATCCGAGGCTCCCACCAGATAGGAGGGCGCGTCCCCACCCTGTAGGGCGCGCCCCCTGTCTCGTGGGCCCCTTGGGCGTCCACCGACATACTTCTTCCTCCTATATAAGCCTACGTACTATGAAAACATCCAGGGGCAGGACAAAACACAATTTCCACCACCGTAACCTTCTGTATATGCGAGATCTCATCTTGGAGCCTTCGCCGGCACTCTGCCGGAGGGGGAATCGACCACGGAGGGCTTCTACATCAACATCCTGGCCTCTCTGATGAGTTGTGAGTAGTTTACCATAGACCTACGGGTCCATAGTTATTACCTAGATGGCTTCTTCTCTCTTTTTGGATCTCAATACAATGTTCTCCCCCTCTCTTGTGGAGATCTATTTGATGTAATCCCTTTTTGCGGTGTGTTTGTCGAGATCCGATGAATTGTGGGTTTATGATCAGATTTATCTATGAATAATAATTGAATCTTCTCTGAATTCTTTTATGTATGATTGAGTTATCTTTGCAAGTCTCTTCGAATTATCAGTTTGGTTTGGCCTACTAGATTGGTCTTTCTTGCCATGGGAGAAGTGCTTAGCTTTGGGTTCAATCTTGCGGTGTCCTTACCCAGTGACAGAAAGGGTTGCAAGGCACATATTGTATTGTTGCCATCGAGGATAACAAGATGGGGTTTATATCATATTGCTTGAGTTTATCCCTCTACATCATGTCATCTTGCTTAATGCGTTACTCCGTTCTTTATGAACTTTATACTCTAGATGCATGTTGGATAGCGGTCGATGTGTGGAGTAATAGTAGTTGATGCAGGCAGGAGTCGGTCTACTTGTTATGGATGTGATGCCTATATACATGATCATGCCTAGATAATGTCATAATTATTCACTTTTCTATCAATTGCTCGACAGTAATTTGTTCACCCACCGTAATACTTATGCTCTTGAGAGAAGCCTCTAGTGAAACCTATGGCCCCCGGGTCTATCTCTTATCATATTTGCTTTCAATCTACTTTTATTTGCATCTTTATTTTCTGCATCTATATTATAAAATACTAAACATATTTATCTTATCATACTATCTCTATCAGATCTCACTTTCGCAAGTGGCCGTGATGGGATTGACAACCCCTTTATCGTGTTGGTTGCGAGTTCTTTGTTTGTTTGTGTAGGTTCGTGGGACTTGTTGAGGAGCCTCCTACTGGATTGATACCTTGGTTCTCAAAAACTGAGGGAAATACTTACGCTACTATTGCTGCATCACCCTCTCCTCTTCGAGGAAAACCAATGCAAGCTCAAGAAGTAGCAGGACCCACCAGGTCCATAGCCTCACGTACACAAGTGCCTCCTTATTATATATATATATATATGTGTGTGTATATATATAACTATAATTTATTTTGCTTCCTCCTGGTTTCCTGACATCACGGTCCCACACCATTGTCAACCTATGTACTCCCTCCTTTCCGGTTTATAGGGCTTATCTCAAAATTTTAGTTTTTCCATTTTATAAGGCTCAATTTGGTTGTTTTCCATCACATGTTCAGATTCCAAGGTGCATTAAATCATTGCATGCAAGTATTAAGAGAAAATTGACCAATGCATGTACTTTATGCATTCATGCATTGCAATTAATGCATTGACAAACATAATTTTTTGAGGATAACAAGAGCACTAATTAGGTGCTTTTGCAAAACTACAAAAAGTATTCCACCACTCGCCATCTACCTTGATTGGTGAGATTTTTGAACTGAGCATTATAAACCGGAAAGGAGGGAGTAGTCAATAAACAAGAGAATTGCACAAGAAGCGGCCGACAGCTGGGACCAAGCAGCTCGAGCAGTATTTGTGTTTTTGACGTGTGAGTACTTCAGAGTTTTTCGATGTTTACCCCAGATATTAATTTTTCTCCTCTGAACAACAACGAAAACATCGTTGTAGGTATTAACTGGGCGGGCTGTGGCCCATCTAGCCCAGGCCAGATATTAATTTTTTTCAAGCTGAAAATGGCTAGCCCAGCTATACTTTTTTTAGGAATACCCAGGCAAGGTCAAGTTGTTATTCTCCGCCCCGCTGGGCTGCAAATCTTTCCTAGGAGGGATGCATTAGGCTTAACAAGAAAATGGGCTTTAAGAAATAATAAATGGGATGTAATTAAAAAACTGGGTAGTAACTATAAAAAAATGCACCAAACAATGATTACTTTATAAAATATTATTTTTGGATATTGAAAATTTTAATTTCAATAATTGTTGCGAGCGCAATGTTTCGTTGGATTTTTATGTAATATAAATTTATATTGAAATTGTATTTAATCTGACTAGAAATTTCGGGATAAAAATATTCGGATCCCATCAAAATGTGGGAAATTTTATTGAATTCTGTTTTGAACGGTTGGTTGAAATGGGCTGTACTTTTAACAAACTGTAAATGGGCTGTAGTAAATTCCATTAGAATTAAAAAATGTGCTACACATTCTTATGAATCTCAAATGGTCTATAAGTTCTCTGCCACACACTTCTGGCCTTACTAAGTTGACGCGTAAGTTGACGCGTCCCCTAAAAAAACAGAGTAGACGCGTATGCAAGGATTTGTCAACTTATAGTCAGCCCACGATTTCTGCAGCAGTGGCCGTTGGATGTCCATCCAACATATGCCGTGCTTCTTCTTCAATCTCAGATATTCTAGCTTCACCAGCCCAAAAAATGATTCCTTCCCCTGACATCTGGGGCGCACCATTTCGGAAGCTGACCTGTGGGCCTACTAAGTTGACATACGAGGGGCTTTGTTAACTTAGCCAATATAAATGATTCTAGCTGCAGTGACCGTACGATGTCCATCCAACGGCCGTCGTGCTTCTTCAACCTCTGGTCTTCTTGCTCCAGCCGCCCAAAGCAGCGCCGGTCGGGCCGCGCGCTCTTGCCTCCCGTGGCCGGCTGTGCTACCGCGGAGGCCTCACCGCCCCCTACTACTCCCACCACTGGCCAGGCCATCCCTCCACTCACCCACACCCCCTGTTATTCTGTGGCGACGGCAGCGCAGCCAAACCAGTGAACCCTCATACTCTTGTCCACCTGTGCATCCACTGCCGCGTCTTCCCCAGCTCCACGTCGTCCCCTTCCTAGGCCTCGTTGTCGTACATCCACTGCCGTGGTGCTCTCGGCGCGGCGTGGTAAACGTGGTCAAGTAATGACTTCCATCGGGCGTGGACTGTATGTGGAGAGGCTGACAGCTGGGTCCACGACAGCCGCAAGGAAGTGCCTCCTTATTACGCGCAAAATAATTATTCCTCCACCTGACAGCGGGGACCCACCGGGCGGGCCACCGTATTTCACGAAAAAAATGATTCGCCCCCTGACTGCTGGGACCCACGAGCTACATCTTCGCACGCAAGGAAGTGCGTCTGGGAATAAAAAATGATTCGCCCCCCTGACTGGTGGGACCCACTAGCTACATCTTCGCACGCGAGGAAGTGCATCCAAAAAAAACGATTTGCCCCCTGACTATTGGGACCCACTAGCTACACCTTCGCACGCAAGGAAGTGTGTCCGGGCAAAAAAATACAATTCGCCCCCTGACTGCTGGGACCCAGCAGCTACACCTTTGCACGCAAGGAAGTGCGTCCGGGCAACAAAAAATGATTCGCCCCCTGACTGCTGGGACCCACCAGCTACATCTTCGCAGGCAAGGAAGTGCCTGACAGTCGGGACCCACCTGGTCGAAGCGTACGTAGCATTGTCATCTTGGTCGCGAACGTGTACGTACATACTGGTCGATGTAGAGGCGCACACGTGTCGTAGTAAAGGTGCCCACGTGTCGTAGTAGAGGCGCACACCTAGCATGTACACGTACATACAGCGGCCAGGGTGCAAGAAAGAAAATACGGCCACGTATGTGTACATACGGGCGGGGTCTCGAACGCCTACTCGCGCATATGTACGGCGAGGGTTCGTGTTCATGGGGAGGCAACGGAATGCGTCGTGTTCATGGGGAGGCAACGGAATGCGTCGTGTTCATCGGGAGGCAACAGAACGCGTGGGAGCCAACCGGCTGGGTCAGAACGGAATGCGTGGTCGTGTTCATCGGGAGGGCTTGGATGTAACAGGCGATGGAAACGGGGCCTAGCGTACCGCAAAACAGATGAAACGAACCTCCTATGGTCGAAACGGGGGTCCTGTTGATCGGGAGGGGTGTGGCATACCGCAAAACGGAGGAAACGGACCTCCTACGGTCGAAACGGGGGTCCTGTTGATCGGGAGGGGTGTGGCGTACCGCAAAACGGAGGAAACGGACCTCCTACGGTCGAAACGGGGGTCCTGTTGATCGGGAGGGGTGTGGCATACCGCAAAACGGACGAAACGGACCTCCTACGGTCGAAACGGGGGTCGTGTTGATCAGGAGGGGTGTGGCGTACCGCAAAACGGAGGAAACGGACCTCCTACCACTACAAGAAGTCTGTTAATACGTGACGGTCCTTAGCTGTCATAGATCAGCCAAAATCTATCATGCGTGCCCATCCATGACGGACCTGAGATCCGTCATGTATATCGCATCATAATTTGACATAGTAGCTTCCATGACGGTTCTTGGCCGTCATGGAACTGCCTCAGGCCCAAACTAGGCTGTGACAGAATAGACCGTCATGGACCAATGCCACGTGGGATTACGTGGCTACCTACGTGGACACTATTTTTTGTCACAGGAACCATCACAGATTTTGGAATAATTTAAATTTGGTCCCATCCATTGCTTCCAGCCTAATTTTGATCAAATACACTTTCAGCGTAATGTGTCCTGTAAATTATAATGAAAATTTTGGACTAGAACATTATTTCCAAAGTACCATACGTTACACAAATATTTCCAAAGTACAATATTTCCAAAGAAATTTATCATATCCTCCATGAAATGATAATATACAACATATATTGACACAATATATCACACAACAAGGATTAGGAATTGGTTCAATCCAGTTTACATCAACAAAACATATAAACTACTAAGGTTGTCACTCGTGTTCTTGTCGTCGACTCTCCAAGTGGCAACTATATGTCATGGCGGATTGTGATGGACATCACCAAGTAGCCTACTACCCAATCATACCTACCATATTCACAACAACATTAGACATTTGTAGATATGAATAGATAGTAGAAGAAACTTAAAAAACTAATTACATGCTTTCCAAAATCCTTAAATCTTATTGTGCTTACAAATGAGAATAACAAAGTATCTAGTATAAAACAACAATAAACATGAGGTTGCTACAAATTAATCCAAATAGAAATGTGCCAAATGAAAGTGTAATCAAGTTGACCTATAAGTGACAACATAATAGAACATAATTGCAGAACTCTAGTATTATAGCAGCAGTATTTGAGGCCATATAAATCCAACAAAAAATGGCATCACCAACAAACTATATCCATTGCGCGGAGCCACCACTCGTCCAGACGTCCAGCTGGCTGGTGTAAGCTTCTAATGTTAATATCTGAACAAGTTTACACATGAAACTAAATATTTATGAAGGCACTGACAATAGTGAACAACTCTTACATGCCAAGTTAACTCCAAATGGCATGCAAAATAACTAAGAGTCACGACCACTAATAGAACTATAGAAATAAGAGGCAAATGTTTCTGTTAAGAGGTACTAAGATGGTGGTTAGGATGTATATGTTTACTTTGATTCGAGTGCGTGAGATGATAAAATTAACCACCAAGATCCATGGGGCACAAACAAACTAGTTCAGTGTCACACCCTGGTAAAAAATGTGTAACTCTGAACTAGATCAACTAAATAGGTGCAGTTCAGTAGCAATTGAGCTAATGAATGGAAATAACGGAGAAATCATAGTAGTGGAATCCAAATATGCTGAATCACTCAGTAGAGAACTAACCCTTGGCTGATCGCACTCAGTTCCACAACGGCCATCGCGATCGCCCTCTGAAGCTCTATTGTGCGCCATGGCTATTACGGAGCTACCTAGACCTGCATACCGAAAACAAGAGATCATAGTTAGAAAATTAGAGTGTTAAGTTATCAAAATAAAAAGAGAGGAATAAAATCAAGAAAGTTGATTTAGGATCACTTGTCAGGAGCACTATGGAGGAGGGCGACCTAGTGATGGAGCAAAGGAGTTGAAGAAAAAATGCCTTGTGTCACTGTGTTGGCAAGTGCTAGCTCGGTTTGTGCCTCCAGGTTGATATCGAGTGAGATAACGGTTGACCTTGGTATTAGTACTAGTAGGTGCACGACCAATGGTAGTACTACTACTCGAAATTGACTCACTAATACATGTGTGTAGTACACAAACAAACAGGTTTAAACCTTTGTATTCTTACTGTGCAGTGGTTTGTCTCTACTTGGTACCCCTGCAGTTTTGTCTCTACTTGGTACCCTGCAGTGTACAAGATACAGAACAAATTCAGAGAAAAATTAGTGTTAAAAGATTCAGAGAGGAAGCACACACACGCAACACAAAGGCTGCTGCACTGATAGCAGCTGGCGCCACCTTGTCAGCACGCACACTCGAAACACCTGTATAGTTAGAGAGGGCAGTAGCCACACTAGGCAATCGACACTAACAGTTTGGACATTTTTAATTAATCTATATAGGAACAGAGGTGAAGCAACTATCAAAATACGTGTGCATCCTGAAGTACTATATATATAGGAACAAAGGGGATTAACGAATAAATAAGATTGTATCTTGGTATATAGCGACTGAAAAAAACTCATCAATAAGATTGTAACTTAGTATATTACTCACTGCCTCCCTCAAATACATCCGCCATTAAAAAAAGGCCATCAATTGGGCGAGTCAGCAACACACTCTGAACCCAAAGACAGAATGCATGGTGGGTCAATCAAGCTCAAGCACAAATTTCCTGTTGGAACTTTTGTCAAGACAGAGAGAATGAATTCATAAGTTTATTCACTACAAGTAGAATGAACAATTTACCTACAACTGCTAAGATTTGATGTTGAAACTTACTGCTCATTGACAGGCTGGTCCTTGAATGACAAGTACTCATAAACATATCAAAAACAGCGGGGCTCTCAAACACTTCCTGCATGCACGCACAGGGGGATCAGACCAAATCAAGAGAGGTGGGTCAGGTGGCATCAGGGACGGGTTATGTGATCTGGGTCAGACGGGAGGCTAACCTTGGTAGAGAAGAAGGCGTTCCTGACAGCGGCCCAGGGGTTGGTGGCCGCAAGGTGATTTCCAAGGGGGCGGTGTGGACAGAGAGGAGTTGCCGAAGAGGCTCTATGTGGACAGAGAGGAGCCGTTGGAGATGTGCAACTTTGGATATGATGCCGCAGCCAAAAACCTAGCCATGGCTAGGGGTCGCGGGCGAGTGCCGGAGACCGGGAGCGACGGATCCAGCCGGACTAGAGGACGAAGGGGTCGGAGAACAGCTCGTGGTGGCAGATGTTGTCGGAATCGTTGGGCGTTGGTCTTGGCGTGAGTGGTTGCACCAGGGAGAGAGAGGTGTGTTGCGAGAGGGATGGATGGGTGGGGGATTTGGCGGATCTCGTACTTGCCGAAGCGGCGAGGAGAGGGGGATGGAGGGAAAGAGCCAGCGGAGAGCTATGGGAGGAGCGACTCGAAGAGGTGGTTGGTGGCGGCGTGCTGTGGGAGATGAGGGAGGGGGCTGCGGAGGGAGAGAGGAGGGGCCGAGGAGGAGCATTTAGGGTTCTCATTTTATACGGGAACAGTTAGGCGGGCTTTAGCGGGCTTTGAGCGGGCTTGCGGGGCTGTACCACATCGTCCATGACAGTTTTCAACATTGTCATCGAAAATCCGTCATGGATTAACAGGCTTCTTGTAGTGTACGGTCTAAACGGGTGTCTTGTTCATCGGGAGGGGTGTGGCGTACCGCAAAACGGGACTCCACGGGATATTGTTCATCTTCACCGTCGACCTCCTCCAGTCTCCACGGGCTACCGTCGACCTCCTCCAGTCTCCACGGGCTCCTGTTCATCCATCCTCCACCGCGCGCTACTCCACCGGCTACTGTTCAACCACCCCTCCACGAGTACCCCTCCACCATCTACTGTTCTTCCATCCCTCCACACCACGGGGTCCTGTTCAACCACCCTCCACGGGCACCCCTCCACCGTCTACTGTTCATCCAGCCCTCCACACCACGGTATCCTGTTCATCCAGAGACAACGCCACCGCTCACTGTTCATCCAAACCCCCCCGCAACACTCACTATTCATCCAATCGATCGACTTCAGTTAGCAGCAGTAGCGAAGGAATCACTCGATCGGGTTCAGTTAACAGCTATCGATCGATCGCTCGGGTCCAGTAACGCGTAGCCTGCAGTGCAATCCCTCGGGTTCAGTTAGAGCCCAACGCCTTGCTCGGGTTCAGTTAGAGCCAACGCCACGCACACACGCGCGTATGTGTACGAGAGAAACGCGCATCGCTCGGCCCCCGACCTCCCACCGTGACCGGCAACTCCCCAAAATTTTCCTCCCCCTCGCTTCTACCACAGTTTTTTTCGTCATGGACGGCTCAAAGAATGTCATGCAGCTGCGTCTCCGGCCCGCCCAGGATGAAAAGCCCATTTTCTGTCATGATTTTTTGTCATAGAAGTAGGAGCCCACCTCATCTATGATGATACCGGGTTTTGTCACAATTATCATCATAGAAGTGTCATACATATGACATAATTTTTTTCATTCGGCCCAAAATGTCACGGATGTGTCTTTTTTTTGTAGTGCGAACCTGTGTCAAATAGATGACCGAAGGGGAATATTCCATGTTCAGATAGTTAGAGGCATCTGACAGGTATGTGGTTAGCGTATTCGGGTTCGTCTCATCGTTCTGAGCAACTTTCATGTCTAAAGTTTTTCCAACCAAGCTACGGTTTATTTTCTATGAATTTCTAAAGATTTTAGCATTTCCGGAAATTATTTAAATTAACAGAAAAGGAATATGACGTCAGCATGACATGTTGATAACGTCATCAGTCAACAGAGCGGCTGACCAGGTCAAACCTGACCAGTGGGGCCACTGGGACCCACATGTCAGCCTCTGTTAGTTTAACAGTGGAATAAACTAAGCTAACAAGGTTAATTAGGGGTGCGGGCCCCATTACCCAGTGACTAATTAGTGATTAACACTAAAAACAGACTAGTTAACATTTTGTTTATTTATAAAACCTGTTTAATTAGCGCGGGCCCACATGTCAGTGGCACTGGGCTGCCTAGTCAACACGTTGACTGGGTCAACCCAGGCAACGGGGCATGCGGGGCCCGCTGGTAGTGACCCAAGGGTGGCCCCAGGTATGCCACGTTAGCGGTGGCCGGCGGCTCAACGCCGGCGATGCTAAACGTGGCGGTGCGGCTTGGATCTCGCCGTAAAATGGCCTCACACGACCATTTGGCGTGCGGCCTAGTGCGTTATAACGCGGTAAACGATCTGCATCGATCTACGGCACTCACGTGGTCTGAAACGGATGGAGTCGACGACAGCGTCGACTGTGGCGGCACCGGAATTTGGTCGAGGTGCGGTACGCAGCCTGAGGGCACGATGAGACAAGCTAGAGGCTTGGGCGACACCAGGGAGGCACCCTGAGCATGTTGTCGTGCTTGCCTGGCCTTGGCAACGACTACAACGACGGTGACTAGCTGCACAGCGAAGCCGAGCTCGGCCATGGCAGACGCGGTGGTATGGGAGCACAAGAGGCCAGGGGAGTGAGGGGAGAGGATGAGGGGCTCACGCGCGGCGCAAGATAGGCCCGTGGGATGTTTAGGGGCTGCTGTCTAGTGGATCGACGCCGGCGAGCTCCTGTGATCCAAGGCAGAAGACGAGGTCGGGGCAGCGTTCGGGGGCGCCCGGCATCCTGCGGCTCGTCGGGGAGGCATAGTCGAGGGAGGCGGAGTGATGGACGGGACGGCGAAATGATGCGGTGGTTGTGGCCGCGTGGACGACGGAGAATGGCGGCGACCGCATCTGTCTCCTCTCCAGAGCGAAAGAGAGGGAGAGGGGAGAGGTGGAACTGGGGGAGGAGAGGCGCAAGTAGGGGAGTGGGAGTGGCGGTAGGTGAGGGGGGGACTCGAGGAGAAGGGGAGGCACGATGCCTTATCCTCTCGCGAGGGGCGTCGCCGGCGAGGTGGCTGGGCAGCGACGGGCGCGCACTATCCCGCCCGGTCGGAGGAACATGAAGCGACCAGGGGAGGGGTGTGGGCCGGCCTAGCTGGGCCAGTTGGCTCGGGCCGAGGCCCATGGGAAGGCCAGGGGCTCTCCCACCCCTTTGCTTTTCCTTTTTTTTAATTTTTTTCCAGTAGCTTTTGCCTTTTCTTTTAGCCACAATTGGCTTTGCAAAAATATGCCACTAGCTAAAACAATTTCAAAGAATTATTGGGCACTGCCACAAAAAGATTGCAAGGCTTTTGAAATAGTTTGCAACCTTCATAATTTAAAAAGGCGTTTAAACTATAGTTTTGGCCACTATTTTAAAGTGGTTTAGGGAACTTAGACATTTGCAAAAATGTTGGTTCACTACCAATATTAGGTATGGATTATTTGGCACATGAAGAACATTTTAGTTTTCATGTTTGAGAAATTTTTAATTTCACTCATAATTTGAATTTGAATTTGACTTTGATTTTTCATGAAGTGATAATTAGCTCAATAAGCATGGTGACCTGGCACCATTAACAGGGGATTACTATAGCATGACACTGGGGGTGTTACACACTTCAACTCCATCCGAGATTTGGTCAAGGAGGTAGACATAGATATTTGCAAAATACATATGAATCTGAATGTTGCAGACCCGTTGACTAAGCCTCTTCCACGAGCAAAACATGATCAACACCAAGACTCCATGGGTGTTAGATTCATTACAATGTAATCTAGATTATTTACTCTAGTCCAAGTGGGAGACTGAAAGAAATTTTCCCTAGAGGCTAAAGTTGTTATTTTATATTTCCTTATTCATGATAAATGTTTATTATTCATGCTATAATTGTATTAACCGGAAACTTGATACATGTGTGAAAAATACATAGACAAAACACCGTGTCCCTAGTATGCCTCTACTAGACTAGCTCGTTGATCAAAGATAGTTAAGTTTCCTAGCCAAGGACATGAATTGTCATTTGATAAAAGGGATCACATCATTAGTGGAATAATGTGTTGGACAAGACCCATTCGTTAGCTTAGCATAATGATCGTTCGGTTTTATTGCTATTGCTTTCTTCATGTCATATATATATTCCTCCGACTATGAGATTATGCAACTCCCGGACACCGGAGGAATGCCTTGTGTGCTATAAAACGTCACAATGTAACTGGGTGATTATACAGGTATCTCCGAAGGTGTTTGTTGGGTTGGCATAGATCGAGATTAGGATTTGTCACTCTCAGTATCGGAGAGGTATCTCTGGGCCCTCTCGGTAATGCACATCATATAAAGCCTTGCAAGCAATGTGACTAATGAGTTAGTTATGGGATGATGCACTACGGAACAAGTAAAGAGACTTGCCGGTAACAAGATTGAACTAGGTATGAAGATACCGACGATCGAATCTCGGGCAAGTAACATACCGATGACAAAGGTAATAACGTATGTTGACATTGCAGTTTGACCGATAAAGATCTTTGTAGAATATGTGGGAACCAATATGAGCATCCAGGTTCCTCTATTGGTTATTGACCGGAGAGGTGTCTCGGTCATGTCTATGTAGTTCTCGAACCCATAGGGTCCGCATGCTTAATGTTTGATGACGGTATCTATTATATGAGTTATGTGTTTTGGTGACCGAAGGTTGTTCGGAGTCCCAAATGAGATCACGGACATGACGGGGAGTCTCAAAATGGTCGACAGGTAAATATTGATATATTGGAAGGTTATATTCGGACACCGGAATGGTTCCAGAGTGTTTCGGGTATTTTTTGGAGTACCGAGGGGTTACCGGAACCCCCCCCCCCCAGGGAAGTAATTGGCCACATGGTCCCTAAGAGGAGTGGAGAGGCAGGCGGCAGGAGGTGGCGCACCCCAAGGGAGTTCGAATTGGACAACGGGGAGGGGCAGCCCCCCCCTTCCCTTGTCCCTCTACCTCTCCATCTACTTCCCTCTTTCCCCCCTCCGTTGGAAAGGAGGGGGGCGACTAGGACTAGGAGTCCTAGTAGGACTCCCTCCCACTTGGGCACACCCTAGGCCGACCCTCCTCTCCTCCCCTCCTTTATATACGAGGGCGGGGGGGGGGGGCACCTCAAGGCACATCAATTGTCTTAGCCGTGTTGCTGCCCCCCTCCACCGTTTACTCCTCCGGTCATATTGTCGTAGTGCTTAGGCGAAGCCCTGCGTGGACCGCATCACCATCATCGTCACCACGCCGTCGTGCGAACGGAACTCATCTACTCCTTCGTACCTCTACTGGGTCCAGAGTTTGAGGGACGTCAACGAGCTGGACGTGAGCAGAACTCGGAGGTGTCGTACGTTCGGTGCTTGATCGATTTAATCGAGAAGTCATTCGACTACATCAACCGCGTTAAGCTAATGCTTCCACTTTTGGTCTATGAGGGTACATGGCCACACTCTCCCCCTCTCGTTGCTATGCATCTCCTAGATTGATCTAGCGCGAGCATAGGAATTTTTTTTTGCAATTGCATGGTACGATTTGATGGGGAACGTAGTAATTTCAAAAATTTCCTACGCACACGCAAGATCATGGTGATGCATAGCAACAAGAGGGAGAGTGTATCTTCATACCCTTGAAGATCGCTAAGCGGAAGTGTTTATCAACGCAGTTGATGTAGTCGTACGTCTTCACGATCCAACCGATCCAAGTACCGAACGCACGGCACCTCCGAATTCGGCACACGTTCAGCTCGATGACGTCCTCGCCTTCTCGATCCAGCAAGACGAGCGAAGTAGTAGATGAGTTCCGGCAGCATGACGGCGTGGTGACGGAGTTGGTGAAGAACAATCTCCACAGGGCTTCGCCTAAGCACTACGGAAACAATGATGGAGGATAAACTAGAGGCGACGGGGTTGCCGGCACATGGCTTGGTGTTTCTGGATGTGTCTTTGGTGCTAGCTCCGCCCCTCTATTTATATGTTGAGCCGTGGGGTCGAAACTTGGAGCAAAAGCCTCCTCAAAGTCGGTTTTGCCTGAAAGGCAAGAGTCCCACGTGGTCTCCAGGACTAAACGCCACAATCCTCGGCGTCGGGCCCAGGGCCAGACGCCAGGGTCTCCGGCGTTTGGCCCCTAGGCCTCCGCAAAACTCCTTTTGCACCGACTTATTGCCCTGTGGGCCTGACCCTTTGGCCTAACCATATCATCCAATATATGAATCTTTACATCCGGACCATTCCGGATCTCCTTGTCATGTCTGTGATCTCATCTAGGACTCCGAACAACATTCGATTACCAACATATATAACTCATACAATACAATATCGTCAACAAACGTTAAGCATGCAGACCCTACATGTTCGAGAACTATGTAGACATGACCGAGACACTTCTCTGGTCAATAACCAACAGCGGAACCTAGATGACCATATTGGCTCCTACATATTCTACGAAGATCTTTATCGGTCAAATCACATAACTACATACGTTGTTTCCTTTGTCATCGGTATGTTACTTGCCCGAGATTCGATCGTCGGTATCTCAATACCTAGTTCAATCTCATTACTGGCAAGTCTCTTTACTCGTTTTGTAATGCATCATCCCGCAACTAACTCATTAGCTACATTGCTTGCAAGGCTTATAGTGATGTGCATTACTGAGAGGGCCCAGAGATACCTCTCCGACAATCGGAGTGACAAATCCTAATCTCGAAATACGCCAACTCAACAAGTACCTTCGGAGACACCTGTAGAGCTCCTTTATAATCACCAGTTACGTTGTGACGTTTGGTAGCACACAAAGTGTTCCTCCGGTAAACGGGAGTTGCATAGTCTCATAGTCATAGGAACATGTTTAAGTCATGAAGAAAGCAATAGCAACATACTAAACGATCAAGTGCTAAGCTAACGGAATGGGTCAAGTCAATCACATCATTCTCCTAATGATGTGATCCCGTTAATCAAATGACAACTCATGTCTATGGTTAGGAAACACAACCATCTTTGATTCAACGAGCTAGTCAAGTAGAGGCATACTAGTGACATTATGTTTGTCTATGTATTCACAGATGTACTAAGTTTCCGGTTAATACAATTCTAGCATGAATAATAAACATTTATCATGATATAAGGAAATAAATAATAACTTTATTATTGCCTCTAGGGCATATTTCCTTCAGTCACCCACTTGCACTAGAGTCAATAATCTAGTTCACATCGCCATGTGATTTAGCACCAATATTCACATCTGTATGTGATTAATACCCATAGTTCACATCGTCATGTGATCAACACCCAAAGGATTTACTTGAGTCAACAATCTAGTTCACATCGCTATGTGATTAACACCCAAAGAGTACTAAAGTATGATCATGTTTTTCTCATGAGAGAAGTTTAGTTAACGGGTTTGCCACATTCAGAACCGTATGTATTTTGCAAATATTCTATGTCTACAATGCTCTGCACAGAGCAACTCTAGCTAATTTCTCCCACTTTCAATATGTATCCAGATTGAGACTTAGAGTCATCTGGATCGGTGTAAAAGCTTGCACCGATGTAACTCTTTACGACGGGCTCTTTTATCACCTCCATAATCGAGAAATATTTCCTTAGTCCTCACTAAGGATATTCTTGACTGCTGGCCAGTGATCTACTCTTAGATCAAAATTGTACTCCCTTGCCAAACTCAGAGCAAGGTATACAATAGGTCTGGTACACAACATAGCTTAATTTATAGAACCTATGACTGAGGCATAGGGAATGGCTTTTCATTGTCTTTCTATTTTCTCCCATGGTCGGGTTTTGAGTCTTACTCAACTTCACACCATGCAACGCAGGCAACAACTCCTTATTTGACTGTTCCATTTTGAACTACTTCAAAATCTTATCAAGGTATGTATTCCTTGAAAAATCTTATCAAGCCTCTTGATATATCTCTATAGATATTGATGCTCAATGTGTAAGCAACTTCACCGAGGTCTTTCTTTGAAAAACTCTTATTCAAGTATCCTTTTATGCTATCCAGAATTTCTATATCATTTCCAATCAACAATATGTCATCTACATATAGTATTAGAAATGCTAGGGAGTTCCCACTCAGTTTCTTGGAAATACAGGCTTCTCCAAAAGTCTGTATAAAAAACCATATGCTTTGATCAACTCATCAAAGCGTATATTCCAATTGAGATGCTTGCACTAGTCCATTGATGGATCACTGGAGCTTGAACATTTTGTTAGCACCCTTTGGATCGACAAAACCTTCTGGTTGCATCATATACAACTCTTCTTTAATAAATCAATTAAGGAATGCAGTTTTGACATCCATTTGCCAAATTTCATAAAATGTGGAAATTGCTAACATGATTCGGACAGACTTAAGCATCGATATGAGTGAGAAAATCTCATTGTATTCAACATCTTGAACTTTGTCAAAAACCTTTTTCGACAAGTCTAGCTTTGTAGATAGTAACACTACTATCAGCGTCCGTCTTCCTCTTGAAGATACATTTATATAATATGGCTTGCCGATCATCGGGCAACTCCACCAAAGTCCACACTTTCTTCTCATACATGGATCCCATCTCAGATTTCATGGCCTCAAGCCATTTCGCAAAATCTGGTCTCATCATCGCTTCCTCATAGTTCGTAGATTCATCATGGTCTAGTAACATGACTTCCAGAATAGGATTACCGTACCACTCTGGTGCGGACTGTACTTTGGAAGACCTACGAGGTTCTGTAGTAACTTAATCTGAAGTTTCATGATCATCATCATTAGCTTCCTCACTAGTTGGTGTAGGAATCACTGGAACTGATTTCTGTGATGAACTACTTTCCAATTCAGGAGAAGGTAGAATTACCTTATGAAGCTCTACTTTCCTCCCACTCACTTCTTTCGAGAGAAACTCCTTCTCTAGAAAGGATCCATCTTAGCAACGAATATCTTGCATTTGGATCTGTGATAGAAGGTGTACCCAATAGTTTCCTATGGGTATTCTATGAAGAGGCACTTCTCCGATTCGGGTTCGAGCTTATCAGGTTGAAACTTTTTCACATAAGCATCGCAGCCCCAAACTTTAAGAAATGACAACTTTGGTTTCTTGCCAAACCACAGTTCATAAGGCGTCGTCTCAACGGATTTTGATGGTGCCCTATTTAAAGTGAATGCAGCTGTCTCTAATGCATAACTCCAAAATGATGGTGGTAAATCGGTAAAATACATCATAGATCGCACCATATCCAATAAAGTGCGGTTACGACGTTCGGACGCACCATAATGCTGTGGTGTTCCAAGTGGCATGAGCTGTGAAACTATTACACATTGTTTTATATGAAGGCAAAACTCGTAACTCAAATATTCTCCTCCACGATCAGATCGTAGAAACTTTATTTTGTTGTTACGATGATTCTCCACTTCACTCTGAAATTCTTTGAACTTTTCAAATGTTTCAGACTTGTGTTTCATTAAGTAGATATACCCATATCTGCTCAAATCATCTGTGAAGGTCGGAAAATAACGATACTCGCCACGAGCATCAACACTCATTGGATCGCATACATCAGTTTGTATTATTTCCAACAAGTCAGTAGCTCGTTCCATTGTTCCGGAGAATGGAGTTTCAGTCATCTTGCCCGTAAGGCATGGTTCGCAAGCATCAAATGATTCATAATCAAGTGATTCCAAAAGTCCATCTTTATGGAGTTTCTTCATGCGCTTTACACTGATATGACCCAAACGGCAGTGCCACAAATAAGTTGCACTATCACTATTAACTTTCCATCTTTTGGCATCAATACTATGAATATGTGTATCACTATGATCGAGATCCAATAAACTATTTTCATTGGGTGTATGACCATTGAAGGTTTTATTCATGTAAACAGAACAACAATTATTCTCTAACTTTAAATGAATAACCGTATTGCAGTAAACATGATCAAATCATATTCATGCTCAACGCAAACGCCAAATAACATTTATTTAGGTTTAACACTAATCCCGAAAGTATAGGGAGTGTGCGATGATGATCATATCAATCTTGGAACCACTTCAAACACACATCATCACTTTACTCTCAACTAGTCTCTGTTTATTCTATAACTCCTATTTCAAGTTACTAATATTAGCAACCGAACAAGTATCAAATACCCTGGGGCAACAATAAACACTAGTAAGGTACACATCAATAACCTGTATATCAAATCACTACTGGAATCAACTACTTTGCCATCTGCCAAATCTTTGCCGTAAGCTAGCGGACGGCAAAGAAGCTCTTTGCCATCAGCCACCGAAAAGCCGACGGCAAAGAAATGGCAGACGATAAAGAAGCTCTTTGCCATGTGCCATTTCTTTGCCGTCCGCCAGCTAACGGCAAAGAATCTTTGCCGTCCGCCAGCTAACGGCAAAGAGAGAGGTGGCCCCCACCCACCCGCCCGTTTTAAAAAACTTAACGCCCCACCTCTTTGCCGTCCGCTAGCGGACGGCAAAGAGAGAAAACGGCGGACGACGAAGAGCGGCGGACGGCAAAGAGACAAGTAACTAACGGATGCCACCCCCCGCCCGTTATCTCTCTTCTCTTCCTCTCTTCCTCTCTCCTCCCGGATGCCCCACCCTAGCTAGATCCGCCGCCGCCCCCACCGCCCGGCGCCGCGCCCGCCCCTGCCGCCCGACGCCGCCCCCGCCCCCGCACCCTTGGCCCGTCGCCCCACCACCCCTCCGCCCCCACCACACCCGCCGGCGCCCCGTCGCCCCACCACCCCTCCGCCTCCCGCCGCCCAAATTTTGCGTCGGATCCGGAGCATAGCGTGGGAAAATGAATCCAATCTACACATAATTTGGTGGGATTAGGACCTATCATTACCTATTAGAGTGTAGGTTGCATGGACGTAATAAAATTGACAAAGTAGATCAACTGATGAATATATACATGGTGAATTATATATATAATTGTTGTGTGTCCAGTAGCTCTGAAAGTCAAGATGAGTGATCGTGCATGGATGTATACCGATCACACTGGTCAGAACAAATGGAGCGCTGAATGGTTCACAAAAACCAAGGGGTTTGTGCAAGCCGCATTTGCAAATGGCCAGAGGAAAACTTGGTGCCCCTGTTTCCGATGCGGCAATTGGGAAAAGAGGACAGAGGCTGAAATGGGTAAACACCTGTAGAAGAATGGTTTTACGCCCGATTATACGGTGTGGACATTTCATGGTGAGTCTGCCCAACGTGACCGAGCTGAGGTGGATCGTCGTTGCACCGACGAGCATGGTACCGGGATGGAAAACATGGTGCAAGACTATGATGATGCTCGGGATTCTGACGAGGAGACGAAGGAATCTGCAAAGGCCTTCAATGGAATGTTGGAGTCTTCAAAACGTCCGCTCCACGAGCACACTGAGCTTTGTCAGTTGGATGCCATCTCACAAGTAATGGCTCTGAAGGCTCAGTTCAACTTGGGCAGAGAATGCTACGACGCAATTATGACAGTATTTGGACACTTTCTACCCAAAGGCCATGTAATCCCTGCAAACATGTACCAGTCGGACAAAATCCTCCATGCACTGAAGATGCCCTATGAGAAGATACATGCCTGTGAGAAAGGATGTGCCTTATTTAGGCTTGACTATGCGGACATGAACTACTGTCCCATTTGCAAGTCTTCCAGGTATATTGTGGTAGACAACGGTATGGGTGAGAAGACACAGACCAAAATCCCCGTTAGTGTTCTTCGGTATATGCCAATCGTACCAAGACTTCAACATCTTTTCATGGTCGAAGAGACGGCCAGACAGATGACATGGCACAAAACAGGCAAAAGAACCGAACTAGATGCAGATGGGAATCTGATGATGGTACACACATCGGATGGTGTTGCGTGGAAAAAGTTTGATGAATTACATGCTGACAAAGCGGCAGATCCGAGGCATCCTCGAGTCGGCATCAGCACCGATGGGTTCAGTGTGTTTGGTATGACGGCAGCCCAATACAGTTGTTGGCCCGTATTTGTCTTTCCACTCAATCTCCCCCCCGGACAGATTATGCAAAGAAAGAACATTTTCCTGACGTTGATAATTCCAGGGCCCAACTATCCGGGGAAAAATATGAATGTGTACATGCAGCCGCTTAAGGACGAATTGCAAGAAGCCTGGGATAATGGGTTCAAGACATACGACGCCTATAGCAAACGAAACTTCATAATGCGTGTCTGGTACATGTACTCGACGCATGACTTGCCGGCGTATGCGCTATTCGTTGGCTGGTGTGTGCATGGAAGGTTCCCGTGCCCCACATGCAAGGGAGCTCTTGAGTTTCGTTGGCTTCAGGCCGGTCGCAAGTTTTCTTGCTTCGACATGCATAGACAGTTCCTGGATCCTCGCCATAAGTTCAGGAAAGACAAGAAGAACTTCATCAGAGGTAGAGTTGTAAAAAACTCTGCACCACCTGCGTTGACAGGCCAACAGACCCTGGATCAGTTAAACGCTCTCGAGCCAGATCCAGAGCGTCCAGGGTACTTCAAGGGGTATAATTCTGAGCACGCCTGGACTCACAAAACATGCTTATGGGATCTGCCTTACTTCAAAGACCTCCTTTGCCCACACAACATCGACGTGATGCACACTGAGAAGAATATCGCCGAGGCACTTTTTGGTACATTGTTCGGCATAGATGGAAGTCAAAGGATAATACTAAGGCTAGAGTCGATCTGGAGGCGCTATGTGATAGGCCGTTACAAAACATGAAAGAACCGAAAGGAAAGCAGAACTGGACGAAGCCAAAGGCATGGTTCAATCTTGGAAGGCCAGCTATGAGGGAAATTATCTTGTGGGTGAAAATGCAGTTGATGTTCCCCGATGGGTATGCAGCGAATCTAAAGAGGGGAGCGAGTCTTGATAAATTGAAGATATTTGGTCTCAAGAGTCATGATTGGCACATATGGATTGAGCGGGTAATGCCGGTGATGTTGCGTGGCTTCATCCCTGAGGATGAATGGCTAGTACTGGCAGAACTCAGCTATTTCTTCCGTGTTCTTTGTGCGAAAGAACTATCGCCTGGCGTGCTAGAAGAAATGGAAGAGTTGGCGCCAGAGTTGATCTGCAAGTTAGAGAAGATCTTTCCACCGGGCTTCTTTAATCCAATGCAGCATTTGATTTTGCATCTCCCGACCGAGGCAAGATTGGGGGGGCCCGTGCAAAATCGTTGGTGCTACCCAACTGAGAGGATGCAGAAGACGCTTCGAGAAAAATGTAAAAATAAACGTAGAATTGAAGCGTCTATGGCTGAGGCATTCATCACTGAGGAGGCGGCAAACTTCGTGACAGCACACTACGAAACCAAAAATCGTCATTTGCATAATCCGAAGCCTCGGTACAATGCTGACGAGCCTAAAAAGGGTGGATCCAACCTCAGCCTATTCAAAGGCAATCTCGCACCAGCCAGTGTTTCAAATCCAGTATCTTTGGATAACGAAGAATGGCGGACCATTTCGTTGTATATCTTCAACAACCTGATAGAAGTGCGGCCGTACATCGAGTAAGTTCTCGGTACATTGTTTCGCAACTTCTATTTCCTTTGAACTGCTCTTATTCCTGGATATTTCATACAGTCGATACGTCGCCCTATTCTCGTATGGAGCGGTGATCCAAAAGGATTCCGTCGAAGAGTATGAGCTTCTCGCAAAGCAAGGAGGCGGCTATCCCGGTTTCATCTCTTGGTTCAAACAAACGGTAAATTCTATTAGACAATTTCATTTCATTCGCTAATTTGTGCGTAATGCAACAATCCTTTCATATTAAACTTGTAGGCTAATTCAGAGTCTATGGACGCCGAATTGAGACAAGTCGCTAATGGTTTTGACTATAAGGTCCGTTCATTTGACAAATACGACATCAACGGGTATCGTTTTCGTACCTATGGCAAAGAGCTATCTATGGCCGACCGAAAGTCTACAAATTGTTGTGTATCTGCTATCGGCGAAGGAGGTACCGAGTATTATGGGAGAGTTGAAGCAATTTATGAACTTCTATTCTATGGTGAAAACCCACCGAATGTCGTAGTCTTCAAATGTTATTGGTTTCAGCCGAAGGAGACTAGAAGGACTCATGAACATATAGGGCTAGTTGAAATCAACCAAAGCACCCATTTAGATGTTCCTGATGTCTATATTATGGCTCAACAGGCGACCCAAGTATTCTATCTACCCTGGGCCTGCCAAACTAATCCAAATCTGAAAGGTTGGGATGTCGTTTATGAAGTGCCGCCACGTGCTAGACTATCTCCCCCAAAGGAAGAGGATTATGAACCTCACATTAACCCAGACACATATGAAGGAGAATTCTTCCAAGAGACACGTCTTTCCAAAAAGCGTTTCAAGAACCGGTATACTTCACCCCAAAACATTGAAGTAGACAGCGACAGTGAATCCCACATCACCCCAGAGGAGGAACAAGAAGAGCCGGAACAAGAAGAGGTTACTGCTGCGGATGACCTCTCAATGCTTGACCGATTACGTAAAGGTGGCCTTCCACATGTTGATGCCACTGAACCCTATGAGCCCGTCATTGATTATAGTGATGATGATGATTATGCATTTATTGATGATACTGATCGAGATTATTAGTAGTGTCAGGTATTCAATTTTTTATGTTGTACTTGATGATGATACACTTAAGTGATATACATATTATTATTCATGTCGGTATTTTTTTATGTTGTACTAATTTCGTTTACTCTTTGTCATGGCAGGTGTTGAAAGATGGAAGGGGAGCCGACTGAGGCCAAGGACAAACGTGCCCAAATTGAAGGTGTGCCACACCATCAAGGTAGCTCCAGCTTATATCAGTTCGGGCGGAATTGGGTAATGTGGTTTGCTTCATGATTAATGCAATTCATTCATCATGCTAGCTTGAGCCCTTTAATTACTAATTTACTTTGTTTCTCTCTTTCAGGCATGCTACAATAAGACGGATAAGGTGCCAGAGGGGTACGACCTGTATGCCATGGCCCACACTGCCTCTTACAAGCAAGTCAAGGGGAAGGCGAGGAAAGGGGAGGAGTTTAACCCGAGCCAGATCCCCTACAATCCAGAGCAGGTGATGATATCTAGTGGCGGGAGGTCCCGTGGCTCCATAGCCATTGATCCAGAGATTGCTCCTGAGACCACGGTGAGTTTAATTTGAATGGACGTTACTTGCTAGTCTTAACATTTGAGTGTCATCATGCTAACGAAACATTGGAAATGATCTTTGGTGCAGCGTAACTCCACACAAGCATCACACGATCCTTCTCCAGCTACTGGCATGAGCCAGCCCGCTCCCACACCTCCATGATCAAGGTAAGTTTCTCTAGTTTTTTGCTTAACAAATGCATAAAGACCTAGACTTAGCTTTATTTCATCCAATATGCTTACCTTAATGACCTAGAGTTAGCTTCTTTTCCTGCAAAATGACTTAATAAGCTTACTGACCTCCAAAACCAGCCATTTTACCTAAGTTAGCTCTAAAACGATCTATACTTAGCTTTGTTTCCTCCAAAATGACCTAAGTTAGTTATAATATGCTTAGTTAACTAGGTTTGCTCAATAATGACATGTACTTACCTTACTTATGTAAAAAACGGCATAATTAGCTTAGTTAGCTCATAAACGATCCATTTTACCTACATTAGCTCTAAAATGATGCATTTTACCTAAGTTAGCTCATAAACGATCCATTTCACCTAAGTTACCTCACAAACGATGGCGTGCTTCTTCTTCTAGTCTTCTTCTTCTAGTCACCTTTTCCTAACTTTCTTATTTGCCATTTTGCAGATTTCATTCACTTCTCGGAAGCTAGCTTGCTATGATGGAGTGCTTGTTTTTTATTTCATTCTCTTCTAGTATTCTTCTAGCTTGCTACGATGGAACTTGCTATCTTGATGAAACTTTGCATTGTAATATGTATGTGCAACTTCCTAATGGTTGCAACTTATGTGTATGTGCAACTTTTGCTATGTATGAATGGATGGAACTATATATGTATGTACGATGAAACTTATGTGCTGTTAAATAGCCCTGTGAAATATATCTATATATGTCATATATATTTGCTGTGAAAATTGTTGGATTTAAAAAAACAGGAAAAAAAGACAATATGCAGGCTCTTTGCCGTCTGCCACCGACGACAAAGGGCTCTTTGCCATCAGCAGCGGACGGCAAAGAGGCCACGTGGCAGGCAACTGTGCTTCCTGGGAGGCTGACCAATTTGGTCAGTTTGCCTACAGCGGCAGACGGCAAAGGCCTGCTGTGTAGTGACGTCGGCTGACATCATTCGGCGGACGGCAAAGGCCTTCCGATATTTGCCGTCAGCGGCGGACGGCAAAGGACTGCCGTTAACCACCTAACGGAGTAACATCGCATTTATTGCCGTCTGCATTCTTTGTCGTCCGCTGCTGATGGCAAAGGCCCCTTTGCCGTTAGCCGCCCGAAGTAGATGGTAACGTAGCTCTTAGCCGTCCCCTACTTTGCCATCACCTTTTGCCGTCCGCGGTGGATGGCAAAGGCCTTCGCCGTCCGCCATCCATGCCTTTGCCGTCCGCCGTGGCAGATGGGAAAGTAGCTGATTCCTGTAGTGAATATACCCTTGTTCACTTTCCCATCCTTCTTATCCACCAAATATTCAGGGCATTTCCACTTCCAGTGACCATTTCCTTTGCAGTAGAAGCACTCTGTTTCAGGCTTTGGTCCAGCTTTGGGGTTGTTCGCGGGAGTGACAACTTGCTTGCCATTGAACATGAAGTTCCCTTTCTTTCCCTTTGCCCTTTTCTTGAAACTAGTGGTATTGTCAGTCATCAACACTTGATGCTCTTTCTTGATTTCTACCTTCGTCGACGTCAACATCACGAAGAGCTCGGGAATCGTTTTCATCATCCTTGCATACTATAGTTCATCACGAAGTTCTAGTAACTTGGTGATGGTGACTATAGAACTCTGTCAATCACTATCTTATCTGGAAGATTAACTCCCACTTGATTCAAGCGATTGTAGTACCCAGACAATCTGAGCACATGCTCACTAGTTGAGAAATTCTCCTCCATCTTTTAGCTATAGAACTTGTTGGAGACTTCATATCTCTCAACTCGGGTATTTGCTTGAAATATTAACTTCAACTCCTCGAACATCTCATATGGTCCATGACGTTCAAAACGTCTTTGAAGTCCCGATTCTAAGCAGTTAAGCATGGTGCACTAAACTATCAAGTAGTCATCATATTAAGCTAGCCAAATGTTCATAACGTCTGCATCTGCTACTGCAATAGGTCTGTCACCTAGCGGTGCATCAAGGACATAATTCTTCTGTGCAACAATGAGGATAAACCTTAGATCACGGATCTAATCCGCATCATTGCTACTAATATCTTTCAGCATAGTTTTTCTCTAGGAACATATCAAAAATAAACATAGGGAAGCAACAACGCGAGCTATTGATCTACAACATAATTTGCAAAATACTATCAGGACTAAGTTCATGATAAATTAAAGTTCAATTAATCATATTACTTAAGAACTCCCACTTAGATAGACATCAGTCTAATCATCTAAGTGATCACGTGATCCAAATCAACTAAACCATGTCTGATCATCACATGAGACGGAGTAGTTTTCAATGGTGAACATCACTATGTTGATCATATCTACTATATGATTCACGCTCGACCTTTCGGTCTTAGTGTTCCGAGGCCAAATCTGTATATGCTAGGCTCGTCAAGTTTAACCTGAGTATTTCGCCCGTGAAACTGTTTTGCACCCATTGTATATGAACATAGAGCCTATCACACCCGATCATCACGTGGTGTCTCAGCACGAAGAACTTTCGCAACGGTGCATACTCAGGGAGAACACTTATACCTTAAAATTTAGTGAGGGATCATCTTATAATGCTACCGTCAATGAAAGCAAAATAAGATGCATAAAGGATAAACATCACATGCAATCAATATAAGTGATATGATATGGCCATCATCATCTTGTGCTTGTGATCACCATCTCCGAAGCACCGTCATGATCACCATCGTCACCGGCGCGACACCTTGATCTTCATCGTAGCATCGTTGTCGTTTCGCCACCTATTGCTTCTACGACTATCGCTACCGCTTAGTGATAAAGTAAACCAATTACAGGGCGACTGCATTGCATACAATAAAGCGACAACCATATGGCTCCTTCCAGTTGCCGATAACTCGGTTACAAAACATGATCATCTCATACAATAAAATATAGCATCACGTCTTGACCATATCACATCACAACATGCCCTGCAAAAACAAGTTATACATCCTCTACTTTGTTGTTGCAAGTTTTACGTGGCTGTTACGGGTTGAGAAAGAACCGTTCTTACCTACGCATCAAAACCACAACAATACTTCGTCAAGTTAGTGCTGTTTTAACCTTCTCAAGGACCGGGCGTAGCCACGCTCGGTTCAACTAAAGTTGGAGAGACTAACACTCGCCAGCCACCTAAGTGCAAAGCACGTCGGTAGAACCAGTCTCGCATAAGCGTACGCGTAATGTCGGTCTGGGCCACTTCATCCAACAATACCTGGCTCGGAAGCCACTGATGGGGAACGTAGTAATTTCCAAAATTTCCTACGCACACGCAAGATCATGGTGATGCATAGCAACGAGAGGGAGAATGTATCTTCATACCCTTGAAGATCGCTAATCGGAAGCGTTTATCAACGCGGTTGATGTAGTCGTACGTCTTCACGATCCGACCGATCCAAGTACCGAACGCACGGCACCTCTGAGTTCTGCACACATTCAGCTCGATGACGTCCTCGCCTTCTCGATCCTGCAAGACGGGTGAAGTAGTAGATGAGTTCCGGAAGCACGATGGCGTGGTGACGGTGTTGGTGAAGAACAATCTCCGCAGTGCTTCGCCGAAGCACTACGAAAACATTGATGGAGGATAAACTAGAGGGGACGGGGTTGCCGGCACACGGCTTGGTGTTTCTTGATGTGTCTTTGGTGCTAGCCCCGCCCCTCTATTTATATGTTGAGCCCTGGGGTCAAAACTTGGAGCAAAAGCCTCCTCAAAGTCCGTTTTACCCGAAAGGCAAGAGTCCCACTCAGACTCCATGACCAAACGCCACAATCCTCGGCGTCTGGCCCAGACGCCAGGGTCTCCGGCGTTTGGCCCATTGGCCTCCGCAAAACTCCTTTTGCACCGACTTATTGCCCTGTAGGCCTGACCCCTTGGTCTAACCATATCATCCAATATATGAATCTTTACCTCTGGACCATTCCGGAGCTCCTCGTTAAGTCTGCGATCTCATCCAGGACTCCGAACAACATTCGGTTACCAACATATATAACTCATACAATACTATATCATCAACGAACGTTAAGCGTGCGGACCCTACGGGTTCAAGAACTATGTAGACATGACCGAGACACTTCTCTGGTCAATAACCAACAGCGGAACCTAGATGACCATATTGGCTCCTACATATTCTACGAAGATCTTTATCGGTCAAATCACATAACTACATACGTTGTTTCCTTTGTCATCGGTATGTTACTTGCCCGAGATTCGATAGTCGGTATCTCAATACCTAGTTCAATCTCATTACTGGCAAGTCTCTTTACTCGTTCTGTAATGCATCATCCCGCAACTAACTCATTAGCTACATTGCTTGCAAGGCTTATAGTGATGTGCATTACTGAGAGGGCCCAGAGATACCTCTCCGACAATCGGAGTGACAAATCCTAATCTCGAAATACGCCAACTCAACAAGTACCTTTGGAGACACCTGTAGAGCTCCTTTATAATCACCAGTTACGTTGTGACGTTTGGTAGCACACAAAGTGTTCCTCCGGTAAACGGGAGTTGCATAATCTCATAGTCATAGGAACATGTATAAGTCATGAAGAAAGCAATAGCAACATACTAAACGATCAAGTGCTAAGCTAACGGAATGGGTCAAGTCAATCACATCATTCTCCTAATGATGTGATCCCGTTAATCAAATGACAACTCATGTCTATGGTTAGGAAACACAACCATCTTTGATTCAACGAGCTAGTCAAGTAGAGGCATACTAGTGACATTATGTTTGTCTATGTATTCACAGATGTACTAAGTTTCCGGTTAATACAATTCTAGCATGAATAATAAACATTTATCATGAAATAAGGAAATAAATAATAACTTTATTATTGCCTCTAGGGCATATTTCCTTCTTTTGTGTAGATGTATTTTTTTTGTATTGATCTATAGTTTTTTTTCTGTATAGATGTGATAGGTATTATTACTGGAGTTTCTCCGCCGACTCAGTACCATAGTGCTAGCCCTGCTATATTGTCTATGAAGAGGATTATCTATTTGAGTGATGTTAGGTACTTTCCTGGTCGTTGTACAACCTATCGTTTAGTTTTCTTTTTCAAGGTAACTATCTCGTTTATTGATTTGTTGCCGGCTTATTTGTTGTTTGCAGCGGCCATCAGATTAGTGTTATTGTTTGCGGAGAATGAGCCACCACTTTTGATGGGCAGGGTGTGCTCGAAATGGCCCAAGAAGAACCTTTATCATCATCTTTGTTAGGACTTTAGTTAAACCTTTTGAAGGTCTTATTTGGAAGGAGACTTATGTTTCTACTACTACATATAGTATTTACGCATTTTTCAAGACATATTTTCAATTATTTTTTATGGTTGTAGGCCGGTGGGTCACTAACAGAATCGCCCCCTATGCCGACGGCCTTGGTCGTCGGCATAGCCCTGAATCCCGTCGGGACAGGCCTATGCCGACGGCACCCGTCGGCATAGGGCCATCGGTAACATATCCGTCTGCATAGGCCAGGAGGCCGTCGACATAGGTCCTATCCCCATGGTGTCTGTACATTCATGCCGACGGCCTAGGCCGTCGGCAACGTCCCCGCCTAACGGTGCCCGCCGTTAAGTGTTGACCAACAGCTGCGCGACATGTGGCACCTCTATGCCGACGGTCTAGCCATCGGCGTAGTTTTAAACTATGCCGACGGCTAGGCCGTCGGCATAGAGGTGACATGTGTCGCGCAGCTGTTGGTCCTAGGGCAGTGCTATGCCGACGGCCTACCTGTCAGCGTAGTTTTCACCTATGCTGACGGCCGGGCCGTTGGCATAGCCCTGACCCAGAATGCCCAGTGGCTGACACGTGGTGACTATGCGGACATCCTAGCTGTCGGCTTAGTTCAAAACTATGCCAGCGGCTAGGCCATCGGCATAGCTGCCACGTGTCAGCCACTGGGAGCTCACGCCAGCACTATGCCGACGGCCTAGCCGGCCGTCGGCATAGTTTATCTTTGTTTCTTTCTTTTTCTGTTTCTTTTCAGGTCAATTCAATTCAATATATACAACATATATCCAGTACATATGCAAATAGACAAACTGGTCACATATGCATAGACAAATTCAGCATCACAAAGCATAAGCATCTCACAACATAAGAAGCATCTCACAAGCATAAGCATCTCACAACATAAGAAGCATTGAGTGTATCATCACCACAAGTCACCCAAAGGCTTTAGCGCCAGAACATCGAGCACCGCGGAGGTCGTCACCGCCAAGCCTGTCGAAGCCCAGGTAATCACTACTAGCGGCCGCCTCCACCTCCGCCTCCGCCTGCATGGATCGAAGTGGTCGGGCTCTGTGACTCGGGAGTGTTGCGAAGACCACCACCAATGATTGATCCGCCGGTTCCCTAGATGTTAAAAATACATGTTAACATGATATATGACTGTGTTGAAAGGCATGATATGCTTTGGGTGAATAAATTGGGATGAACTAACTGGCGAGGGGCCAGTGTTTTGTGCCAGAAAGTCCTCAAAGGTATGCAGCCTCAGTTGTGGTGGAGGAGATGATGCTGGTTGCAATTGAGGAACCCTGCCGGCCGCCATTTCCTGAAAAGTGTACTGCATCTGGCGATTGTTCTGCTCATGGTATGCATAAAGGCTCTCATGCCATGGCATGGTCACCTGGCGTGTGTACTCCATGTAGCCCTACGGTATGACATGATGAAACTCATAAAACTACTAAATGCGGAAAATAAAGTGAGCAATGAAGATAAGAGGGAAAATACTTACAGGTTGCCACTCCTGAAAGAGGGGTTGTGATTGTGCACTGGTCATGGCCGTGCTCGTGCGTTGGCTCAGGCTCGGGTCGATCCGACGGAGCTGTGTGTAGGAGATAGTAGGAGATATCACAGCATCCAGAACTGCCTCCCAACCATGCTCCTTGGGCCCCATGCCCACCACATCCCTCTCGCTCAGGTCCGCCGCAAATGGGGTCAGGTGTGTCAGGATAAAACCTCAGATACCCTTGGGAGTCGGCCTTCTTCCTCTGCGCGGCCTTCTTACCATAGTACTTGGGCTCGTCAGGCTTGGAGTCCTTCCGCATATGGGCGATCTCCCACGCCTCCATGTGTGAGAGCGGCCACTTCAGTTTCTCCTCCTGTACCACCAAACAGAGGTTAGTCATACATAAGAAAGTGACGGTAAATAGAAGAAGAAGAATGTTTAATGAGGTTAGTCATACATTAAGTGTCTTGTGGAGAAAGTGGTTTCGGTTTACCTTGGCATGTACTCCTTCCTTCCCTCGGTTAGCGTTGTTTTTGATTCTTGTAGCCGCCCAGGCTCCATCTGTATCACACCAAAGGTCCACCAATGCCGCCCAGGACTCGTGTTTTCCATAACACCAATTTGTACACACCTACATAATGAAAGCATAATGGCATGTGAACACGAAATGGTGAAATGTACCACAAACATCAGAATGAAAAATATTGTATACTTACCGCCAAGTAGTCGTGCCTATCCAAGGTAATGCCCATCCTCCGCGCTTCTTCCTTGGTCATCTTCACACCAAGAGCATCGTGATAGTACATCGAGATGGCCACATAGCACACCTCATACTGCATATCGTGGGCCTTCTTCTTGCATTGGCGCAGAACGATCTGGTCGGCTCTGGCCTTGTGCTTCGAAAGAACTCGATAGAATTTCTACAATCATGCATGAAACAAGAATGGAAGAATCCATGAGTTAAATCCTTCATGAAACTAGAATGGACTTGTGCTTCTGAAGAGAACTCACCGAGAGAGTAATGATCACGGCCTTGGCATGGGTCTCATGGTCCGCGTGGAGGGCCCCTTCCCAGTGGTCCCAGCTCGTGGCCAAAACCCGACGGTCCGGGTGCCTGACTGGATCCGGACAGTACATCCCCGGCCAGTGTAACTTCAGCAAGACGGCGATGAGGCCGTTGGGAATACGGGCCCCTTTAGGATATATCCATTTGCTGCAAAAGGATGAAATATTAGCATGTGACAAGCAAAATAAATAACTACCGGAATGAGCATGTGACAAGAAAAACAATGAAATTATTATAAAGTGGCACTTACTCTTTCCCCGTGGGCTCAATGAGCCACTTCTACTCCTCAGTAGCAGGAATCTGCCTTGGTAGCTTTGTGTTACCATGCAGGCACCCCTTGTTGCCAACCCCCTCCCCGCCACCACCATCATCGCCGCCACCACCATCAACCCCGCCACCACCTTCCTACTCGCCTGCCTGCTCCTTCTCCTCCTCGTCCCCCTCCCCAACCGGATCCTCCACCTCCTCCTCGGCCCCATACTGAACCTCCTCCTCCTCATCCTCCTCCTCCTCCTCGTCAAAGGGTACCTCACTAGAGGAGGGCCTCGAAGACAACACCCCTAAGTCGGTGAGGGTGCGCTCTTTTTGGCCGCGACCCCCTGTAGTGGCTCTCCCCCCACCACCTCACCCTCTAGGGGATCTCCCCCCGCCCCCTCCTCCTCTAGGGGCACATCTCCCTCGACCTCCCTGTGATGAGTCATCATCAAGTAGCCGGGGGGGAGGGGGAGGATTACGTGATCAACCACTCCGACTAGGCAGGCCAACGACCTTGTGTAGGAAACCCACGCCGTCGGCCTTCCCCTTGCCCATGTTCCATGAACCTGCATTGAAAAGAGAATAAGCAATTAGTAAATTAATGAAATGAAGGAAAAGGCATAATAATAAGGAATAATAAACACATTAATAAAAATGCATAAAAAGGAATATTCCTAAAGTATAGAAAAAAAGACTTGAAACGTACATCTGCTAGAACCCATACGAATCATCACTATTGTAACCTCTTTCTCGGTCGGTCTCATCATCAAGTGTGAATCAAATCATCTTCATTGTCTGATGGAGGTGGAGGCTCTTCCTCGTCGTCAGTGTTTTCGTTTAACTTTTCTAGCATAAGTATGTCATTTTCATTGACAATGGTCTCACCATCATTTCGTACATCATCGTTGTTTGGATCCACATCATCATCACCCGATGGTCTTGCGTCATCGTTTCTAACCACATCATCATGAGTTTGCTCTTGATAGAACACTCCCTCGTATATCATGGGGTTAATGTTGTAGTAATCATCTTCATTCGGGTCTGGTAGCTGCAGTCTTTCTATGAAATGGTGATACCGAAGAACCTTAACGGGGATGGCTAGCTGCTTTTTCTCACCATCCTCACCGACCACCTCAATGTACCGAGATGAACCGCACTCCCTACAGTACTTGTCATCCGCATACTCGTGCCTAAACAAAAGGCAATTCTTTGGGCAAACATCTATTTTCTCATAATCCATAGAGAGTGCCTTCATGATTTTCTTTGTAGCGTACATGCTTTTCGAAAGTTCATGACCCTCAGGGAGGCTATTAGCCCATACTCCCAGGAATGCTTCGAAGCATTTCTGGCTACAGCTGTACTTAGCCTTGACTGCAATCAGTTGCGAGATGGCATCCAGCTAAGATATTTTCGCACCCGCATAAAGAGGTTTCTTCGACGAGGCCAAGACCTCCAAGAAGGCCTTTGCAGTTGCCTATGGCTCCTCCAATTCATTCTCTGAAGGTGTCACATTTGCCGTTTCTACAACAATTACATCATCTAGCATGTCCCTGACTCCATCGTCCTCATATCCATTGATGCGTTGTTGCATCACCTCCTCTCTACCACGGTCCTGCTCGTCTATGTTTATCGACGGCATGTCAAAGTTTGGCATATATCCAAATGTGCGAAGGTGCTCGGTCATGTCCTTCTAATTTCTATGGTGGCATCTGACACATCTCGCATAGGGGCAAGGTGGGATAATTCTCATTGGATGACGGAATATCTCCTTCTTATACACATCGGTTTTCGCGATCCACTCTGATGTTACTCGATTCCGACAGATAAAACCACTATACACTACAAAAAAATACACTTCCATGATGATACGTGTTTGTCACAGTATGTCGCATTTTCTGGCATGCATGTACATCCATGACGATTTTATGACAGAATCAAGACAGTCATACCTGTGCTGTCGTAGAAGTGTTCCATTTCATTACCAAAAATATCATCACAGAAGTGTCCACTTCCATGACGACAAATCATGCGTCATAGAAGTGCTTTTGTCATGGGTGACCGACACGTGGCATCCACCGTAATGGGACGCCGTTAACCGGCGTTAACCTATCGGGTCCGTTTTTTTGGATCCGATAACCCGCTAACAGCCACGACCAATGCTGATTTCCACGTGTAAAATTCTCATTGGCTGAAGAATCCACGCGTCAGCTCCGCGTTGGCACAGGTGTCACTCATCCAACGGTCGAGATGGGTCTATGATATGTTGACACGTGGCCGGCCCAAAAGTGGCCCATAAAGTTTAAATGGGCCGGCCCAACGAAGACCCATAAGATTTAGCGGACCATCATGGGCCGGCCCAGCTAAAGGCCGACAAGATTTTGCACACCATAATGGGCCGGCCCAGCTAAAGGCCCACAAAATTTAGCGGACCATAATGGGTCGGCCCAGCTAAAGGCCCACACGATTTTGCAGACCATAATGGGCCGGCCCAGCTAAAGGCCCACAAGATTTTGCAGACCACAATGGGCCAGCCCAGCTAAAGGCTCACAAGATTCTGCAGACCATAATGGGCCGGCCCAGCTAAAGGCCCAAGATTCTCTGTCAAATAGGCCCGTCAACGGCCTGTACTAAACTTGTCATCAACGCGGCACATGGTCACTTCTGGCCCGTTAAGAGTTTGCTAAGTAATTGGACCGAATTACGGCCCAGTGTATTTCTGGCCTGTTAAAGGTCCTTCTTCATTTGGGCCCATTTACAGGCCATCAAAACATTCGGCCCATAAACGACCGTGAAGGATTTGGGTCAAATTCGGCCATGTATGACATTCGGCATGTTAGAGGCCTACTATAGATTTGGGCCACTCTCGGCCTGTTGTCATTTTCGGCCTGTTAACGCCGGACGAAAACCATGAGCCATATGTGGCCCAACGTCATATCGGGCTCATTAACGGCCCATATAAAAATGACAATAATCTAGCCCGACCGAAGTTCCGGCCTGTTAAAGACCCGTGTATTAGGTCGGCGCATTTACGGCCCGTGCGAATTTCGGCATGTCAAAGATCCGCATCGTAAATGGGCCACCATTTTGGCCTGCTAAGACCAGTGGGTTATTTGGCACAATCAGGGCCCAATCTCACTTTCGGTTTATTAAAGGCCCATGTTTTTTATGGGCTCGAGATATTTACACTTGTAAACGGCCTATTTTTATTGAGGGCCCAAATTATGTTTAGGCCTGTTAAAGGCCCACTATGGGCACAGGCCTACCAGAAAAATATGAAAGCTTATGCTGATTTAGGCCCAGATATTTTTAGTGGGCTACATGCCAATTCCGGCCCGTAATCGTTTTTATCCCAATTGGAATGGGCCCGACGAATGTTGGCATGTTGGGCTCCTACGAAGCTTTTGGCCGAATACATTACTAAGATAAACCTACACTACACAAAAATAGCGTCGTAATTACTGCAGCCTGTGGCAGCATCATAAATTTTGTATCACAACAAAATAAATTCCAACCATACAACAAAAGGCATGTTGGCATAAAGTTTACAGTCCTTCCAGATAAAAGCACCATCAGATGTATAGAAGCACAGATCATTTGACCTGAGTGCTAATGTTTCAGGCTGTAGAATCTGATGGAGCAGCTCGATCTCCACCTTTTTTCCGCCATTGCTCTTGAACAATGAAGCGAATGTCTGATAGTCTGGTTTCAAAACCATTCATATCTTGATGACATTTGTCAACCACTATTCTTGTTTCCGAAACGACGTCCATGGGGATTGGACTTGTGTCTGGAGCATAGATATATCACTCTGTCTAGCAGGAAGATTTTGTTCAGTAGGCGATTTGGACGAGGTTACCTTGACAACCAACCCAAAATTACGCAGGAAGGTGCTTTTTGCATTGTTAGTGGAGAGATACTGAGGCACTACAGCAAGAGGTGACATTGTGCCTGTTGTAGCCTCGTCACCTTCAGGTGGTTGTGGCTGTTCAATCATTTGTTCCATAGCTTCCTAAAAGTTTGAACTTGTAGATTAGTGTACCAGATAAGTTACTAATGAGACAAAAACAAACAAAGTAGGTTAAACATTTATACATAACTTGTTTTGGTGAACTACTGTAATACATTAGCATGCATTGTAGTGCCAACTACATAATAAAACCACTTTCTGAACATATGTCCATGTAGCATGCCTACTGTATTGTCTATTTCCTCACATTCGTTGACATCTAAGGATAAAGAGACATGGTTTAAACTAGGATGAACATAGTATGACATCATTCATATCATGGGCAAACAGATATAAAACAAACAGGCTATTTTATCATTGTGTGCGTACGTGAACATAACAACTAGATTACAGATCAATACCAAAAGAATATCCTTCATCTCTTTTAAACCATGTAAGGTGAAATGATACGTTAAGACAACTGTCTGTAAAAGTGAACAGAGTAACTGACATTGGCAGCAAACCAAGTAGTTGAATGAACACATCATAGTACCAATCAGTTCAAGGCAGGAGGAGTAAGGACTTACAACAGCGGCTTGAACTGGTGTGCTTATGCCCTTCATCTTGCCGGTGTGGCAATCCTTGAAGATTTGCACTGCATTCGGTTCCGGTTCATTTTGGTCAGCACGGGCTTTCCTCTGTATTTGGAACAAGTCAACATAGATATGATAATATGGCACACAAAAATAAGGAAGTAGCAGCTATTTACAAGAGCCTCGCAGTGTGCAATATAGCTACGAGATCCTGTTGTCTATTGGAATTTCACTTTAGAACGGTTGGTTTTGTTCTTCAAACAGTCAGCCTAGAAGAAGATACACTTGCAAGGCACATACATAAATACAAGTTCAATATGTGGTATGATCAAATACATATAGCATACCTGATACTTTGCATCAGACCAGTGTTTAATGAGGGCTGTCCAGTCTTCATCTGTAATATATTCCACTGGAGATGTTTGGGTGATTTCATTGCTAGCCTTGCCTTCAAAGTGAGATTTTCTAAGGTGGTACAGATACTGTCGCAGAGCAGACTGAAAAACATGAGTGCATGCTTGTTTAGTTGCATCATCTTTCGGATCCAACTTGAACCTCATCTGTTGAAAAAAGAATGTGAGTCTTATTAGGAGGATGCTAGAAAGTATGGGACAGAGCAAGACAATATTACTAATTATGATGAATAACATTACTTACAGATAAATGGTCAAGGAAGGTGTTAAACTGGGTATTTTCTTTCTCATTCCTGTACTGGATCCACGTTGGGAGGATACGTGCATGACACCTAACGGCAATGGCTGCCTCTGATACTAACTTGGCTGACTCTGTTGCATCACGTGGCCTTTTTAAACCTGCCTCAAAATGGATCTCCATTCTTCCTCCTTTAGATTTTGTTAATCTGTCAAGCATTATCCCTGATGTCTGTTTCCGCTTGCGCCGTGGTGCTAGTTCAACAACACGGAAAGTGTTAGTGTACATCAAACTGTGAGAGTAGATATAAAGGAGCTGGTGGAGCGGATGCTGCAGCTGGTGGAGCAGGTGATACAGTGTTTGTAGATTTTGCCGGTGGACTTGGACCTTCTACTGCACTATAAGTACTAGTAGAATCTTGACGGCAGATCCTTTTCCGTTTCACCTGACGAGTAACAGCACCCCCTACTATATTATTTTCCTTGCTTTTTTGACTTTGCCATGTCAAGCTGTACCCACAACACAAAAGAATAAAATCACTCTTCAGAACTCATTGATGCATGATACAGACAAGCAATACTTTGATGTAAGACAACCGTATGAGGATGGAATATGTAAGAAAAATAGGACGGCATGACATATTCACAGCTACGATGTGCAAACTAAGCAGAAGGATTTTCAAGAAAATAGAAGTAATGCAAGCTAGACACCATATGAAAAGATGCAACCAATATTACTCTGCCAAGTTAAAAGTGTCTTGTCATAAGTGGAAATTCAAAAAATTAGAAGCAGTGCAACGTAGAAATCAATGCAAGATGCAACCACTATCAAACTGCCATGTTAAAAGCGTCCAATCATGAGTGACTGATGCGGGATACACAACAAGAGTACTTTGATGTAAGAACATGGTATGATAGATAGGTGCAGCGTATTCTAGACACAGAAAGCCATGTCATATGCACATGTATAACGTATGAACTCAGTAGGTGCAATTTAATCAAAATAGAAGAAATGCAGGCTAGACAACAAATGCAACATGAAACCAATTATCACACTGCTAACTTAGAGCAAGCACCTGCGATGGTGGAGTACGGGAGATGAACTCGTCATGTAGACTTGGGACTTCAAATTCATTAGCTGTAGCAGTGGCAAATCTAGAGAGTCTCTATTTGCGTCGGTGCTGAGGACCACCAACATCCCCTAACTTACTCTTTTCCTTCCTATTTTATGATATTGCCTTATGAAGTCAAAAGCACAAGAAGATGAATAAAATTAGCTCTGCATAACTGGTTGATGCATGATACAGATGAACACTACTTTGATGTAAGGCAAGCGTAGGATAGGAGGATGGAATATATAGAAAAAAAGATAGTGTTTCATATTCACACGTACGATAGGAGGATGAAATATGTATGAAAAAATAGTAAGCGGAAGGCATTTCAACAAAATTAGAAGAAATGAAAGCTAGGCACAAAATGAACATGCAACCAATATCACTCTATTAGGTAAAAAGTGTCTTGTCGTAAGTGCCATTTCAAGAAATAAGAAGCAGTACAAGCTAGAAGACAATGCAAGATGCAACCTACATCATAGTCCCAAGTTAAATGTGTCTTATGGGTAAGTGATCATTGCAGGTATAAGTTGTAAGCTATGCAGATGCAATTCAACATAATCAGAAGCAATACAAACTAGACATCATACGGAGAACGCAACCACATATAACAGTTCCAAGTAAGAGCAAGCACCTATGATGGTGGAGTAGGGGAGATGTGCTCATCATGTACACGTATGTTCTAGAAACAGGCACACATGTCATATTCACAGGCATTATGTGTAAAGTAAGCACATGCAATTCAAGTTAGAAACAATACAAGCTAGACATCATATGCAACATGCAACCACATATAATAGTGCCAAGTTAGAGCAAGCACCTGTGATGGTGGAGTAGGGGAGATGTGCTCATCATCTACACAGCTACGTTGACTGTCCAGCCTTGTGTTGTCTTGCGAATCTTGTTGGGAGGATGGCAGAGTAGAATCAATAGAGACCCCCTATTTGAGTTGCTCTGAAGGACCACCATCATCCACTACCGGTCTAATTTCCTACAGTTGTAATGATTTTGCACTGTGAAGTCAAACCGATAAGAAAAAGGAATAAAATTCGCTCTTCAGAACTCATTCATGCATGATACTGACGAACACTACTCGGATGAAAGGCAAACACATGATGCGAGGATGGAATATGTATGAAAAACAGGATGTCGTGACATATTCACACCTATGATGTGGTAACTAAGCAGAAGGCATTTCAACAAATGAGAAGTACTGCAAGCTAGACACCATATGAAAGATGCAACCAATATCACTCTGCCAAGTTCAAACGGTATGGCATTTCAACAAATTAGAAGCAGTACATGCTACAAATCATGTGCAAGACACAACCAATATCACAGTGGCGACTTAAAGGTGCCTTATCATAAGTGACTAATGCGGGATATGCAAAAACAGTAGTCTGATATAGAAACAGGAACACATGTCATATTCACAGGCATTATGTGTAAAGTAAGCTGATGCAATTCAACAAAGTTAGAAGCAATACAAGCTAGACATCATACGCAACATTCAACCACATATAATAGTGCCAAGTTAGAGCAAGCACCTGTGATGGTCGATTAGGGGAGATGTGCTCACCATCTACACAGCTACGTTGACTGTCTAGCCTTGTGTTGTCTTGCGAATCTTGTTGGGAGGATGGGGGAGTAGAATCTGTAGAGAACCTCCATTTCAGTTGTTCGGAAGGACCACCATCATCCAACGCCTTGCCAATTTCCTTCAGCTTTATTGATTTTGCATTGTGTGGTCATACCGACAAGAAAAAGGAATATAAATCGCTCTTTAGAACTCATTCATGCATGATACCGATGAACACTACTCTGATGAAAGGCAAAGTCATGATACGAGGATGGAATATGTACGAAAAAATGGACGGCTTGACATATTCACACCTATGATGTGGTAGCTAAGCAGAATGCACATCAACAAATTAGAAACACTGCAAGACACCATATGGAAGGTGCAATCAATATCACTCTACCAAGTTAAAACTGTCTCGTCATAGGTGGCGTTCATCAAACTAGAAGCAATACATGCTATAAATCATATTCAATACGCAAACCAATATCACACTGCCAACTTAAAGGTGTCCCATCAAAAAGTGACTAATGCAAGATACACAAAAAGAGTAGTTTCATGTAAGAACATGGTGTGATAGACAGATATAGTATGTACCAAAAACAGGAAAGCGTGTCATATTCACATGTATCATGTGTAAGCTAAGCAGATGCAGTTTACACTAATTAGGAGCAATATGAGCTAGACACCATATGCAACATGCAACCAGATATCACACTGCCAAGTTAGAGCAAGCACCTTGGATGGTGGAGTAGGGGAGTGGAGACTTGGACCTTGAAATGCACTATCAGTACAAGGAGAATCGGTACAGATGCTCCATTTATGTTGCTGCAGAGGACCACCATCATCGCCTTCATTACTCTTTTCCTTCCTCTTTCTTGATTTTGCCTTGTCAAGTCAAACCCACAAGAAAAACGAATAAAATTTGCTCTTCAGAACTCATTGATGCATGATACTGACGAACACTACTTTCATGTAAGGCAGCCGCATGATAGGAGGATGGAATATGTATGAAAAACAGGACGGCGTGACATATTGACATGTATGATGTATAAAGTGTAAACTAAGCACAAGGTTCTTGGACTTGTTAGAATCAATGCAAGCTAGAAACCATATGAAAGATGAAACCAATATCACTCTACCAAATTAAAAGGGTGCCCTATCAAATGTAACCAATATCACTCAACAAATTAGAAGCACTGCAAGCTAGACACCATATGAAAGATGCAACCAATATCTCTCTGCCAAGTTCAAACCGTATGGCGTTTCAATAAATTAGAAGCAGTACATGCTAGAAATCATATGCAAGACACAACCAATATCACAGTGGCAACTTAAAGGTGCCTTACCATAAGTGACTGATGCGGGATATGCAAGAATAGTAGTCTGATATAGAAACAGGAACACATGTCATATTCACAGGCATTATGTGTAAAGTAAGCAGATGCAATTCAACAAAGTTAGAAGCAATACAAGCTAGACATCATACGTAACATGCAACCAAATATAATAGTGCCAAGTTAGAGCAAGCACCTGTGATGGTGGAGTAGGGGAGATGTGCTCATCATCTACACAACTACGTTGACTGTCTAGCCTTGCGTTGTCTTGCGAATCTTGTTGGGAGGATGGCGGAATAGAATCTGTAGAGAACCTCCATCATCCAATGCCTTACCAATTTCCTTTGGATTTATTGATTTTGCATTGTGAAGTCAAACCGACAAGAAAAAGGAATATAACTCGCTCTTCAGAACTCATTCATGCATGATACTGACGAACACTACTCTGATGAAAGGCAAAGTCATGATACGGGGATGGAATATGTATGAAAACTGGACGGCTTGACATATTCACACCTATGATGTGGTAACTAAGCAGAAGGCACTTCAACAAATTAGAAGCACTACAAGCTAGACACCATATGAAAGATGACACCAATATCACTCTGCCAAATTAAAAGGGTGCCCTAACAAATGTATTTGACCAAATTAGAAGCAATACATGGCAATAGGCTAGAAATAATATGCAATATGCAACGAATAAAGGTGACTCATCATAAGTGATTGATGCAGGATACAGAAGAGAGGTAGTTTCATGTAAGAGCAAGGTTAACACATAGATGTAGTGTGTACCAAAAATAGGAAGGCATGTCATATTCATAGGTATAGTGTGTAAACTAAGCAGATGCAATTTACCCTAATTAGAAGCATTACAAGATAGACACCGTATGCAACATGCAACCACATATCACACTACAAAGTTAGAGCAACCTGTGATGGTGGTGTAGGGGAAGTGCGGTCTTCAAGTACAGAGCTATGTTCAATATCTTCATTTAAGCTTGTTGTTTCTTGAGAATCATGTGGATAGGATGAAACTGCATTCTTTATAAGAGTATTGCGTCTCATATTAACCCACGCGCCTGACTGTCTCATCATAAGAGATAAATGCAGGATACACAAGAACAGTAGTTTGATGTAAGAACATGGTGTGATAGGCAGATGTAGTATGTACCAAAAACAGGAAGGCGTGTCATATTCACATGTATAATGTGTAAGCTAAGGAGATGCAATTTAACAAATTAGGAGCAATACAAGCTAAGCACCATATGCAACATGCAACCAGATATCACACTACCATGTTAGAGCAAGCACCTTGGGTTGTGGAGTAGGGGAGATGAGATTTGGAACTAGCACTGCAGTACGAGTAGCAGGAGAATCTGCAGAGATCATCTGTTTCGGTTGCTCCAGAGGACCACCATCATTCCGTGCCTTCGTCCTTTCAGATTTTTCCTTGTCAAGTAAACACACAAGAAAAAGGAATGAAATTTGCACTTCCAAATTCGTTGATGCATGATACTGACAAACACAACTTTTATGTATGGCAACCACATTGTAGGATGATGGAATATGTATGAAAAACGCTAAGCAGAAGGCATTTCAACAAATTGGAAGAAATGCAATCTAGACACCATATGAAATATCCAACCAAAATCACTCTACCAAGTTAGATGTATCTCATTATAAGTGTCACTTCAACAAATTAGAGGCAATACATGTTTGAAATGATCTGCAAGATGCAACCAATATTACACTGTCAACTTGAAGGTGTGTCGTCAGAAGTGATTGATGAGGGATACACAAGAAAATTAGTTTGATGTACGAACATGGTTAATAGAAAGACATAGTATGTACCAAAACAGGAAGGCGTGTCATATTCACAGGTATAATGTGTTAACTAAGCAGATGCAATTTACCCTAATTAGAAGCATTACAAGGTAGGCACCATATGCAACATGCAACCACATATCACACTGCCAAGTAAGAGCAAGCACCTACGATGGTGGTGTGGGGGAATTGCAGTGATCAACTAGAGAGCTACGTTGACTATCTTCATTTAGCCTTGCCGTTTCTTGAGAATCATGTGGGGAGGATGACACTGCACTCTTTCAACGAGGAGGGAGTCTCACAGTAACCCACTCGGGTGACTGTCTCATCGTAAGTGATTGACGAGGGATGCAAAAGAGCATTAGTTTGATGTACGAACATGGTTAATAGACATATGTAGTATGTATCAAAAACAGGAAGGCATGCCATTATCAAAGGTATAATGTGTAAAGTAAGCAGAACCAATTTAACCAAATTGGAAGCAATACAAGCTAGACACCATATGCAACATGCAACCACATTTGACAGCGCGAAGTTAAAGCAAGCACCTGGGATGGTTGTGTGTGGCAATTGAGATCATCAACTGCAGAGCTATGTTTATTGTCTCCAACTGCTGACACTACACCCATTAGAGCGCTGAAACGCTTAGTGCTTATCTTTGAATTACACAGGAGCGACTTCTGTCTTTTCTTTTCTGCATTCATCAACACTGCGTCAGAGTCTGAAATACCCATGCATAAAAAAACAATAGTGTGAGTATGGGTGAAGTGTGTGCACAATTAGTACAGTGTAAAGGTAGCAGATAGCACGTCGGTGAGAAATAAATGACGGGAGACATATGATAGCTCTACAACATGCATGGCACACTAAATTACTACAGGATTCTATGAAAATAATAGTCGACTGAAAGAAAATAGGTCAGTCCATTTTTTCTGCACCGTCCGATGTTCAAAGAACGGGCAGATCGCCTTCATCTACCTCCAGCTAGTCAGTTTTGACGATCTTCCTCGAAACGCCAACGACCATCGGCCCAGTATTCCTCCCCTGCTTGCGCCCTCCCCTCGACCTCACCGCACCGCCGTGCTTGGCACCGCCCCCCGGCCATCCATTCAAGCCCCGCCGACCTCCAAATCGGGCGCAAGCAGCTCCTGCGCCCCACACCCCTATGATAGACACCGATGCACCGCTTCCCCGGGGAACAGGCGGACTAGGTGCTCCATGCGCCTAAGCGGGTGCTTCTTCTTTTTGAAGGAAATATGCCCTAGAGGCAATAATAAAGTTATTATTTATTTCCTTATTTCATAATAAATGTTTATTATTCATGCTAGAATTGTACTAACCAGAAACTTAGTACATCTATGAATACATAGACAAACATAATGTCACTAGTATGCCTCTACTTGACTAGCTCGTTGAATCAAAGATGGTTAAGTTTCCTAGCCATAGACATGAGTTGTCATTTGATTAACGGGATCACATCATTAGAGATGATGTGATTGACTTGACCCATTCCGTTAGCTTAGCACTTGATCGTTTAGTATGTTGCTATTGCTTTCTTCATGACTTATACATGTTCCTATGACTATGAGATTATGCAACTCCCGTTTACCGGAGGAACACTTTGTGTGCTACCAAATGTCACAACGTAACTGGGTGATTATAAAGGTGCTCTACAGGTGTCTCCGAAGGTACTTGTTGAGTTGGCGTATTTTGATATTAGGATTTGTCACTCCGATTGTCGGAGGGGTATCTCTAGGCCCTCTCGGTAATGCACATCACTATAAGCCTTGCAAGCAATGTGAGTAATGAGTTAGTTGTGGGATGATGCATTACATAACGAGTAAAGAGACTTGCCGGTAACGAGATTGAACTATGTACTGAGATATCGATGATCGAATCTCGAGCAAGTAACATACCGATGACAAAGGGAAAAAAGTATGTTGTTATGCGGTTTGACCGATAAAGATCTTCCTAGCATATGTAGGAGCCAATATGAGCATCCAGGTTCCGCTATTGGTTATTGACCAGAGACATGTCTCGGTCATGTCTACATAGTTCTCGAACCCGTAGGGTCCGCACGCTTAACGTTCGGTGACGATTTATATTATGAGTTATGTGATTTGATGTACCGAAGTTAGTTCGGAGTCCCGGATTAGAGTTATTTTGGAGTCCCGAATGAGACCGGGGACATTACGAGGAGTCTCGAAATACTCGAGATGTAAAGATCAATATATTGGACGACTATATTTGGACATCGGAAAGGTTCCGAGTGATTTGGGTATTTTTCGGAGTACCAAAGAGTTACGGGAATTCGTATTGGGCCTTAACGGGCCATACGGGAAAGGAGAGAAAGGCCTCAAAGGGTGGCCACACCCCTCCCCATGGACTGGTCCGAGTTGGACTAGGGAGGGGGCGTCCCCTTCCTTCCTTCTCCTTTTTCCTTCCCTTCTCCTACTCCTACAAGGAAAGGAGGAGTCCTACTCCCAGTGGGACTAGGACTCCCCCCTTGGCGCGCCCTCCTCCTAGGCCGGCCGCCTCCCCCCTTGCTCCTATATATACGGGGGCAGGGGGCACCTCTAGACACAACAATTGATCATTGATCTCTTAGCCGTGTGCGGTGCCCCCTCCACCATATTCCACCTCGATAATATTGTAGCAGTGCTTAGGCAAAGCCCTGCGTCGGTAGAACATCATCATCGTCACCACGCCGTCGTGCTGACGGAACTCTCCCTCAAAGCTCGGCTGGATCGGAGTTTGAGGGACGTCATCAAGCTCAACGTGTGCTGAACTCAGAGGTGACGTGCGTTCGGTACTTGATCGGTCAGATCTTGAAGACGTATGACTACATCAACCGCGTTGTGCACACTTCCGCTTTCGGTCTACGAGGGTACGTGGACAACATTCTCCCCTCTCATTGCTATGCATCACCATGATCTTGCGTGTGCGTAGGAAAATTTTGAAATTATGATGTTCCCCAACAGTGGCATCCGAGCCTGGTTTTATGCGCAGATGTTATATGCACGAGTAGAACACAAGTGAGTTGTGGGCGATACAAGTCATACTGATTACCAGCATGTCATACTTTGGTTCAGCGGTATTTATGGATGAAGCGGCCCGGACCGACATTGCGTACGCTTATGCTAGCCTGGTTCTACCGACGTGCTTTGCACATAGGTGGCTGGCGGGTGTCAGTTTCTCCAGCTTTAGTTGAACCGAGTGTGGCTACGCGCGGTCCTTGAGAAGGTTAAAACATCACTAACTTGACGAACTATCATTGTGGTTTTGATGCATAGGTAAGAACAGTTCTTGCTCAACCCATAGCAGCCACGTAAAACTTGCAACAACAAAGTAGAGGACGTCTAACTTGTTTTTGCAGGGCATGTTGTGATGTGATATGGTCAAGACGTGATGCTATATTTTATTGTATGAGATGATCATGTTTTGTAAACGAGTTATCGGCAACTGGCAGGAGCCATATGGTTGTCGCTTTATTGTATGCAATGCAATCACCCTGTAATTGCTTTACTTTATCATTAAGCGGTAGCGATAGTCGCAGAAGTAATAGATGGCGAAACGACAATGATTCTACGATGGAGATCAAGGTGTCGCACCGGTGATGATGGTGATCATGACGGTGCTTCGGAGATGGAGATCACAAGCACAAGATGATGATGACCATATCATATCACTTATATTGATTGCATGTGATGTTTATCCTTTATGCATCTTATTTTCTTTGATTGACGATAGCATTATAAGATGATCTCTCACTAAATTTCAAGGTAAAAATGTTCTCCCTGAGTATGCACCGTTGCGAAAGTTCTTCGTGCTGAGACATCAAATGATGATCGGGTGTGATAGGCTCTATGTTCAAACACGAGGGTGCAAAACAGTTGCACACGCAAAATACTCAGGTTAAACTTGACGAGCCAAGCATATACATATATGGCCTCGGCACACTGAGACCGAAAGGTCGAGCGTGAATCATATAGTAGATATGATCAACATAGCGATGTTCACCATTAAAAACTACTCCATCTCACGTGATGATCTACATGGTTTAGTTGATTTGGATCATGTGATCGCTTAGATGATTAGAGGGATGTCTATCTATGTGGGAGTTCTTAAGTAATATGATTAATTGAACCCAAATTTATCATGAACTTAGTACCTGATAGTATTTTACTTGTCTATGTTTGTTGTAGATAGATGGCTCGTGCTGTTATTCCGTTGAATTTTAATGCGTTCCTTTAGAAAGCTTAGTTGAAATATGATGGTAGCAATTACACGGACTGGGTCCGTAACTTGAGGATTTTCCTCATTGCTGCATAGAAGAGTTACGTCCTGGAAGCACCGCTAGGTGTACCACCTACGCCAGCTACTGTAGACATTGTGAATGCCTGGCAGTCGCGTGTTGATGACTACTCTATAGTTCGGTGTGCCATGCTTTGCGGCTTAGAACCGGGACTTCAACGATGTTTTGAATGTCATGGAGCATATGAGATGTTCCAGGAGGTGAAGTTAATATTTTAAGCAAATGCCCGGACTGAGAGATATGAAGTCTCAAATAAGTTCTATAGCTGCAAGATGGAGGAGAATAGTTCTGTCAGTGAGCATATACTCAAAATGTCTGGGTATTGCAATCACTTGATTCAACTGGGAGTTAATCTTCCTGATGATAGTGTCATTGACAGAATTCTTCAATCACTGCCACCAAGCTACAAGTGCTTCATGATGAACTATAATATGCAAGGGATGAACAAGACTATTCCCGAGCTCTTTGCGATGCTAAAAGTTGTGGAGGTAGAAATCAAGAAGGAGCATCAAGTGTTGATGGTCAACAAGACCACGAGTTTCAAGAAATAGGGTAAAGGGAAGAAGAAGGGGAACTTCAAGAAGAACATCAAACAAGTTGCTGCTCAAGAGAAGAAAAACCCAAGTCTGGACCTAAGCCTGAGACTGAGTGCTTCTACTGCAAGCAGACTGGTCACTAGAAGCGGAACTGCCCCTAGTATTTGGTAGATAAGAAGGATGGCAAGTTGAACAAAGGTATATGTGATATACATGTTATTGATGTGTACCTTACTAATGCTCGCAGTAGCACCTGGGTATTTCATACTGGTTCTGTTGCTAATATTTGCAACTCGAAACAGGGACTATGAATTAAGCGAAGATTGCCTAAGGACGAGGTGATGATGCGCGTGGGAAATGGTTCCAAAGTCAATGTGATCGCGGTCGGCACGCTACCTCTACATCTACCTTCGGGATTAGTTTTAGACCCGAATAATTGTTATTTGGTGCCAGTGTTAAGCATGAACATTATATCTAGATATTGTTTGATGCAAGACGGTTATTCATTTAAATCGGAGAATAATGGTTGTTCTATTTATATGAGTAATATCTTTTATGGTCATGCACCCTTGAAGAGTGGTCTATTTTTATTGAATCTCGATAGTAGTGATACACATATTTATAATGTTGAAGCCAAAAGATGAAGAGTTGATAATAATAGTGCAACTTATTTGTGGCACTGTCGTTTGGGTCATATTGGTGTAAAGCGCATGAAGAAACTCCATACTGATGGACTTCTGGAATCACTTGATTATGAATCACTTGGTACTTGCGAACCATGCCTCATGGGCAAGATGACTAAAACGCCATTCTCCGGAACTATGGAATGAGCAACAAATTTGTTGGAAATCATACATACTGATGTATGTGGTCCAATGAACGTTGAGGCTCGCGGAGGGTATCGTTATTTTCTCACCTTCACAGATGATTTGAGCAGATATGGGTATATCTACTTAATGAAATATAAGTTTGAAACATTTGAAAAGTTCAAAGAATTTCAGAGTGAAGTGGAAAATCATCGTAACAAGAAAATAAAATTTCTATGATCTGATCGTGGAGTAGAATATTTGAGTTACGAGTTTGGTTTACATTTGAAACAATGCGGAATAGTTTCGCAACTCACGCCACTCGGAACACCACAACGTAATCGTGTGTCCGAACGTCGTAATCGTACTTTACTAGATATGGTGCAATCTATGATGTCTCTTACTGATTTACCGCTATCATTTTGGGGTTACGGTTTAGAGATGGCCGCATTCACGTTAAATAGGCACCATCTAAATCCGTTGAGACGACGCCTTATGAACTGTGGTTTGGCAAGAAACCAAAGTTGTCATTTCTCAAAGTTTGGGGATGTGATGCTTATGTGAAAAAACTTCAACCTGATAAGCTCGAACCCAAATCGAAGAAATGTGTCTTCATAGGATACCCAAAGGAGACTATTGGGTACACCCATCACAGATCTAAAGGAGTTTCTCTTGAAAGAAGTGAGTGGGAGGAAAGTAGAACTTGATGAGGTAACTTTACCTGCTCCCTTATTAGAAAATAGTTCATCACAGAAACCGGTTCCTGTGACAACTACACCAATTAGTGAGGAAGCTAATGATATTGATCATGAAACTTCAGATCAAGTTACTACTGAACCTTGTAGGTCTACCAGAGTAAGATCTGCACCAGAGTGGTACGGTAATCCTATTCTGGAGGTCATGTTACTTCACCATCGCTAACCTACGAACTATGAGGAAGCGATGATGAGCCCAGATTCCGCAAAATGGCTTGAGGCCATGAAATCCGAGATAGGATCCATGTATGTGAACAAAGTATGGACTTTGGTTGACTTGCCCGATGATCGGAAAGCCATCGGGAATAAATGGATCTTCAAGAAGAAGACTGACACTGATGGTAATGTTACTGTCTACAAAGCTTAAATTGTTGCGGAAGGTTTTCGACAAGTTCAAGGGGTTGACTACGATGAGACTTTCTCACCCGTAGCGATGCTTAAGTCTGTCCGAATCATGTTAGCGATTGTCACATTTTATGATTATGAAATATGGCAAATGGATGTCAAAACTGCATTCCTGAATGGATTTCTAGAAGAAGGTTGTATATGATGCAACCAGAATGTTTTTTCGATCCAAAAGGTGCTAACAAAGTGTGAAAGCTCCAGCGATCCATTTATGGACTGGTGCAAGCCTCTCGGAGTTGGAATAAACGCTTTGATAGTGTGAACAATGCATATGGTTTTATACAGACTTTTGGAGAAGCCTGTATTTACAAGAAAGTGAGTGGGAGCTCTGTAGCCTTTCTAAAACTATATGTAGATGATATATTGTTCATTGGAAATGGTATATAAATTCTGGACACCATAAAAGGATACTTGAATAAGAGTTTTTCAAAGAAAGACCTCGGTGAAACTGCTTACACATTGAGCATCAAGATCTATAGAGATATATCAAGATGTTTGATAAGATTTTTCAATGAGTACACACCTTGATAAGATTTTGAAGTAGTTAAAAATGGAACAGTCAAAGAAGGAGTTCTTACCTGTGTTGCAAGGTGTGAAGTTGAGTAAGACTCAAAACCCTACCATGGCAGAAAATAGAAAGAGAATGAAAAGTCATTCCCTATGACTCAGTCATAGGTTCTATAGAGTATGCTATGCTGTGTACCAGACCTATTGTATACCTTGCTCTGAGTTTGGCAAGGGAGTACAATTTTGATCTAGGAGTAGATCACTGGACAACGGTCAAGAATATCCTTAGAGAGGACTAAGGAAATATTTCTCGATTATGGAGGTGATAAAAGAGCCTGTCGTAAAGAGTTACATTGGTGCAAGCTTTTAAACCAATCCAGATGACTCTAAGTCTCAATCTGGATACATATTGAAAGTGGGAGCAATTATCTAGAGTAACTAAGTGCAGAGCACTATAGACATATAATATTTTGCAAAATACGTACGTCTCTGAATGTGACAGATCCGTTGACTAAACTTCTCTAACATGCAAAACATGATCATACCTTAGTATTCTTTGGGTGTTAATCACATAGCAATGTGAACTAGATTATTGACTATAGTAAACCCTTTGGGTGTTGATCACATGACGATGTGAACTATGGGTATTAATCACATATAGATGTGAATATTGGTGTTAAATCACATGGTGATGTGAACTAGATTATTGACTCTAGTGCAAGTGGGAGACTGAAGGAAATGTGCCCTAGAGGCAATAATAAAGTTATTATTTATTTACTTATTTGATGATAAATGTTTATTATTCATGCTAGAATTGTATTAACCGAAAACTTAGTGCATGTGTGAATACATAGACAAACATAATGTCACTAGTATGCCTCTACTTGACTAGCTCGTTGAATCAAAGTTGGTTAAGTTTCCTAGCCATAGACATGAGTTGTCATTTGATTAACGGGATCACATCAATAGAGAATGATGTGATTGACTTGACCCATTCCGTTAGCTTAGCACTTGATCGTTTAGTATGTTGCTATTGCTTTCTTCATGACTTATACATTTTCCTATGACTATCAGATTATGCAACTCCCGTTTACCGGAGGAACACTTTGTGTGCTAACAAACGTCACAACATAGCTGGGTGATTCTAAAGGTGCTCTACATGTGTCTCCGAAGGTACTTGTTGAGTTGGCGTATTTCGAGATTAGGATTTGTCACTCCGATTGTCAGAGAGGTATCTATGGGCCCTCTCGGTAATGCACATCACTATAAGCCTTGCAAGGAATGTGACTAATGAGTTAGTTACGGGATGACGCATTACATAACGAGTAAAGAGACTTTCCGGTAACAAGATTGAACTAGGTATTGAGATATCGACGATCGAATCTCGGGCAAGTAACATACCGATGACAAAGGGAACAAACTATGTTGTTATGCGGTTTGACCGATGAAGATCTTCGTAGAATATGTAGGAGCCGATATGAGCATCCAGGTTCCGCTATTGGTTATTGACCAGAGACATGTCTCGGTCATGTCTACATAGTTCTCGAACCCGTAGGGTCCGCACGCTTAACATTCGGTGACGATTTATATTATGAGTTATGTGATTTGATGTACCAAAGGTAGTTCGGAGTCCCGGATGAGATCGGGGACATGACGAGGAGTCTCGAAATGGTCGAGACATAAAGATTGATATATTGGACGACTATATTCGGACATCGGAAAGGTTCCGAGTGATTCGGGTATTTTTTGGCGTACCGAAGCGGGAATTCGTATTGGGCCTTAATGGGCCATACGGGAAAGGAGAGAAAGGCCTCAAAGGGTGGCCGCACCCCTCCCCATGGATTGGTCCGAATTGGACTAGGGAGGGGGGGGGGGCACCCCTTCCTTCCTTCTCCTTTTTTCCTTCCCTTCTCCTACTCCTACAAGGAAAGGAGGAGTCCTACTCCCGGTGGGACTAGGACTCCCCCCTTGGCGTGCCCTCCTCCTAGGACGGCCGCCTCCCCCCTTGCTCCTTTATATACGGAGGCAGGGGGGCACCTCTAGACACAAAAGTTGATCATTGATCTCTTAGCCGTGTGTGGTGCTCCCCTCCACCATATTCCACCTTGATAATATCGTAGCGGTGCTTAGGCGAAGCCCTGCATCGGTAGAACATCATCATCATCATCACCACACCGTCGTGCTGACGGAACTCTCCCTCAAAGCTTGGCTGGATCGGAGTTCGAGGGACGCCATCGAGCTAAATGTGTGCTGATCTCAGAGGTGTCGTGTTTTCGGTACTTGATCGGTCGGATCGTGAAGACGTACGACTACATCAACCGCGTTGTGCTAACGCTTTCACTTTCGGTCTACGAGGGTACATGGACAACACTCTCCACTCTCGTTGCTATGCATCACCATGATCTTGCGTGTGCGTAGGAAAATTTTGAAATTACTACGTTCCCCAACAGTGGCATCCGAGCCTGGTTTTATGCGTAGATGTTATATGCACGAGTAGAACACAAGTGAGTTGTGGGCGATAGAAGTCATACTGCTTACCAGCATGTCATACTTTGGTTCGGTGGTATTGTTGGATGAAGCGGCCCGGACCGACATTGTGCGTACGCTTACGCGAGCCTGGTTCTACTGACGTGCTTTGCACATAGGTGGCTGGCGGGTGTCAGTTTCTCCAACTTTAGTTGAACCGAGTGTGGCTACGCCCGGTCCTTGAGAAGGTTAAAACAACACTAACTTGACGAATTATCGTTGTGGTTTTGATGCGTAGGTAAGAACGGTTCCCAGCCCGTAGCAGCCACGTAAAACTTGCAACAACAAAGTAGAGGACGTCTAACTTGTTTTTGCAGGGCATTTTGTGATGTGATATGGTCAAGACTTGATGCTATATTTTATTGTATGAGATGCTCACTAAGCGGTAGCGATAGTCATAGAAGCAATAGATGGCGAAACAACAACAATGCTACGATGGAGATCAAGGTGTTGTGCCGGTGACGATGGTGATCATGACGGTGCTTCGGAGATGGAGATCACAAGCAAAAGATGATGTTGACCATATCATATCACTTATATTGATTGCATGTGATGTTTATCCTTTATGCATCTTATTTTTCTTTGATTGACGGTAGCATTATAAGATGATCTCTCACTAAATTTCAAGGTAAAAATGTTCTCCCTGAGTATGCACTGTTGCGAAAGTTCTTCGTGATGAGACATCACGTGATGATCGGGTGTGATAGGCTCTACGTTCAAATACAACGGGTGCAAAATAGTTGCACATGCGGAATACTCAGGTTAAACTTGACGATCCTAGCATATACAGATATGTCCTCGGAACACTGAGACCGAAAGGTCGAGCGTGAATCATATAATAGATATGATCAATATAGTGATGTTCACCATTAAAAACTACTCCATCTCACGTGATGATCGGACATGGTTTAGTTGATTTGGATCACGTGATCGCTTAGATGATTAGAGGATTTCTATCTAAGTGGGAGTTCTTAAGTATTATGATTAATTCAACTTAAATTTATCATGAACTTAGTACTTGATAGTATTTTACTTGTCTATGTTTGTTGTAGATAGATGGCTCGTGTTGTTGTTCCGTTGAATTTTAATGCGTTCTTGAGAAAGCTAAGTTGAAAGATGATGGTAGCAATTACACGGACTGGGTCCATAACTTGAGGATTATCCTCATTGCTCCACAGAAGAGTTATGTCCTGGAAGCACCGCTAGGTGTACCACCTGCGCCAGCTACTGCAGACATTGTGAATGCGTGGCAGTCGCGTGTTGATGACTACTCTATAATTCAGTGTGCCATGCTTTACGGCTTAGAACCGGGACTTCAACGATGTTTTGAACATCATGGAGCATAGGAGATCTTCCAGGAGTTGAAGTTAATATTTCAAGCAAATGCCCGGATTGAGAGATATGAAGTCTCCAATAAGTTCTATAGCAGTAAGATGGAGGAGAATAGTTCTGTCCGTGAGCATATACTCAAAATGTCTGGGTATTGCAATCAATTGATTCAACTGGGAGTTAATCTCCATAATGATAGTGTCATTGACATAATTCTTCAATCACTGCCACCAAGCTACAAGAGCTTCGTGATGAACTATAATATGCAAGGGATGAACAAGACTATTCCCGAGATCTTCACGATGCTAAAATCTATGGAGGTAGAAATCAAGAAGGAGCATCAAGTGTTGATGGTCAACAAGACTGCCAGTTTCAAGAAAAAGGTTAAAGGGAAGAAGAAGGGAAACTTCAAGAAGAACAGCATACAAGTTGGTGCTCAAGAGAAGAAACCCAAGTCTTGACCTAAGCTTGAGGATGAGTGCTTCTACTTCAAGCAGACTGGACACTGGAAGCGGAACTGCCCCAAGTATTTGGCAGATAAGAATGATGGCAAGGTGAACAAAGGTATGTGTGATATACATGTTATTATTTGTACCTTACTAATGCTCGCAGTAGCACCTGGGTATTTGATACTGGTTCTGTTGCTAATATTTGGAACTCGAAACAGGGACTACGGATTAAGCGAAGATTGGCTAAGGACGAGGTGACTATGCGCGTGGGAAATGGTTCCAAAGTCGATGTGATCGCGGTCAGCACACTACCTCTACATCTACCTTCGGGATTAGTTTTAGACCTGAATAATTGTTATTTGGTGCCAGCGTTAAGCATGAACATTATATCTAGATCTTGTTTGATGGGAGAGGGTTATTCATTTAAATCAGAGAATAATGGTTGTTCTATTTATATGAGTAATATCTTTTATGGTCATGCACCCTTGAAGAGTGTTCTATTTTTATTGAATCTCGATAGTAGTGATACACATATTCATAATGTTGAAGCCAAAAGATCCAGAGATGATAATGATAGTGCAACTTATCTGTGGCACTGCCGTTTGGGTCATATTGGTGTAAAGCGCATGAAGAAACTCCATACTGATGGACTTCTGGAATCACTTGGTACTTGCGAACCATGCCTCATGGGCAAGATGAATAAAACGCCGTTCTCTGGAACTATGGAACGTGGTTCTGGTACGGCGCACGTCGGTGTCGGCGTCGTGGAGGCAGCTCTGCCTCGGCTTCAGCTGCTAAGTCCTTGAGGGTGTTGCGGTTGCGGTTGCGTTGGACGACGATGTCGGGGTACCAGCTCCGGCATGATGGAGGAGGGCAGCGGTGGATTGGCCGCTATGGGGTGGTGGACAGAGGAGGCTGGGGTTTGGCGGCTGGTGGAGAGGGCGTTTTGGTGCCCACGGAGTATGAATGGGGAAACAGAGGGAAGTTGGGAACTAAGGGGGAACAATGTTTCGGTTTGAGACGCGCTTGTTTGAAATTGGGGGAAAGATACAAACTTTGCCCCCATCTAAAATTTAGGACATATTGTGGATTGGGGGTAGGATAGTAATCTCAGGTGTCCCAAATGTGGGCGGGATAGATTTCGGCCGAGCGCATGGGTGTTTAGGCGCCCACGGCGTATGAATGCTTCTCAGAGGCGGTTGAGACTGGCGTCTTGGTGAAGTTACAAACCTACCCCTGTTTAGAACTTTGGACATCGGGCCGATAGGCTACACGGGCCAGAGTCAGGATAGTAATTTCCTACCACCAAACATTAGTCTAGCGCGGTATCGGGTGACCACAGGCCTATTTGGCGCTTCATTCAATATTTGGGAGCAGAAGCATTAATGTTTTCGGTTCTCTTGAATTGAACATCCAGGATTTTTCAAAGTTCATAAATCTTTACTCTTGAAAATCCTAAAGATACACTATAGGAATCTGGTACATTGCCATCAGCCATGGCGGACGGCAAAGGCTAGGATGGCGGACGGCAAAGACCTTTGCCGTTCGCCACGGACGGCAAACAGCGACGGCAAAGACAGGGTCGGCAAAGGCCTTCTTTGCCGTCTATTTTTTGCAGTGGACGGCAAAGAGGCCTTTGCCGTCAGTGGCGGACGGCAAAGGGCACGACTCTTTACCATCTGCTGGCAGACGGCAAAGGGCACGACTCTTTGCCATCTGCTGGCAGACGACAAAGGGTGCAGGCTCTTTGCCATCTGTTGGCCGATGGCAAAGAGACCAAATAGGCATTAATTCTGTTTCTTCTTATATCAATTCATTTTTACAGAAAATCAAACATAATCAAACACAGACTATATGTATGACCAATATAGCATATCCAACACATATTACCAATACTCATGAACAAATATATATCCAACACATATCCATGAACACATATCCAACACATGTTACCAATATATAGTCATGAACACATATATATCCAACACATATCCATGAACACATATCCAACAAATATTACAAGGAATGATCTAAAACTAAATATCTATTTTCCTAAAAACTATCTTATTACTAAGATCTTCTCTGGATCTTCTTCTTTTCTTCCAACCTGCATAACAAAAACACTAAGAAAGAGAGAATGGGTTAGGAGTAGAAATGTAGCATTTCACTTGGTGAAATGCAATGCTGTAGGAGCCAGTACTTGAGATCAAGATAATCTTAGTTAAGATCCTTATTTTCAAAGTGATCTTAATTAGAAAGCCAAATAGAGTAAACCAATACCAAAGAGCCAAAGAAGAGAACCAGCCAAGGACCCAATCAAGAAGCCACCACAATTAGCAGTAATTTAAATGCCAACACAAAGACCACTATCAGTACTAGCTCTGGGAATTAAGCCAACTAAAAACTAGTGATTAAAGCCAAAGATTAGACTTCATCACCACAATCAGTTTTGTCTAGTGACAATAGGTACATGTCACTGTGCAACGCCAAAAACAAAGCTCCAGGAGGAGATATACATCACAACCAGCCAACCAGACCAAGTCCCAACACATCCAACCACCAGCAGCTTAGAAGAGATAACTATTAAGGAGAGCTACAGAAGACCTCAAGGTATACTTGAGGGATTATGTGCTCAGCTAGCCTGGAAGTGCCAGGGCTAGTTCATCACAGCACAGGGATAGTCACATGTAAATTAAGCCTAAGAGAGGGGGGCTCAGACCAGCATCACTGCCCAAATCAGATGTAGTATCTGTCTTATCAGTAGAAAACTAGGAAAGTAACAGCCAAAACCAAGTATAGTTCTGTTCATAGGCTATTAGAAAGAGACAAATAGGAATAGCCAAACCAAGTGGTATCTGTTCATATCAGTATTAGAAGTAAAATAACTAAGAACAAGTGAGTATGCGTTCATGAGTAAAGTAACTGACCAAAGTAACAACTCTAGGATCAACTACACAGAACAGAGCAGTACAGGAGTATATATACTTCACAAATACACATAGATGGTCACTGAACAAAACCCTCACACATCAAGAATCCATCACAGAGAGCTCCAATACAAGTTGATGCTCATCTACAGCAGCTAACCACAGCTAATAGAGCCTCACATCCAACAAGATCAAGAACTATGCATTAGAGAGATCAGGAGGGGAGAAAGGAGAAGCTCACCAAAAGGAGTTGTAGCCGAAGCAGGATGCAGCCACACCATCACAACCAACACCACCACAACAAGCCGGAGCTTGCCAGAGAGCACCACAACGGCGGCGCTAGTGAGAGCACGGGCACGAAGGCGCCAACCAGGGGCACCGCAGCACGGAGGCGCCACCCGGGGGCACCACCGCGCCACGGCACATCGAGCACCGCCAGAGGATCCTCACGGCGACCGGACCTAAATGCGGTCCGTCCACTTTGGTTGCACATGCCAAATCAGCGATGAATGAGCTACTTTTCCCGCATAGCAAGCAAACACTCCATTCAATAGAAGAAAGGTCGGTTTTACAGAAGCAAAGATTAAAGGTAGAGTGTTCAGAAGCAATGAATGATCGATTTGGCATAAGCAGGACCAAACCAAAACCATGGCAGAAACTAAATTGACAACACATGATGATGCTTCCGAAGTAGATAAGGACAACACAAGTTTTACCTATACACAACACAACGATCACTATACAAAATAGTAAGCATTTATAGTTTCCTTGTGTTTGATTGATTGACACTCATTATTAACAAGTCAAGTTAAATCCCTGCAGCATATGTAGTAAGGACCCTATCAAATCGAGCTAACCACAGCAGCCCTCAAGTAGAGTAAACCGATTTATGACACAATTATAGAAGTGAACAGCTGAGTCCTCCTCAACCATTATTACATATGCAGCAAAAACAAGATTGATAATTTTTCTTGTTTGGTTTAGAACTTGAGTGGACGGGTGCAAGGCAGGAGAAGAAGAAATCCAAGAGGGGAGGAGAGGAGAAGGGGCGGACCTGGATGGCGTTGGGGCAGTGGTGGAGCTGAGTCCTCCACGGCGTCCTTCCCGTCCATGGTGTCCTTCCCCTCCATGGCTTCCCGGCGTGATGGATCTGTGAGGGAGAGGAGACGCGACGCGACGCGGTGAGAAAGAGAGGGATGGATGTGACGAGGAGGAGTGAAGAGACTCACCTGAGTCACCGGAGCAACACCAGAGCCACGCCGGCGATGTGGTGGCCGAAACCCTAGCCGCAGGGGAGGGTCACGCGTGGTTGCTGGAGGACGCGCGAGTCAGGTCTGGTCAGAGGGGATGGAGGAGCGGGGCAAGGGGGTCACGTGGGTGTGTTGGGCCGCGTCGAATCCCGTCGGAGCTCGCCGAAATCGACCGCCGTAGGAGCTCGCGCGAGGGAGAGGGGGAGACGAGCGGGAGAGAGAGAGAGATAGAGGAGGTGGGGGCCGTGCGGAGAGAGGGGAGATAGAGAGAGGAGGTGGGGGTCAACGATTTTCTTTGTACCCGCAAAAAAAGAGATAGCCCCACCTCTTTGTCGTCCGCCAGCACATGGTAAAGATTCTTTGCCATCTGCTGGCAGACGGCAAATAAATGGCTGATGGCAACTGGCATCTTTGCCGTCTGTCATTTCTTTGCCGTCTGTTTTTTGCAAGCACACGGCAAAGTGCCTCTTTACCGTCCGCCAGCTGACGGCAAAGAACTGGCAGACGGCAAATAAGCTGATTCCAGTAGTGATACTATTGTTTTGGAATGGAGGGGGTACATTTGAATATACATTGTACACGAGTATATATTAAAAAATATGCAACTTACCTCAGTTCATGCATGGTTCTAGATATAATCTCCTTGGTTGCAAAAAAAAGTTAGATATGCGTATGAATATATATAGCATGTTCAAACTCACAACAAAGATTGATGCCCCCTTTTACATCTGATTTACAAATGCCATTATCTCGGGTTCAAATAGATGAATGCACTTCCTATGAATTCGAATCTTCAAAACCCCCTTTATGTTGAATTCGAGATGTATTCTATTTCGTAGCTAGCAATTTGGAATGTATCCATGCAAGTGACAAATGTATAAAGTGCTTCACACTAACAACATGGAGTGGACTAATTAATGTTTATATATGAATTGCAAAAGCATCCATTGCCTGTATTTAAAACCGCTCCACTCTATGGATCGAAAATATGAAATAAACACATGCACATGCTAGAATTCAATAGAGTATGGGTGTCTGATAGACCGATTTTCGTCCATACGCAATTTGCAAAATTCATGATCTCAAACAAAAATAATAATGCCATTTATATTTTAATTTAATGCGTAGAACCGCCTTTTACACGTAGATGCACTATGCCTCAGCCCGTTCTCACAAACATGTTATATATCTATCTATCTAACGCATAAGTGCACACACTTTATATGCATCGACATTTCTCTTTCACACATGCTCACAATCTCTCTCAGGGTGTCGGTGTGTCTCACACACATTCTCTCTCTATTTCTCTCTCTCTCTCTCTCTCTTTCTGACTACTATGTACCACTCTTTTCACTAATCACAGTTGGAAAACACTATTTCTCTCACATGCATATATACACACACACAGTCTCTACTAGCCCTCTATACGCACATATATGTGCCTACGTGTCTCCCGCACAGATATTATCTTTAGGTCTCTCTCGCACACATTGCCCCCCCCCCAGACACACCTCTCTCTTAGATGTTGGCAGATATGATTTCACCATATCAATCGGTAGGATATCCCTGGCTGTTAGGCTGGATGGTAATACGAGGCAAAGTTTTACCCTAGTTCGGACCCTTGCAGTTGAAGAAAGAGCCTACTCCTGGTACTGCATATTAGTGATAGGGGCGTGTACAAAGTACACGTGAATACCAGGCATTGTGCGTGTGCGTATACTATCGACGAACTAGCCCCCAAGCTTCTGTAACATACTGGGAGCCTAGGGTTACAAATCATATATAGTCGGCTTATCACCAGTGGGGATAGAGTCCTCCGCGACTCTAGTAGCTTCGTGTTGTACGCCGAGTCCTCGACATGGGTCTTCGTATAACGCGTGTCGGTCCAACGTATATGTGGCGCAGGATGGAACCGACCCATGAGTCTTCATGTTGACCCACCACAACTAGAAATGATATGCCCACCACACCACACACGCAATCGGCCATTTAGAAAATAAGCATATACAACAGTACAACAGTATCTAGCTCACGATACGTCTCCATATTTTGTTGATGGCACTGACGAACTTTGCATTTGATGCGTGCTCCGTATTTTGTTGGTGACACTTACGGTCATTGTATTTGAAGCAAAAGCACGATATGGTCACTGGACTTCAGAATAAGCTCATCACGGTCACCACATACATTTATTCATGGTAACCAACATGTGGTTGGATGGTTAGGAGGACAATGGTTTCTCGAGTCCACCAAGGTTAAAGTCCCGGTGCTCGCATTTATCTTGTGTTAATTTCAGTATTTTCAGGCGATGTGCGTTCAGTGGGAAGAGACGTTCCACTCGACTACGAGGCACCTATGGTGACTTTGTAAAATATCAAGATCATATATGTTGGCCCACTCTCTCGAAGGTGCTCATAGGGGTAGGGTCCGCGTGTGTGCGCTTATAGCGGTGACTGCTTGCGCGTATATATGAGCCCTTGCGTCTGTACCGTGTTAAACAAATACATGTCATGATTATACGGTCACAGGCTCACCTGTACAACTCTGTATTTTTTTGATAACACAATCAATTGACTAGTTAAACGTTCCACGTGGCGCAACTAGTGTTGCACCATCGGGGTGCATAACCGTGGGGGCCACCTGTCAGCCGGTATATGAAAGAAAGAAAATCTTAGTTTGAGTCTGTACTGTGTTAATAAAATAGGAGTACATTTTAGGGTGATCATACGGTCACTGGCTCACCATACAACTCCGTAATTTGTTGATAACACGATCAATTGACCAGTTAAATGGTCCACATTCAGCAGCACACATTACCCTAGGGCCCATCCGTCAGCGCGTATATGAAGGACAGAAATGGTAATAAATTAGTGGTCGGTGGGTATTCTAAGTCGTGAGACCTCTGGTTGGGGGGGGGGGGGCGGGGCACTAGTAGAAACCGGAGCTTTATAACCGGTTCGTAAGGGCCTTTAGTGCCGGTTCTGCAACCAACACTAAAGGGTGGAGACTAAAGCCCCCCCCCCCTTTAGTACCGGTTCGGCACGAACCGCCATTAAAGGCCAACCACGTGGTGTGAGCTCACGCCGTGGTATGGGGGACCTTTAGTACCGGTTGGTGTTACCAACTGGTACTAAAGGTATATATTTTTTGATTTTTTTTTGAAAATCTTGTAAGAAATATTTGATTTTTTTTTATTTTTAGTTTTTTGAATTATTTGATGATTTAATCTCTAATTATCCCTCTTAACTGCTCAAGTGCGGATCACTCATTCCAAATCGTCTAACTTCCCGGCCGGTCACCCATCCTCTCACTCCCCCAGCCTGAGCACGCTTGACTTCGGAGTTCTATTCCCCCTACTTTCCAAGTCTGCACATGTTGTTTTCCTGACAAGTGTAAGCTGTCAATCCTATTAACCCTCAACAGTTTAGCTTGAGCATTAGGTCACATGTTTCACCGTTTGAGTTTGGAACCATTATTCTAAAAAACAGTTAGTAACACTAATATTTCTTGAATAAGTTTGACCACAATTTGACCATAGTTTGACCATAGTTTGACCACAGTTTGACCATAGTTTGACCAGATTTGGCCAAAATTCAAAAAATTGAAATAATTATTTAGTAACACTAATATTCTTGAATAATTATGTAGCAACATTAATACTTCTTGAATAAGTAGTTTGACCATACTTTGACCAGATTTAACCAAAATTTAAAAAAACTGAAATTTGAGCATATGTTTTTTTCCTTTTGGAATTTGAGGATTCTAAAAAATTGCAAACAGGCCATAGGCCGTCAAAATCGGATGCGGATTTTTGTGCTTAATTTTTTGATATATTATACGTTTTTTTCGACATCATATGCAAAAGTTATAGCCGTTTTACATTTTCCCTACACTTTTTCCAAAACATGTCCAAGTTTAAGTTTTTTAATTTTACTAACTAGTAGATGTAGTAATATAACTACATCTTGAAGAATTTTATTTTTTGAATTTTTTATCATTTTCTTTTGTATTTTTCAAAACTGAAATGGCAATACAGGGGGGGTAGAGTTTGAAAATTGCCCTATAGTCCCGGTTTGTGTCTCCAACCGGGACTATAGGTTAAACACCTTTAGTACCGGTTCGTGGAACAAACGGGTACTAAAGGTTAGCCCTTTAGTACCGGTTTGTGCCACGAACCGTTACTAAAGGTGATCGCGGGGCCCCGGCCTGACGCCAACCTGCCACCACCCCTTTAGTACCGGTTTTTGGCACGAACCGGTACTAAAGGTTCAAAACGAACCGGCATTAATGCATAGCCGTTCGAACCGGCACTAATGGTACCATTAGTACCGAGCCAAAATCGAACCGGGACTAATGTGTCTCACATGAGGTCCTTTTTCTACTAGTGGGGGCGGGCGTTGATTGGGCGGTGGGGTGGGGTTTGCCGGAGAAAAAGCTCGGCACGGTGGGCCCTAGAGGGATGGCCGGTGCGGCGGCACACCGGCGGTGGGGAGTGTTTTCGGGGAGGGCGGGCGGCGTAGCGGCTCGGGCCGGGCTCGGGCGGCGGGGGCCGGCGGTTCGGCCGGTGGCGTCTGGCGGCTCAGGGGGGTGGAGTTTGATGATAAACTGGAGGCCCTTGATTTCGTATCCAACGGCTAGAAAATCTACTGACGAGAGATTAAAAACTCAGTCGACTGACGTGTAGCCTCACCCCGCACGTACACATGCACGCACGCAAGACACGCACCCATGCAGGCGTGCAACACTGACACGTACACATAACGTACACATGCACGCATGCTGGCGTGCAACATTGACACATACACATGCACTCAGGAACACACGCACGTACGCATCCATGCATGCAACACTGAAATGTACCCTTGCACGCACGCAACACTCGCATGCCTGCATGCACACAGCACACGACGCAAGACACACGCTCAACCTATACATGCATGCACCCTTTGTTAAGGACATGGATTGTTACAGGTATTAATCAATCTTATCTGTGATAAGCAGAACATTGATGTTTGCAGCAGTCTTTATAAATCATAACGTATCGAATGGGCTATCAACATAGTAGGCTTATCTACATGAAAAAGATGATGTCACACTCAATGAACAATCATCGGTTTATGAAATGCCCGCTTCTGACTGCCCTGGGCCACCAAAGGTTCCTCTGTTGTGTGCTGCCTGCATTGGGTCTTTGACATGCAGGCCATGTACCCAAAGAGCACATACGTTAGTGGAAGAATGGCGTGGTGTCCTGGGTCAGAGTCGATGGTGCCACTCGCTGCATGCCCGGCTAAACACGCCTCCTTCCCGCATTCAAACGCCTCCATGAAACCCGCCCGTGTGGAAGCCGAGAAACCCACTCTTTACACACGTCCATTCATGACCGGGCCGGCATTAAACGCAACGCCGGCCGAGCTCCTCGCATCTGCCGTCTATATAATCTCCTATTTAAACGAGGCCAAACGCCGGCCAAGAATCGCACACCTCCGCCACTCCCCTATCTCCTCCTTCACCATTTTGTCCACTCTTACAATGACTTACAAAGAGTAGTTATTCCGCATCCAAGCCGGCTGGGTAGCTTGGCGGATATGAGCTATGCAGCATGCTGATCCACCTCCCTCTCCCACCCGACAGAGCCAGTTGCCGCCCCAAGCCGGTGCGTAGTTCAGCAACTCGCCGCTCCAGGCCAGCTCAAGACGAGCGGTGCACAGACGTAGTTGCTGCCGTCCACGCTGCCACCTCGTACCGCGTCTCCCGTTTCTGTGGCCGAGACTCCCATGCCGGCGGCCGCGCCATGCAAGCAGCGATAGAAGCCAGGTGCGCGGAGAGAGACAAGTCGGTGGCCAGCGCCTCCACGTCCGCCGCCATCATTGAGGAGAAGTAGAACACGGGAGGCTGCTGCCGCTTGGGTCCCATGAAGGCCACCGCGGAGGCGACACCGGCGCACACAACAGGTGTCTTTCCGGATCCTTTTGTTGTGAGGACCTTCGTCGATCCCGCATGGGCTCCACGGAAGAGGGGAATGTTAGGATGAACTCGAGCCGGTGCCGGCCATGGCGAAGTAGTGGCTGGTGATGAACTCGAACCGGTGCCGACCACCATCATCTTCGGCATCAGCCAATGATATCAGCTGGGCAGTGGGAAAGCGAGACATCCTTTGCACTGAAGCATATACCTCTGGGGCTCCCGGCAGTCCGGTGATCGTGCTGCCGGACATGAGGAACACAAATCGATCGGCGGGCGACCATTTAGGCCAGGTATTATATACCTGTGCTGTCCAAAACTAGCACCACGTAGTTCATTTGAATGTAATGAAATCCGTCATGTTTGTATGAAAATCCGGTATTTTATATGATTTCCATCATTGTTATATGAAATATCAGTTTGTCTACGTGTTTGCGTGAATTTCGTCTGGTTGGTTGAGTTGCTGTCATAATGTGTGCGGCTACAGTTGGATGGCATAATTTGCGGGCAGCTCGGGCGGTGTTCTGGGACAAAAAAAACACAGCTCGTGCGAGCTCGTCTCCAACCTACGCGCTGGAGGATGCATGAGCACCTGAGCCATTCCTCGTTCATCGGTGGCAAAGGCACCGGTGGACAAAAGGGTTGCCAATATTTTGGCTACCCCGGGCAAGATCCAAACAGCCCCTCCCAACAGATTCAAATCCCTCGTTCACCGTGGAATTTTTCCATGTGTTGTTTTCATGGACTAGCAAGATGCCCGTGCATTGCACGGAACATCAAGATGCATTTTTTTTACAAACTCCCACATGCATGCAAGGGATAATTAATGTCCTCCTTTGCTAGTACCACGATGCAAACACCATTAATATTGCATCGATTATTGTTAGTGGCCTTGTATATCTGCAAATTTTAATTTTGATAGTGGCCCCTTGTATATAAAAATGGAGGGAGAAATATGAGAGATAAGGTGAGGAGGAGTGGGGCATGCTGGTGACTGGTGGTCGGACTGGGCAGAGGCATGGGGATGGACAACCCATTATGTCTAGGTTTGTATCTCTCTCACACACACCCACGTTGGTGGGGGGCGTGCACGAAGAGAAGAGGTGCATGCACGGCGCACGTCCTCCCGTCTCTTTCCAAACCACACTCGTGCGGGTACACGGTGGAGCTCATTTCTGTACGAAAAGGCAGCCCACTTGGTAATTTGACATGTTTACTAGTTGTCCACTTGGTGGAGGGAGGATCGTCTACCACGGGTGAACAAACAAACTGTGACTTGACGTGTTATGTTTTAAAAAGAGGCAACCATGTGGGGTCTACCTTAGAGGCAAGGCTCTATACACTGCAGTACTTTTGATGTGTCCCATCAACTCATAGAACGAGGAGAAGCTTGCTTAGTACACCGTGTCCCCCGCCAACGGGCGCGGTGGCTCGCAGAATGAGGTGAAGCTCGCTTACAAGTAGTAGTAGTAGTAGTAGTAGTAGTACTGTACGCCTTACGCCCGCTCCCTTGCCCACGCGCGCGGTGGCTCGCAGCACGAGAAGAAAATTTTACTACTCCCTCCTTTTACTCCTCGTCCCTACTACGTACCTTGTTTAGAGAGATCATCATATTGTTTGGAATATATACTCCCTCCATTTGGTCAAAGTCAACCTTTGCATAGTTTGACTAACTTTATATTAAAAAATATCAACATTTCAATATGAAATCAACATTTTCAGATGTACCATGAAATGTATTTTCATATTATATAATTTAAGTATTGTAGATGTTCATATTTTTAAATATAAATTTGGTCAAACTTTATGTAGTTTGACTTTGACCAAACTTATACGCGGAGTAAAAAAACGGAGGGAGTATGTCTTTAGTACTCCCTCCATTTACTTCTACAAGGCCACTATAAAAAATACATTTTGCATCTATACAAGGCCACAAATAGTAATCGAGACAAAAGTTACTACTCCCTCCTTTCCAGTTTATGGCTCAATTTCAAAATCTCTCCAACCAAGGTAGACGGTGAGTGGTCGAATTAATTTCGTAGTTTGCGCAAGTAATTAGTACACTCGTTTTTTTCAAGAAGTTATGTTTACCGAGGCATTAATTAGAACGAATGCATGAATGACCACTAAATTTCCATGAACTTCTACATGCATTGGTGAGTTTCCTCTTGACACTGCTTGCATCAGGTGATCTAACGCACCTCGAAATTCAACATGTAATAGTACTACTACTAGTAGTAGAATTGAGACTTATCAAACGGAAAAACGAATGTTTTTTAGATGACCCCTATAAACCCTAGTGGGTACGTACTCCGTAAAAACAGATTTTTCCAAAACTAAGTCGCTCCCTTTCATGAATTTTGTACTTCCTGTCGCCGACATGTGGGACATAAAGCAACTGGGTCGACGTGTCAAGCACCAAATAACAGTGCAGAACGGCAGTGGGGACGCACTCCACTCGTACTGGCCCAGTAGTAGTAATGAGCAATGAGACGTCAAATCACAATGCCACACCTTCCCAGACAGACGAAGCAACCATTATTTCATACTTCGATTCACCATCATCTCAAACCACGTAGTATTGCTTCTGCCTCAAGAGGGACACGCGCATCACCTTGGTACATCATGACACGTGGGACCGCATGACGGGCCATGCTCCCCCGCCGATCGCTCGGTAAAATCACCTCATTTTTACTATACTTCCTACATATCGGTTTACTACATGGCATGCACGTCGTTCTAGGTTGAGAATTTAACTGGCTGTATATCTGATGAACAGTACTCTAGCCTTTTAAAAAATGTATACTTTTGTACAGTAGTAGTATCGATGGATTGCGCCATGGAGCAAAAATTGAAATTAGAAAAAAAGGTGGTACATATAGAGAGCGCTCGTCACCAAATTATGCATATAGTACTATTAAAAAAGCTAGTACGTGCTTAATTGGGGTGCTAAATTCTGTTAAAGAAATACTAGTAGTATGTACATACTGAAGAGTTAAAGTAACGAGAAGAAACATAACATAGTTCTGTTGGGGGCTCAGCACAACACACCCCTCAAATTAAACTAAGCACGCCTGAAATTAAACTATGCAACTAATCTGGTAGACACTGCTTTAGAACCACCATGAGCAACCATACTGACACCTTACTCACCCGGAGTCCTCATCCACGTCCTCGACTTCGTCCTTGTCCCTCTTCCTCTTGGCCGATACTTCTTTGCTTGAACCGCACACTTGGCTCTTGCTCTTCATCCAACCCTTGTAGATATTGAAACAAAGGTAGCCATCCATTGCAACATAGTGGATGTGGCTATATCTAGTACACTCCGCTGCCATGCATGACGATGAAACGTGTAATGAGGTTTCTCCAGTTTACGGTACGAAGGATGAACCATGGATCCTGCCAGGGTCAGCATTGAGGGCTGACGAGAGGACACCAGTCGATTCTTCTGGAGGTCGAAGGGGTTGCCTACAACGAGGCCTATCCAACCCAGGACTTCTTTGTCGTTCCTAAAGTCTACAGTAATGAATTTGACTAGGTTGCTCTCGAGGAAGTTCTTAAAATCGAGGCATTCAACGTCGGCATGGCATATGTGGTAGACCAAGCATAAGTCATGCACGCAAACCTGGATCACGGCGGGCTTCTTCCTCTCTTCATCCTTTAGATCCTTCTCTCGTCCCAGGACTATGGTATACTCAACATCTAGCCCAGCAACCCACTCATCATCTGATTTTTCGAACATGCGTCTGAAGCGAGAAAGGCATCCTTTCACCGTCGTGGAAGAACGGGTGTAGATGACGTCGAACTCATCGCCGGTGATGGTTCTAACCTTGTACTCACCGCCGATCATGGAGATTTGGGACGCCAAGTATTTGGGAGGAGGATTAGGATTAGTGGAACTACCGTAATGTGAAAAGGACGGGACGACTAGGAGCGAACCTTCGTAGTATTAAAGGACGTGCGGGGACGAGTAGGAGCGAACTGCCAGCGTGCGAACGGCAGGGTAGTGGCTTTCCATTCTCCCATGGTATGGGCTTCCGAGAGTCCTTGTATCTGAGATCCTATGGTTGCATGGCGTGATTCTAGACTTATGATCTAATTTTTAGCAACTTAGCATGCAACCGTTTGATCTCAGATCCAAGGGCTGCCAGCAGCCCGTATCATGGTCGCGCCCACCACAACCGTCGCGTCGCACGCGCGGTCGTGCTCTTGGAGATTTTACACGGTGTGTTAGGCTATCTGATGTTGGCATGTCATACATAGTCATCACTTAGTCACTCATACTACAACAAGGTTAGCTATAAGGTTGGCTATACGTGTATTTTTTTACTTCTCTGTATCTCTTTCTTCGTACTCCCTCCGTCCCATAATATAAGAACGTTTTTGACACTAGTGTAGTGCCAAAAACATTCTTATATTATGGGACATAGGGAGTACTAGTATTTATTGCATTTGCCAAGAAGTGACCTCTTCTAATGAAATGGTGTGCTTATTAGTTTTTTGTTGCTAAGTTTGCTTCATTTAATTATCTATAGACTCAAAATTATCTTTTCACCTAGGTACACGCGCTTAGCACCGTTTCTTCCTTGGGTCACCAAACTAGTCTCTCTCTTCTTGATTAACTTGCCACATCAAACTTTATGCCTATGTGGCAAGCTTAGCACATGTAGGAGCAAGTAAGTATAATAGTGCGCTTTACATGGCATTTTTGCATATGTGGAGGAAAGAGAGGCAAGGAAAAAGTGAAGAAGTGGGCTCTCATGCAAGAGCCAGCCTCTACTACATGGTGGAGCATTGGGAGAGGCACCTATATGGAGGTGGTCAGGAATCGGGAGACTCACGCCGGTCGTAGCGCCGCAGTTAAAATGATAATGGCAAGTCAAATCACGGGGCCCCACCTGTCCAGCAGTAACTCGCTGTCAAATCACACAGCCCTACGTTTGCAGCAGCCTACTCCCTCGTCTTCTCGCGTCTCTGTCAAACCGACTAGGCGGAACTGCCCCGTCTACCGTGCAGGAAAAGCCCCGCCCTCGACTTTTAAATACAACTACATCCGCTTAAGAATCCAATGATATACTTTTTGTGACATAGTAACTCATATTTAGTTAGTCAAATGGATGACCTAGAACTACGTGCATGCCCTATAAACCGAGACGCCTAAAAATAAAAAACCGAGACGGAGAGGGTAGTTCAGCACGTATCTTTTTAGATCAATATAGTTGGGATTCACCAAGGACCGAAACCAAGTGGTAGGCTGCTCATGTCGTGTTGGCGTAGCAACTCAAGTAGCGTCAGTCCATACACGAAATGGCGACACACTTAACAGGACCCCTTTGGCCGACATGTGGCTCATCCACCGTCTTGTTCCACGTGCGATGCACCAAATTACAGTTCGGAGCAGTGGTTGGAATTGGAGGCACCCCGGTCGTAACGCCACAGTAGTAGAAAATGAGCGATGAGGGGTCAATCACAAAGCCCCACCTTTCCCGCATTAATCTGGACGAACGAAGCAACCATCATTTCTCTCTAGGGCGCAAGAGAATAAAGAAAAGAGAAAACAATGATGCGTGCGGCAGCTACCTAGGGCACCCTAGGGTAGGGGTCTCCACTGCAGATCCTTTTTTTTAAAGAGCCTCCACTACAAATCGGCTTCTCCCTCGTCCTCTTGAAGAATACCGATGATAAGTGCGGCGGTAGGGTTTGTAGGAGTACTATGGCGTGCGGGGCCACGTGTAGTAAACGGGTTCGAGTCAATGCCTTAAATATGTGTGGGCCGCTTAGTTTTACGGGAACGAGGCAACATTTTGGGTTCGGGGACCAGTGGAGATATAGTATACGTAGAAAAAATTGTGGACGTAGATTCGACCGAAAGGCAATGATGCATGGGCCCTGCATTTTGATATACAGAGGGCCGCGTGAAATTTGCTACTCTACTCAAAACTAGTAAGGTACACATGCATTGAACGCATGAGATTTCGAAACCAAATTATGAATAAATACACACTATAGCATGTAAAGCTTCGAGTCATATATGCATGATGTAGATGTTCGTTTAGTTCTTATAGTTCACCTTATTCAAAATCAATTAGTTTTATAAAAACTAGCAAAGTGGCCCGCTCGATGCGCGGGCTAGAATTTTATGTTGTAAATAATAATACCTTATTATTTGATTTCTTCAAAGAAAAACTGGAACTCAATGTGATAACATTTACAATATAACACATATGCTTACATAATATATGTTATCCATTTATCATTTATCTACTCATTATTCAGATCGGACTATGATTGGTGGTTTTGTGCAAATTATATTTGTGTCATTATTTTGGCAATCTTATCATGTTACATTGTACTCCCTCCGATCTATAATAAGTGTGGTAGTTTTGACACTTATTTTCGATCACGGGGTGGGGGGGGGGGTATTTTTATTTAAACACAAATTCAATAGTCTGTACTGTTTACGTATAGGCATATGTGTATTTCCTAACGATGTTTATGACTGACATATAAAATTGTTTTAGCTAGTGTCTTTTACAATAAGAGTTTTCTTAATTAGTATATAAAGTTAGAGTACATTTATACTATATATATCCATTAAAACCGCCGTGTTAGGTATTTGTTTCCATGCTCATTTTTAGTTAATTTAAGACACGTGCACTAAGCATGAACAATGTTGGCTCATATTTGCATGTAAGGAAAGTTTCTAAAACATTTTGCACACTTCTAGAAATAAAATTTCCAATACTACTTCTCTTAAAAACCATGTACAAATTATGTACAGAACGATAGTGGTTTCATGGGTCCTTTGCGCGGGGATCTTCTTAAATTAACCATTCTTTGATGGGTAACTCACAAATAAGAAGTGCATCGAAGAAAACCAATTTCTTGAATTACAACCTCATAAATTCTAGACAACCTGGAAAACATAATTAAAGAATCAAAATGCATATTTCTTTTAGTTGTTCGCAAACTCTATCATGAATCTTACTTCATATGTGAAAGTCGAAGTTGATATTTTGTCCAGCACATATTGTCCCTAATGGGGTTGGGAGCAATACTTGTATTTCACGTGTTGGGGGGGGGGGGGGGGGGGGGGGGGGCTCAAAAAGATTATAGGCTTTATGTAACAAAATAAGCAAAAATAGATTAACAACATTTTCTCATCATGCACAATAACATTGTTTGTAATCACCTAAATGATAACATGGCATTAAATTTGAAATGTCTGTACAATTGTAGACATATTTAAATGTTTGTTATGTTCATAATTTATATTAGAGAGGAAAATGAACATGACATAAGACTTTCAACTCGTTCATGTATTAAATCACCGTTCTTTATTTTTCTTCTTTCAAAAAACCAAATGAATGTCAAGTAGCATCCCAAATACGTCTCTTTATGGTCCACGTCAATTTTTGATCCTTATTACGCGGACACAATCCCTACTAACTTACACTTCATGAAATATTGTTTGTGATTTTGCAAAGGGTAACATGGTAGGAAAATTAGCATACATATCTCAGTATTTGTTACTTTCATAGTTTATAGCAGAGATGGGAGAACATTACATAAGACTTTAACTCGTTTACATTTTTAGTCACAGTTTTTTCCTTCCTTTGAAAATTCAAATCACTATCAGGTAACATGCTAAATAAGCTACTTTTGGTCCTCATCACTTTCGAAGCTTAGTGCATTGACATGACCTCTACTATCTTACAGTACTTGATAGACCGTGACGGCAATGCAACCACATAATAATAAGGATGTTTGGAAGCAAGCCTCTTTTTGTGATAACTACATATGTAACGCTTGTTTTAAAGCTAGTAATCATCGCACCACCAACATTAAGCTTATTATCTCAACTTTTTAGTGCATCATCTGTGCTCTGAATTTTCAATGTCTGAAATTTCGCAAGTGCTTGTTTCCTCACGCATGCATGGAAATCTTTCGTTAGTAATGTATATCAAAACTTCCAAACTGGAAAGCCATAAAATATTGGTTGGTACCATCTACCTAATAACACTTTCTGCTTGAAAAAAATGCTCATCTGTACCGAACAACACAAACAATATAAATCATTTTGAGTTAGCAAAGGGTTTAGACCCAAAGAAAAAGGATATTCCTCAGTTTCTCCTAAATGACAGCGAGCAGAACTGAAATAGATTTTGCCAATTGTTAATTTCTGAAGCGTGCCCTCTTTGACCACACTTTCTTCAGCTACGAACGAAATTCCGTATTTTATTGCCTCTCAAGTATATGGTTCCTCGGGGGGGGGGGGGGGGGGGGATACTGTTTCTCCGATCATTCTGGTCATATTGACCACCAAGCTAAAAAAGACACCAACTTATAGGTTCCATTCAAGTAAATGACATACAAATTCTCATGCCGTTTAATCATACTGATTGATTCCATCCAACTTTGAGGGAGAGAGAAAAAGAGGGAGAGGGAGTGGTAGAGAGAGAGATTACAAATGATTAATTAGCCATATTACTGCTCTGCTGCATGATAGATGATACTATGGATGCATCTCTCATAATTGTTTCATTTGTGAACACGTAATACCACCAACATATTTTTGTCATTATACGATCAAGTTGCCAAATAACAGTTTGATTGCGAGTTCATAATTAGTATGTGTATGTTAATTGCCACCAAAGGCTGTGAGCGAAGGATTCCGTGCTAACACGTGTGGAGCGCCTTACAGGAGTAATCTCTTTGTGCAAGAGTGCCACGTTTTATTATTTTTGTTTGTTTCTCCTTTTGTTTTTTGAACCCAGGCAATTTTTGTACTCACAAACAGCAGTCAATTCTTTTATTTCCTCCATCCAGTTCATGGTCTACATATCAATTCTATGATTTGCTCTCTACAGTTACTATGTTTATTATTCAGAGATACTCAATTTTCTAGTAATATCCTCACAGTTTTTTTAACTCAGGAATCATAGAATAATCATTCGAAGGTACTTTAGTTAAATCTAAAAATTACAAAATGTGGAAGTACAAAACAAAGAGGAAAGAAAGTTAACCAAGACACTTCCTAGGCCACATAAATAAGAGATTTGCACAATATACATCCTCACTGTTGTGATGCATGGATGATGAAATCCAGAATTATATACATAGTTCCATGTATAAGGATTCCTAGAAAGATGACATCCATCTATGTACGTACTATGTGGATACAGAATCCAGACCTATTTGCACCAGCTAGAATATGAGCGTTAGAAATAAAAGTAACATGTTTCTTGCTAGGGCTGCAGGAGCGCCGTCGCTTTGCAACGGCAACCGCTTGGCGGGTCGTCCCGCCATCGGCAGTGCCGCATGAGCTCGTAGTTGGTGTTGCATTTTAAGATCTCAGTGAGGTATGGAGCAGTATGCTGGTTGAGAGCCTCGCTCGTCTGTTTTGCGGTGGTGGCCGCAGAAGCATGAACAGTGCTTGAGGCAGGGTATAGAACAAATCTTGCAGGGATGGATTTTCGTGGTTCACACTGAAAGATTAAGTGAAGTGAATAGATCATACTATCCAAAATGTGAAGACAAGAATCATGGTGTCCGGACACACTGCAAACATGCGGGATTCAAGTTCGGTCTCCTCCTGGTAATTACTGCATAATCACTATGTCTTTGGTGTTTCACTATGAGAGAGACTGCTCAGCAGCACCAGACACCAAACAACATGGATGGATGATTTCATTTTTCTATATTCACTGGTTACATGTCACCATCTGAACCTCCATGGTATACTAAATCGAGACCTCGTATAAAGATGTATGCAAAGCAACAGTAACCAAGGAGAAATTCAAAAAGGACTATGGAAAATAATGAACGTACATTAGTCTAAAAGTACATTCAGATCAAAACAATAAAATGTGTTAGTTACTTTCATACACCCTGGTGCCCAGCTAATTTGATCTTGTGTAGACAGCTACACGCAACAATTCATCTTGCACGACGTTGGTGACGTATTGACATAACAGTGGGCATGTGATGTTTACCTGACGTTGCCGATGATGAAGGGTAGCCATCGGTCTTCTTACACTAGTGCAGAACCGGCCTTTAATGTCGGTTTGTGACGGCCTTTAGTGCCGGTTCGCCAACCGGCACTAAAGAGTGGGGACTAAAGGTCCCCCCCTTTAGTACCGGTTCGTGATGAATCGGTGCTAAAGTGCCTCCACGTGGCACGAGCCAGGCCCGGGTGCGTGTAGAACATTAGTACTGGTTGGTAACACCAACCGGTACTAAATGTTTGGGTGTTTTTTTTAATTTTCATTTAATTTTGTGTTTTCAATTTAATTTAGTGATTGTTTTACATTATAATGAGTTGTTAAATCATTAGGTGAAAGTACCGCGGATTAGTTTTGACTGGATGCATCGATCTAGCTAGCTAGCTACTAGCTAAGTGATCAAGTATATGACATATCAATATTATACTTGATCACCTAATTAGGTGATCAAGTATAATATATATGGATATGGCATATATATACTTGATCACTTAGGTAGGATCCATCCAGCTGAAACTAATATGCGGTTTCTTTCATTAAATGATATAATAACTCATCATCATCATCATCATAGTCATTACCGCTATCTAATCACCACCAACAGTAGCTTAAAGAATAAACATTCACTTGTACCAGAAGCAAAAATACCATCGAGTTCAACATGATTGTCATGATATTATAAGCGTTCACATATAACACCACAAAAGCAAATCACTCTTTGAGATTAAGTTCAGAACGAAGAACATGGACATGAAGGACAAGTACTAAAATCATGAACTAGCTAATTCACTCCTGCTACTCTCTCTCAGGTAAAATAGCATAGAACATGTATAGCTTTCCTGATTCATCATACTGGAGCATGCAGATGAACCTGTCTCCTAATCGTGGGTTGCGCTTCTCATTGCTGCCCCCTAGTACTTCTCTGCAATCGTTAATATTTTTCCTCCAATCTTTCACTATTAAGCATTCATCGCTTCTAGAAATCCTGAATGCACTCATGTGCAATGCAGGATATCTTGGCCGTAAGCTAACAATTGACATGCGACCTTTAGTCTCGATCCCTTGAGGCACAATTGTCATCGGGAGTCCCTGTTGAAGAACATCGTATATTACTTAACTAATATACTTAGCAATGAAAGTTTAGCAAAAAATTATGTATGCAAAAGATGCACTGAGGACAAATAGTAAAAATCTTACCATCATTCCTCAATAGATGTGACCGTAGTTCAATACGATCACTATTGGTCGCATGTTTTGAGTACTAACATTTCTAAGTGCAGAAAGAAAATTTGTCTTCACAGTATGAAGATCCTCAAGCCATGAAACATAATGACTTATCTCCTCGCAGTTTAGTTCAGCTCTGGGATAGTATTATGTCCTGTCTACCAAACGCCGGACATGTTTGCTTGAATGGAAATAAGCTGTCAATAAAAATTAGTTGTCAATTATTTTTGAATAAGCAATATCAAAGACAAAAATATAGTTGAGAAGAACTCACATAATGATAGAACTGGAGGCGTCTCCACATCGACCCATATGTCTCTATTACCTTCAATATATTCTTCCGGACGAATATCAAAGGTGATAACCATATCAGGCTCAAATGCATAAGCCTTGCATAGTGCTTGCCAAGTTCTGCATTCAAAATAGGTGTACGTGTTTGCATTGTATACTTTGACGTTGAAAGTATAACCATGCTCAGTTTTCAGTTAAACTCTCTTTACCTCCATAGTTTCCACAGCATTGAAACCTATCTTATCCAAGACAAAAATTATTGCATGGCAGGGGATGCACTACTAGAATAGTGAAAATTAAAAATTATAAGTCAGGCAAAAGAAGCATATATAAGTCATGCTTAATTACGAAAACAGACTTGTCGTTGTGACTTACTGTATCGAATTCGAAGGTCTCATCCAGTTTGATGCTGAATCGCCTATCATCAACAAGGAAATTTCTGTTGCACAGGCCATGCTGATCTTCACAGTATTCGTACATAATGAAATTTTTTTCGTCGTCCGACGACATTTCCTATGTTCATATAGGCGAAACATTAAACACTTACTAATTCAATTAATTCAACTAATTCAACTAAGCATTTACTAAAAATAAACTAGTTATATTAATTCAACTAGTTTAAATAGTCTCATATACCTAAATTTTCTTACTAAAAATAAACTATTTATATTAATTCTACTAGTTCAAATAATCTCATATACCTAAATTTTCTTACTAAAAATAAACTAGTTATATTAATTCAACTAGTTCAAATAATCTCATATACCTAAATTTTCTTACTAAAAATAAACTAGTTATATTAATTCAACTAGTTCAAATAATCTCATATACCTAAATTTTCTTTCTAAAAATAAACTTGTTATATTAATTCAACTAGTTCAAATAATTTCATATAACTAAATTTTCTTACTAAAAATAAACTAGTTCTATTAATTCAACTAGTTCAATTAATCTTATATATATACATAAATTTTCTTACTAAAAATAATTCATCTAACATTAACATTCTAACATTCTAAAAATAAACTAGTTATATTAATTAATTTATCTAAACAATAGAAAACAGAAAATAAGTAAAAAATATGTGTGTGTGTATGTGTGTACGTACATGTGTGTGTAATGTGTGTGTGTGTGTGTGTATGTGTGTGTATGGGTGTGTGTATGCGTGTGTGTGTATGTGTGTGTGTGCACGGGCGGCGGTGGCGGGTGTACGGGCGGCGGGGGCGGCAATGGCAGCGGGGACAGCGACGACGGGCGGCGGGGGCGCGCGGCGACGACGGGGACGGCGACGACGGGCGGCGGGGGTGGCGAGGGCGACGGGGACGGCAACGACGTGCGGCGGGGGTGGCGATCGAGGGCGGCGGGGGCGACGGCACGGCGGCGCGGTGGCGTCGGCGATAGATTGAAGCCGCGCGAGAATCGAAGTGGAGAAGTGGTCGACGATGAAACTATTTTTTCGTAAGTATAGTATATATAGGAGGGGCCTTTAATACCGGTTGGAGCCTCCAACGGGTACTAAAGACAATTTTGGCCAGCCCAAGCGGCGGGAAACGAGGGCCTTTAGTACCGGTTGGTGGCTCCAACCGGTACTAAAGAGCAACACATTAGTACCGGTTGGAGCCACCAACCGGTACTAATGGTCGTGTGCTGCCACCCGCAGTGCGCTATTTTTAGTCCCACCTCGCCGAGCGAAGGGCAGCCGCACTGGTTTATAAACCCAGCCGCGGCTGCCCTTTCGAACTCCTCTATATAGCAGTCTTCTGGGCCTAACTAGGGTGCGCTGCCCTGTGAGCCCGCTGGCCCTTCTGGTCCTGAATTTGCATACCCTAGGTCTGGCAGACCCACCGGGCAGCGCCCCAATAATTATTTATATAATTTTTTTCTTTTCTGCATTATTTGTTTTCTTCTATTTATTTTTGAGTAATTTTTTATATAGTTTTTTATTTTCTGCTTTATTTTTTTCTTCTATTTATTTTTGAGTAGTTTTTTTGCTGTATTTAGTTTCTTTGCCATCGGAACATGTTGGAAATTGATAGCGTCGCTTCGAATGCTGCATAATGCCGGCTCAAAAAAGTCTGGAGTTCAAATAAGTAAAAAAATGAAGTGCCAGTGTAATTGATGGGTTCTTGTCCGAAACCCTGATACTCCGAAAGAGATTGTCCAGTTTGTACACGTAGTTCGTCCAGTTTTTGCTGTGACCCTCTCTACTCTTTCGCACATGCTATGCGGGTGAAATGATGATACCTTCAACATTTTCAGAGTTTGTTTTGTAGTGATTTTTATTTTCACGGTCATTTAGCTCTGATCTAAACAAATTGGTGATTGAAAAACAGCAAATGATGTGAGAACATGTTGGAAATTGATGACGTTGCTTCGAATGCTGCATAATGCCGGCTCAAAAAAAATCTGGAGTTCAAATAAGTTAAAAAATGAAGTGCCCGTTTAACTGATGAGTTCTCGTCCGAAACCCTGATACTCCGAAAGAGATTGTCCAGTTTGTACATGTAGTTTGTCCAGTTTTTGCCGTGACCCTCTCTACTCTTTCGCGCATGCTATGCGGGTGAAATGATGATACCGTCAACATCTTCAGAGTTTGTTTTGTAGTGATTTTCATTTTCATGGTCATTTTGCTCTGATCTAAACAAATCGGTGACTGAAAAACAACAAATGATGTGAGAACGTGTTGGAAATTAATGACGTCGCTTCGAATACTGCATAATGCTGGCTCAAAAAAAGTCTGGAGTTCAAATAAGTTAAAAAAACGAAGTGCCCGTGTAACTGATGCGTTCTCGTCCGAAACAGGTGAAGACTCATATTGAGTCCACAAATTATACACATAGAGTTCAATGAAGATCAAATGCTTGTGATAGTTTGAGAAGTAACATATTTAAATTGTGCATCTGAACGCAGAAAAAATACGATGATCAGTACCGCCTTTCAGCCAAAACACGCTACTGCCATAGAGAAGTACATAAAAAATACATTGATCATCAATGATCTTTTTGTATAGAATCTAAATTGTCAATAGGAATCTACCACCGATTTAAGAACCAGCGAAGACTCCTATTGCAGCCACAGATCCTACACATAGAGTTCAATGAAGACCAAATGCTTGTGACAGTGTGAGAAGTAACATATTTACGGTGGTCAAAATCTTGTTAGGGGAGCGAGGTGGGACTAAAAATAACCCTGCCACAACCTCTTCAGTACTGGTTCGTGCCACGTACCGGTATTAAAGATGTTGGTGCCCGGCCAGCACCTTTAGTACCGGTTCGTGACACAAACCGGTACTAAAGATTCGCATTGAATCGGTACTAAAGATCTCCTCCCGCCTAGTCATTTGAACCGGCACAAATGGACACATTAGTACCGGCTCATATGCAAGCCGGTACTAATGTTTCTCAGATTTGCCCCTTTTTTACTAGTGTTATTTAGACTGTCAGCGCGCTGCTGTTGGAATTTTTGCATAATGTGTTATGTTGTTGTCATTAAATTAATACATCATACATCTACCGGTCTGCTCTTCTTCTTGTTGAGCTGATGTATATATCAGTAGATGCATGCATTCTAGCTAGCTATATTAGAAGGCAGTTAGATTGCAGCAAAAACAGCCTTATAGTCTATATCATGGCAACATGAATATGTAGAGGATTGTGTTACTGCTGAATACCTGGCTCCGGCCGCCGGCTGGCCGGCTAACATACATCTCGCAGTGCACCATCAGTCCATCACGTCTTGCACGCATAAATCGAGACATAATAATCTAACAGCTCGATGAAGCAAGCATGCATCTGGATCGATCTCCACCAAAGCAAAACACATTACACATGTACATGTTGAAGTAGTCCAAAGACGTGTGCATGCATGGGAAAGATGCTTGATGGTCTATGTGCTCGGGAGGCAATATCTAATACTGATGCGATGTGCTGATGTGCATGCATGGTAAAGTGAATCGCATGGCTTCAAGCAAGAGAGTCTGACAACTTCATGTAGGCGAAGCGAGGACGGCGGCTGTGTGCCTGATCGGGGCAGCTTCAAGGAGGTGAACGACGGCGGCGGCCACGTGGGCGTTACTATGAGTCCCTGTTTTTTTAGGGTTATGAGACCCTAATTAGGAAAGGTAGAATCATAGATGTTTATTGTCCATTATCATGTCAAAGGATTTTTTTTAAAGGTGTGGTCCGAGAAAAATCAATGAAGGGCAGTGGCGGGTAATTATTTGGATACTATAAGTCCCTATTTTTTTAGGGTTATGAGACCCTAATTAGGGAAGGTAGAATCGTAGATGTTTATTGTCCATTATCATGTCAAAGGATTTTTTTTAAAGGTGTGGTTCGAGAAAAATCAATGAAGGGCAGTGGGGGGTAATTATTTGTCTGCTTTTAGATCCATTGGTGGACATTAGTTAATTATTATGGGCCATGGAAATCAATGGTTGGATTTTTCTAATTATTGTGAGATTTTCGAAACTAATTCTCATTTTTCTGGTTAGCTCTTATATTACTTTTTATATATAAATAGATGTTAAGATTCATGGGGTTGTGCATTGTAAAGCATAAAGTAAAAAACAAATAATGGCAACTCATTAAGAAAAAAAATCAATTATGATACAGAAAATTATAGAACAAGGAGAAGTGCTTGTGTTTTGAGATTTGTGCATATGCTTAAGTTCAACCATGGAGTCTTTTAAATTGTACATGTGGCAGATCTGGTGGAATGTTGATGATATCCAACGGTCAGTAGTGCTCGGATTTGCCTTCTCTACACTGTCGGATTAGCTTCATCCAGCGACCATCTTTCAAAGTTATTGCTACACTATATAGTTCTTGTGCCATAATTGCATGTTTTGGAAACAAGCTACTAGTGGGTTGTAATATCTATTTAGGAATAGAAGTTGTATACATGGAAGTTGTAGGGAAAGAGATGACATGGAGCATCTCAATTCCTATGAGTAGGGATTGGAAAAGAGGTGTCATTTGATTCACATCATAGGAACTTTTCTATTGAATCTAGAGATGACATGTATCTCAATTCCTATGAGGAGGGATTAGAAAAGAGATGTAATTTGGTTCATATCATAGGAACCTTTCTATTGAATATATGCTAATGTTTATTTTCCTATGAAATTAAGGGAGTATAGGAATCCATTCATATGAACCAAGTGGCTCTAAAGCTATAGAAATGATATCATGTTTATTTCTTTTGAAATGTGGAGTATATGAATCTATTCCTATGAACCAATTGACTCCAAAGGAAAAAATCCTATAAAAATCATATCATATAGAGTTCCTATGATATTCATCGACACTAAAGGATGGTTGAAATTGCTGCGGATGATATGATGGTCTTTCTTTGTAGACTCCTCACCCATATTTATAGTTACCTCTTGAAGATGAATGAAATAATATATATAGGGTATTCTACATGTGAAATTTGGTAGAAGAAAACTCGGTAAAAGTTTGCGAGGTTTGAATTTTCAATAAAACTATATGCACTGCATTTCGGAACGGAGGGAGCATACGGCAGTTGCTAACACTCATGTGGAAGATTTGTGTGTAGGAGGAGTGGCTGTTCTGTTAAATGACATGGCAAAACTGACACTGTCGGATGCCGATCTAACGGTTCTTACGGCGTTCGCCAGGAAAAGGCTTGTGGCGAACGTTTGTCGGATAATGATTTACGGACACATGCATTGCATTGATACTTGACCCCCTCTCTCTCACACACATGCACCCTCACGAGTCACGACTCTCCCGAGTCCTCTCACAGACTCGCACGTCGCACCCACCTTCTATCTGCAGATAGACGTCATGCACATATGTGTTCTTCACACCCTACCATCAGAACTTCTAAAAAACAAAAGACGTCGCGCACATTTTATTTTAGCTCACACGTCACACACTTATACTATTACTCTTGCGACGAACGTTCTTTGGGCATAGTATATTGTACTCTCACGAAGAGAAGCGGTGCACGCACGCACTAGTTCTCTCACACCCACTCACGGGTACACATAGGAGCGCATTTTTTTGAAGCTGGTACAACAAAATCACTCCACTATATATATAAGCAGGAGCCTTAGTGCTTACTTTACTAGGGTTCCTCTCGTTCACTCTCTCATGCTCTCCAGATCTAAGGAAGACAAAGGTAGCCACACTCTTTCTCAGCTCAGGGTGGTCACAAATCCGGCCGGACAACCTCGACCAGGGCAGGGGTGTAGGTGCATCGTTCACGCTATCGTCAGCGGCGAGGGAGGAGACCAATGGCTGCCCGCGCGTCCCGATCGGCGGCTGTGCCGTTCTCTCCGAGAGAGCACCGGCTCGGGAGGGCCTCCGACCCCTTCTTCCTCCCTGCGGTATTGTGGCCAAGATGCGGCCTCCCAACGCCATCTTTGCCACATGCCGACAACCCTCAGGTATATATTCCTTCGAAACCTGCCTTGCTCTACTACCCCAGCTCCCTTCGTGTGGATCTTTTTCTACTTCCGTCCGCTGTTCCAAAGCCACCTAGACTTTTACTATTATTAGAGGTAAAGCTAGTTTATACAGTCGACTCTAAGCGTTGGTTCAAACAGGGAAGAAAGTGGGAAAGCTGTAGCATGAATCTAGGACTTGGTTCTAAGAGGAAACGGGGAAAAGTAGTAGATACTGGCTACCCAACCGGTCTCTTGGTTGAAAAGACGAAGAAAGCATGGTGGATGGCGAAGGGTGGGGGGAAGTGGACCTATCTCTTGGTTGAAAAAGGAAAGAAAGTGACGGGTGTTGGGGACAACGCAAATGAGAATGAGCAGGTCTAGATTTCCTGTGCTCACATAGGAAAATGTTGCCGAGGAGATAAAAATGGGACAAATGCAGACATGCTGCCTGAGTGTTTGCCGCTCTCGGCAGCCACACCTGCCTCACCACTTTATGCCCCTGCTGTACCTACACCCATATCGCTACTGTTAATGTAAAATCACATGAAGCATTAAGCAATGCCACCTAATGTCACTATAAGTAATGGTCTAGTGCCATCGATAAATTGAAGCAATGCCACCACCATTTTATGAAGTGCTTCCATCTTGCATTATCTCCCATGAATTGTGTTTTTCAGTTACACTTAAATCTCACACCGCTAACATTGCTTCATCCCAGTGGAACTGCATAAATTTGATTGCACATTTACTGACCATATGCTACTCTCATGACAGTAATACTAATGCTATTGTTCTGCATGTTAATCTAGTGGCATTGTTGATGTGATGTGATGCTACTTACTTAAGGACTCTTCATACTTCAATCTAGTGCCAATTATAACACAATAGATTGTGATGTTAATCATACGCCACTGCAAATATCTGTCACTGTTTAAATAACCGTATTTCGTATTTGCACAAAAAGGGATGTCTATCTCCGTATCGTTTCTATCCGCGCAATCAAAAGCACACACCTCAGTTTTAGTACAACTGTGCAAAATGAGATGGCTATCCCTCGTTATCGTCGTCTAACCTCCCGTCTTCAAGTTATTCCTGCATTGGTACTAACTAAGGTAGAATGACCAACGCAATCTAAAATAAGCTAATTCATATGTTTTACTTCCTGATTGCAGTGCAGGGACGAGCGAAAACAACTCCATCCTAGTCCGGAACGCACTTTCTACCAGTTCAACCATGGACCAAGGACTAGCTGGCACGGCTGCACGGCGGTATTTTGGACAGGTGCGAGGACAAGAGGCATTGTGGTCTGCTTATTTCTGCAAATAGCGGTGCTTAAATTTAGTGGAATGCATAAGAATTTCAGCTGGTCAGTACACTACATGGTTCAGTTCAGCATTCTAGCTGAGACCACATTATAATTGGTTATTCTGGAATGAGAGAACCTAACCCTGGAAGGTGGCAACAAGAAAAAACCAGAGTGAACTCCAGGAAATTTAAGCCTGCCGGAAGGCCCTTTGCTCAGAGAAGCCTTGCTTGTTTTATCCTGATTTGTTAACCTTCTCACAACTTTGTCTTTTGCTGTGAACTAGTATATGTTTGTTATGTTCTATGAATCATTGAGATGTATAAAATTGCTTAACTTATGCTTTTCAAGTTTTTTATGAAGACGAGTTTAATGTGAGTGTTCCACATGAGCGCTAGACTAGCGTGTGAACGTTTGGAATTTATTACATTGTGGCCTCAGTTAACTGCATGAACCACTATAACAAGATACATAGTTGCTTATATGTCAGACAGCAGATTGTTGATTGTTAGCTGGTCGATAGCCTAGTGTTGAAGCGAGCTGAGCCAATGTGCCGTGTTTTGCACAACTGCTTACAAGTGGGGTAGCACCAACAGTGTTTACAAGTACTTATGTATACGTCGGCGCACAGTTCTTGAACGAGTGCTCTATTTCATCAAAACACACACTGCTCGTATGATAAACCGTGACAACTTATGTCTTACCATGCCATATTCATGAAAAAACTAGCGAGGACGCATCTGTTTCGGCAACAATTACGATGGTTCTCACATGATTCACGGGCACACAAAAGTAGCAGCAGTTCCCATAGACGGATTCAAACAGAGTACTAGCCCCAGAGGGGTCGATAACAGGCAAGGTTCGGATAATTAGACACAATCCAAACTACTATTAAACACTAGCTGGGGCAACTATTTCATGCCTCGATCTAATTTGGGCTGGACACAAGACGGACCTTGCCATGAACATCATCGAGGACGTCCCGCAGCAGCTCAATCCTGTGAACCTTCATGAAGACAACCTTGTGGCCTTGCCACTGATAAACTTGTTTGTGGAGGCATGCCACGTCATCTTCCTGCGTAAGCTTGACAAGAACAGTATGCCTCACAAACGAAGGAGTAGCTTTGAACTTCTTGTGCTTCAGTACACCCTGGACAACACGCCTGACAACAGTGAGGCTGGAATACAACTCTTCATTGGTATAACCGCAAATGGCTTCCAGGATCCAACAGCCTAAGAACTCTGTTTTCCCAGTGCGTATATTCAGGTCATCCGCCTCATAGCGAGTGACATGTACAACCACACAATCCTTGTCTGCATCAGGGCTCTAATTGAAACAGAAACAAATTCTGAATTACTTTTCAGTATAAGAAACACAAGTTATTTAAACCACTATGTATAGCATGGCATCGAAGCTAATAAAATTTTGCATTATTAATCACCACATACTTAGATGAAAAACCACAATCGAGATCGGCAAAGAAGAAAATCACCTTGGGCAGCTCAGCGGGGGGGGACACATCCTCGAAGGGGAAAACTGCTCCTGCAGTGCCACGGGGGCTGTAACCTCAAACGGGGCGTTGACCATCTCAGTAGTGGCCGTGAGCGTATCTGGGGTCGGCTCGGTGGCTGCCTCCATCTTCTTGGAGCTCTCTGTCTCGTGGGGATCAGCCTCCCGCGTCTGCTCCAATATCGGCAGATCTTTGCCTGGTTCTCCTTGGTCCATCATGAAACTGACGAATACTAGGAGACCACTGAAAGGAAAACACAATCGCAATGACAATGAAACAAAAAAGAGAGTGAGGATCGGTTACTGCTTTGCAAAAGTTCTTTTTTTCTCTGAACGAAATATACCAACATCACGGATCCGCTTACCTTCCCTTCGTTGGGAGAGAAGAACAGTGGCAGATGCGAGTGTTGCCTTTCTTGAAGACGGTGAGGGAGAAGGGGATTCAGCGAAGAGTGAAATGATGGTTGCTTCGTCCGTCAAACTTAGACTGCGGGGAGGTGGGGTTTTGTGATACGACGGCTCGTTACTGCCGCGCTACGACCGGGGTGACTCTCCGCCTGCATACTGCCTTCTAATTTGGTGGATGGCATTTGGGCCCGCGCGCTGCATGGCCCGCATGTCGGTGAACAAAAGTATAACGGCATTCAGTAGAGGGAGACGTTTCAATGACCTAGGAGGAGCCAGAAGCGGTAGAGTGTCTCCACTGTACTAGTAGTAATTGTTTTTCTGGGTAGCTGTAGAGTGTCTCCACTGTACTAGTAGTAATTGTTTCTCTGGGCCCAAGACAAAACAGCCCATCCACACTAGTAAATAGTAAAATCAATTCAAAAGCCCATATATTTACTGAATGAGAGGCGCTACCCACACCCAGCACACCCCCCCCCCCAAAAAAACCTGGGTGCTCTTCTTCCTCCTCGCTCCCACCCACCTCACGTCAGCTCGCTCCACTCGTACCCCCAAATTCCTCACCTCACTCCTACAGAAAACCCCAGCTCCCCTTCTTCCTCACTCCTACAGAAAACACCCAGCTCCCCTTCTTCTTCACTCGCACTACAACTAGGATCGTCATTCGTTACTCTGCTCAAATCCGTGAGCGCGACGCGACGCCCTCAAGGAAAATGGAGTCAGCTGACCCCAGCGCCAAGAAGATGAGGCTCCCGCCAGCAGCGACGCCTGTTGTAGATCCCACACACGGTAGCACGGGGAGAAGCGGCGAACCCGCCCCCACCGGATCCCAGGAACTCGCAGAATCTCGGGTGGACCGCATCAGCGATCTCCCGGACGCGGTCCTTGGGGATATCATCTTGCTTCTCCCCACCAAGGATTGCTACCGCACCCAAGTCCTCTCAATTCGGTGGCGCCCTCTATGGTGCTCCGTGCCCCTTAATCTCGACTGTCGCCAGCTATCTCTCTTCAATGATTTTGAAATCCCCAGAGCCATCATCTCCTCCCACCAGGGCTCCATTCAAAGCCTCTGCATCCCGTCATTCTACCTGAGCAAGCATACCATGCCTTGCATGGTGGACGCTAGGCTAAAATCCCCTGAATTCAAAGAACTACAGCTTCTTGAGTTCTACTATTCCCCTGGAAATCACATACCACATACTGAACGCCATGAACTCCTGCCCTCAGCACCGATGTCCATCTCGCGGTTTTCCTCCAATCTCCACACCACCACCTTTGCGCTGTGCTACCTACCAGACAATCTGGTACTAAACCTTCGACTCCCATTTCTCAAGAAACTTTCACTTGTGCGGGTTCGTATATCGGAGGCCTCATTGCACAGCATCATCCACTCCAGTTGCCCTGCCCTGGAGTGCTTGGTGCTTGTTTTCACAGTTAGAATCGGTTGTCTCCAAATAAAGTCGCCTAACCTTGTAAGAATTGGAATTTCTTTTGACGGAAGGCAGCTCATCATCCAAGATGCCCCTTCACTTCAAAGGTTGATCCTTGATTCTAGTTATTCACCGTTGCAAATAACCGTCCTCTCTGCGCCTAAACTGGAGACCTTGGGTGTAATACATGATCTCTGTGCTCATTTCAATATGGTGTTTGGCTCCACAGTTCTTCAGGTACTTTATATTATCATCTACACTTGTAACCATAAGCTGCATTTTAAATTTCTGCGCATAAGTTATATATCATCTTGGAGTACACATTTTGTACTAATATTATGTTCTATGCTCAATGAAGAGTTTCTCCATGGATGGCCTATCAATGGTGCTGGATTCTGTCAAGATCTTATATATCCAAATGAATAGTTTTGATCTGAACAAGATTATTGGCTTGCTGCAATGCTTTCCATGTCTGGAGAAGTTGTATATAAAGGTGATAATTTCACGCACATTGGAAGCCCGCATATAGTGTACTAGAATTAACCGTTCAGCTGTTGCTCTTTCGACACTCTTTTTTAGACCTTAACTGTTTTCAATCTTCATGTCTATTTAGGCAACAGGACGGGGTAAGAAAGTTATAACCAATCGGTGGATTCGTAAGCATCGGGATTTTCTCACTTCTCATGAGATTCGATTGAAGACAATAACGCTAGAACGATATGTAGCCAACCGTGCAAACACTAGATTTGTCACATTCTTCCTGCTGAATGCGAGGTTACTATTGTCCATCAGGCTTAAGTTTATCAGCAGCATGGTTTTGACGGATGGGTATGTCGAAGAGCAAAAAAGGAGTTTCAGGTGGGCAAAAGAGCTTCTGAACGTGCCGGGCTTCTATTTACAACATATTGTGGTCATAATCCAGTAAATTTTACGACCCAGGATGTTCATTCTATGGACCTGACCGATCCATTTGACTGTGACTGCCGAAAACAGTGCTGGAGTTAGATGTTGTTGCCCTTTTCAACCTGGGTTTTTTTGTAAACCTGATGAACAATTAACCCTCGTGCTTTTGTACAGTTTGTAAGCTGGAGTTAGATGTTCCTGCCCTTTTCAACTCGGCTGTGACTGTCATATTTTCTTTGAAACAAGGCAAATGGCTTGCCATTCGTTTAATTTAGAGTGAAATATTGTAACAAATCCCAACCAAGGGAAATAACATCACTCTCGCCGGCTGCTTGAGCTCACTATGGATTACAGAAGCCAAGTGATTAGACCCCACCAGCACGCACAAACTTATTTCGAACTAGCACATCAAATGGGCTATAAATTTTCATAGGAAAGGCTGCATGACCGTGACAGATTTGGATTCTGACATTTGGGACCCGCGAGGAAATAGCCTATCCAAGGTGGTGTCGACTTACTAGCGAGTCAATAAACGACTCTTCCTTCCAGCCGTTGGATTGATGTCCAACATCTGTCGTGTATCTTCTATCTCTTGTCTTCTTCTTCCTCCAGCCGCCCAAACCAAACCACCCCGTCGGCTCCGCCTGCTCCCGCCTCCCATGGATGGCTGCGCCCCCGCCACCCTACCGTACGTAGCCTCCAACTTTGGCCAGTCCCTCCCTCTATTCCCCCAGACGTCCTGTTATTCTCTGGCGATGTCAGTCCCAACACGCACTCACACCCGAACCAGTCAACCCTCGTACTCCCCTCCGCCTGCGACTGGACTGGCGCATCTTCCATGGCTCAAGTTTGTTCCGTCTGAGGCCTCGTCGTCGTCCTCCTCCTTGCGGCCTTGGTTCGCTCGCCGTGCATGGTACGCTGCCCTCTTGCGTTGTCAACATCGTCAACAACCAAGAGGAACAAGGAGATGACTGTACATGGAGAGGATGACACTAGGGACCCACTAGCGTCATGGTAGTACGCAAGCAAGTGCCTCTATATTGCAAGCCCAAAAATATGGTTCCTCCTAATGGTTGGACATCTCGGGCTCACGCCATTGTCAACGTAGTCAATAAACGAGAGAATTACACTACGAGCGGCTGACCCCAGAGACCCACCAGGTCACGCAGTTTTTTTTTGAGGAACAAGCAGTTGTTATTTATACTAGTTTTAGCGACGGATCAGGGTAACAACGGGGCTGTGCGGGGGTTGTGGCCCGTCTAGCCAGGGTTTTATTTATGTTTACCACATCATGAGCCCAGTTGTGTTTTTTTCTTGTTGAAAATGGTTGGCCCAGTTCTATTTTTTAAAGAAATACCCAAACAAGGCCTACTTGCTTTATCGGCCCTGCTGGGTTGCAAATCTTTCAAGACGAGGAGAGTTTCATTCGGTTTGCCCAGAAATGGGTTGTACATTTTTAAAACACATCAAACCGGGAATTAGTTTCAAATTTTTTTCATTACAAGATTTTAAATTCCATTGATTTTTATGCGTGGAAAATTATTTGGATTTTATATTTATATAAATTAGTTTTCAAAATAGTTTGAATGTGAATCAATATTTCTAGATTAAAAACAGTTGACCACACCGAAATATGCAAAATTCCGTATACTTTTTGACCGTGGCCACAATATGGGGTGTAATGCTAACAAAAAAAGATGGGCTCCAAAAAAATCTTAGGAATTAGCAAATGGGATGTACATTATTAGAAATAATGGCAGATGGGTTGTATGTCGTTTTCCACAGATTTGAGGCTGACTTGTGCACCTACTACAGGTTGACGCGTATGCTTTCATAAAAAAAGGTTGACGCACACGCAATGCCCTGTCAACTTAGTCAACACACGAGAGCAGTGATTGTTGGATGTCCGTCCAACAGCTGTCGTGCTTCTTCAATCTCTGCTCTTCATGCTCCAGCCGCTCAAACAAGCGCCAGTGGGACCTCCTGCTCCCTCCTCCCGCGGCTGGCTATGCTGCTGCGCAGGCCTCACAGCCCCGCCGTACTCCCATCGCTGGCCTAGCCATCCCTGTACTCACCCACACCTGCTGTTATTCTCCAGGGATGGCAGACGAACCAGTAAACCCTCGTACTCCTCCACGTGGGAAACAACTGCCGAGTATTCAGTGGCTCCGTGTCGTTCCCTTCCTAGGCCTCGCCGTCGTCCATTGCCTTGGTGCTCTCGGCGTGGCTTGGTCAGCATGGTACTGTACGTGGGGAGGCCGACAGCTGGTTCCACGGCCGCACGCAAGGAAATGCCTCCTTATTACGCGCAAAATAATGATTCATCCACCTGACATCTAGGACCCATAGGAAGGGCCTCTGTATTTCGCAAAAAAAACTTTCCCCCCGCTGACAGGTCGGACCCACTAGCTATATCTTCGCACGCAAGGAAGTGCCTCCTTATTACGCCCAAAAAAATGAATACCCCCCTGCTAGCTGGGACCCACCATATTGTTGGGATGACTTGTGGGCCTACTAAGTTGACGGGGACGGAGGGCTTTGTCAACTTAGTCAATACTCCAGTGACCGTATGATGTCCATCCAACGGCCATAGTGCTTCTTCAACCTCTTGTCTTCTTGCTCGAGCCGCCCAAAGCAGCGCCGGTCGTGCCGCCTGCTCCTGCCTCCCATGGCCGGCTATGCTACCGTGGAGGCCTCATCGCCCCCATACTACTCCCAACACTGGCCAGGCCATCCCTCCACTCATCCACACCCCCTGTTATTCTGCGGCCATGGCAGCCTCACACCGCAGCCGAACCAGTGAACCCTCGTACACCTCTCTGCGTGGGCATCCACTGCCGCCTCTTGCCCGGCTCTGAGTCGTCCCATTCCTAGGCCTCGCCGTCGTCCACCGCCGTGGTGCTCTCGACACGGCGTGGTCAATATGGGCAATGACCGACTTCCATCGGAAGAGTACTGTACGTGGAGAGGCTGACAGCTGGGTCCATGGCAGCCGCAAGGAAGTGCATCCTTATTACGCGGAAAATAATTATTCCTCCATCTGACAGCAGGGACCCACCGGACGGGCCACCAGTATTTCACGAAAAAAATGTTCCCGCGCCGTCAGCTCGGACCCACCGGAAGTGCCTCCTTATTACGCAAAAAAATGAATACTCCCCCTGCTAGCTGGGACCAACCTTGGTGGGAGGCTCACTCGTGGGCCTACTAAGTTGACGGGGGTGGAGGGCTTTGTCAACTTAGTCAATATGAACGATTCTAGCTCCAGTGACCATACGATGTCCATCCAACAGCTGTAGTGCTTCTTTAACCTCTGGTCTTCTTGCTCCAGCTGCCCAAAGCAGCGCCGGTCGTGCCGCATGCTCCTGCCTCCCGTGGCCGGCTGTGCTGCCGTGGAGGCCTCACCGCCCCTACTATTCCCACCGCTGGCCAGGCCCTGTGGCGACGGCGGCCTCACACCGCAGCCGAACCAGTGAACCCTCATACTCCTCTCCGTGCGGGCTTCCACTGCCTTGTCTTCCCCGGCTCTACGCCGTCCCCTTCCTAGGCCTCGCCGTCGTCCACCGCCCTGGTTCCCTCGGCGCGGCGTGGTCAACATGGTCAAGGAACGACTTCCATCGGACATAGACTATACATGGAGAAGCTAATAGTTGGGTCCATGGCCGCAGCAAGGAAGTGCCTCCTTATTACGCGCAAAATAATGATTCCTCCACCTAACAGCAGGGACCCACCGGACGGGCTACCGTATTTCATGAAAAAACATTTCCCCCTGACTGCTGGGACCCACCAGCTACACCTTCACACGCAAGGAAGTGCGTCCGGGCAAAAAAAATGATTCTCCCCCTGACTGCTGGGACCCACCAGCTACATCTTCGCACGCAAGGAAGTGCGTCCGGGTAAAAAAAAAACGATTCGCCCCCCTCCCTGCTGGGACCCACCAGCTACATCTTCGCACGCAAGGAAGTGCCTGACAGTTGGGACCCACCTGATCGAAGCGTACATAGCATTGTCATTCTGGTCGTGAACCTGTACGTACATACTGGTGGATGTAGATGAGCGCACGTGTCGTAGTAGAGGCGCTTGTGTCTGTACTAATGTTCAAAAAAAAGTAGAGGTGCGCACATAGCATGTACACGTACGTATAACAGCCAGTGTGCAAGAAAGAAAATATGGCCACGTATGTGTACATGCGGGCGGGGTCTCGAGCACCTACTCGCGCATACGTACGGCAGGGCTCGTGTACATGGCTGGGTCAGAACGGAGAAACAATGTCGTCGTCGTGTTCATGGGGAGCCAACCAGCTGGGTTGGAACGGAATGCGTCGTCGAGTTCATCGGGAGGGCTTGGACGGAACAGGCGATGGAAAGGAGGCCTGGCGTACCGCAGAACGGAGGAAACGACCTTGTGTTCGACCGGCCACATTCGAAACGGGATCCTGTTCATCGGGAGGTGTTTGGCGTACCGCAAAACGGAGGAAACGGACCTACTACGATTGAAACGGAGGTCTTGTTGATCGGGAGGGGTGTGGCGTACCGCAAAACGGACGAAACAGACTTGTGTTGGAGTGCTACAGTCAAAACGGGGGTCCTGTTCATCGGGAGGGGTGTGGCGTACCGCAAAACAGGACTCCACGGGATACTGTTCATCTCCACCATCGACCTCCTCCAGCCTCCACGGGCTATTGTTCATCCACCATCGACCTCGTCCAGCCTCCACGGGCTCCTGTTCATCTAGCCTCCACCGCGCGCTACTCCACCGACTACTATTCAACCACCCCTCCCTGGGCTCCTGTTCAACCAACCCTCCACGGGCTACTGTTCATCCACCCCTCCACCTTCTACTGTTCATCCAGCCCTCCACCGGGTCGTCCTATCCCTCCAGCCCTCCACGGGGTCCTGTTCATCTAGCCCCAACCGGCTCGATCGATCGGGGTCCTGTTCATCCAGAGGTAACGCCACAGGGTCCTGTTCATCCACCCCCACCGCTCACTGTTCATCTGAACCCCCTGCAACGCTCACTGTTCATCCAAACCCCCCGAAACGCTCACTTTTCATCCAGAGGCAGCATCGATCGACTATAGTTAGCAGCAGTAGCGACGGAATCGCTCGATCGGGTTCAGTTAACAGCCATCGATCGATAGCTCGGGTTCAGTAACGCGTAGCCTGCAGTGCAATCGCTCGGGTTCAGTTAGAGCCCAACGCCTCGCTCGGGTTTAGTTAGAGCCAACGCCTCACACACACGTGCCTACGAGTATGAGAGAAACGCGCATCGCTCGGCCCCCGACCACCCACCGTAACCGGGAACTCCCCAAAATTTTCCTCGCCCTCACTTCTACCATGGTTTCTTCCATCATGGACGGCCCAAAGAATGACATGCAGCTGCGTCTCCGGCCCGCCCAGGATGAAAAGCCCATTTTCTGTCATGATTTTTTGTCATAGAAGTAGGAGCCCACCACATCTATGATGATACCGGGTTTTGTCACAATTATCGTCATAGAAGTGTCATAAGTATGACAGAAAAAATTTCGTTCGGCCCAAAATGTCACAGATGTGTCTTTTTTTTGTAGTGGTACATCCACTAATTATCTGCCATCCTCTGCTTTTTTGCAAGCCACACAATATAATTAAGGATTCACTTATATTAATCACATCAAATTTTCATTTTCTACTGCGTTGAATCCACCTACATCTCTAATAGGTAAAGATGGGTCCTAATTCCACCCAAGGATGTGTAGATTGAGTACATCCTCCATTCTACCCCGTTCCCAGAAAAAATTTCGGTAGCACCTCCCCGATGTTCTCCAGATACACGTCTCGGCAAATAGCCGAGATAAGGTGCTCCGGAGATCAATGGGGAGGCACCGCCAAAATCCTATCTTGGGACGGGGTAGAACATGGAGAACATACCCAATCTACACGTCCTCGGGCTGTCTGTGGAAAATGCTGGAAAATCCGAAAGACCTGTGGAGATAAATATGCAATTCAATGCTTATTTATTGATGCAACCCTTTCAGACGGGAGACGCCTAGGTTACGCGACTTGACTTGAGAATGAAATCTGGTGACATGAAAAAATGGAGGAGATGGACTTCTAGCTCACCCTCAGCTGTAGGGGAAGGAGTCGAACAATAGAGGGATGCTTAGGGACCAACGCGTCGGACGACGGTCACTCCGATGAAATGCAACACCACAAAGCCTGCAAGTTCCATCGCGACAAAAATTTTAGAACATCACAACTCATAGAGCATATTTAAAACATTTAAACATGCATTCATTTATTTTTGCATCATGTAGGTAAAAAAACTATCATCATCATCATCATCATCATCATCATCTATTCGTCACATATTCATCATCATCATCTATTCGTCATCATCATTGATTCATCACATCGAACCATTTTTTTCAAGATATGCAATATATAGCATCTCATCGAACCACATACATAGCATTTTAACATAAAACATAAAAAAAGCAGCAACTAACCTATCAAGAACATTTCATATCTATCCATCTATATATCATGATGTAGTATCCACTCATCTATCCATCTATATATCAACAACAATTTTATTTGTCAACTAACCTATCAACAATATTTTTATATCTTATAATCCATCCATCTAACTATTTATATATCTAACTAATCTATCCATCAAAACCCTAAACTAACTAACCTATGATAGCACCAGCAAGTAGCAAGCAGCGGCAGCAGTAGGAAGCAGCAACCAGTGGCAGCAGCAAGCAGCAAGCAGCAAGCGACAATGGCAGCAGAAAGTAGTGGCAGCAGGGGGCTCACCGGCGAGGCAGAGGAAGGGTAGAGCAGAGCGGCGACGGGCGGGGTAGTGGCGTCGGCCGCCGGCATAGTCAGGGATGAGGCGGCCGCAGCCGGGGATGGGGCTGCCAGGGATGGGGCGGTCGAGGACGGGACGGGCTGGCCCGGCGGCGACGACGGTTTTGGGGCGGCGCGGGAAGTGGGGGCAGTGCGGCGCCGGTGGGGCAAGGGATGGGGGCGGCACGGGCAGTGGGGGGCGGCACGGCGGTGGTGGGGGAGGGGATGGGGGTGGCGGTGGTGTTGGGGCGAGGGCGGGACGGAGCTGGAGTTGGGGGAGAGGATGGGGGTGGCGGCATGGCGAGGCTTGGGTGGAGGTGGACGGATGGCGGCAGCGAGGGTGGGGCGGCGGCGTGGGTCGGGATCCGGCGGCAGCGGCGACGCGGGTGGGGGTCGGGGCTGGGCAGTGCTACGTGGGTCGGGCTCGGGGAGGAGTGGTTTGAGGAGGGGCAGAGAGGAATGAGTGGCCACGGTTGTCGGGTGTGGATAAGGTGAAGCTATGCCGACGGCTTAGCCGTCGGCATAGCTCTGTACATTGGTGAGGAAATCGTTAACTGGTAGCTGCTCGATTAGCTGACGAGTAGGGGATTAATAGGCTAATCGGCAAGTTAATCGGCCATTTAATCAATTACTCGGGTGATTAATCTGTTAATCGGCTACTCGGTGACCCTACGAGTAGGGATTAACCGGCTATTTAACTGGTTAATCGGATGAATTCTTGAACAGGGGCTCTGTATGCCACGTGTAAGCCTATGCCAACAGCCATGCCGTCGGCATAGGTATATATTTTTTCATTATTTTAAGGTGCATTTTTTCTAACATATAGATATTACACATGTTTATTTGTTCTCACAAAAAACAAATTGACTGCATTCTGCCAGTCAGAATAGATACTTTTCGGCCTGACATGGCCTTTCCCCCCCCCCCTCTATGACACGACGACAGCAGCGCCCTTGAGGGGGGCACACCTCGGAGCCGCGTGTCGGGTGCCTGCGCCTGCCACAACACTTCCACAACCATAGGAGGGCCCACCACAACACCTGGCGGCATTGCTACCACGCAGGTACCCCGTCCTGTCTAACCCTGACACAGACGACCACTGGTTCTAGCCCTTTGGCTTTTGCCGGATGGGGTTAGACCGGTGGACCTTTTCACCTATTGTCATAGCTCAGCCCGTAGCTACACCCCCAACACCGTCCTGGCCCAACCCACCCCAAGATTCCCTGCGTGTCAGCCCGACGTGGCCGTTTCCCCTCTTCGGGACACGACGTCTCCGTGATGTGGCCCCCCTCACGAACGGCAGCGCCGCCGACACCTGGAGGGGAAACGGATCCGTCGGGTCTACACAGAGGGGATCTTGCTGTGGGTTTGGCATGGATGTTGCTCCAAAGTGTTCCTATTGGCTGACCTAACACAACCGGGTGGAGAGGTCCACTGGTCGAAGCCCGTCCGTGTAAAGTCAAAGGGCGAGATCTCGTGGTCAACCTCTACAGGGTTAGGCGGGACGGGGGCCCTGGGGGAGTAGCAATGCCGCCGGAGCATCGCACCGGGTCCTCATACATGCGGGGTGGTGTGGTGACATGTCTGAAGAGGCGGCACACATCTCCGTGGTGTGGCCCCCCTCACAGACGGCGACGTTGCTGGCACCTGGAGGGGGGAAACGGACGCATCGGGTCTACACGGAGAGGATCTTGTTGTGGGTTTGGCCCGGATGTTGCTCCAAAGTGTTCCTATGGACTGACCTAACACAACCGGGTGGAGAGGTCCACTCGTCAAAGCTCGTCTGTGTAAAGTCAAAGGGCTAGATCTCGTGGTCAAACACTATAGAGTTAGGCGGGACGGGGGCACTGGGAGGTAGCAATGCCAATGGAGCCTCGCACCGGGCCTTCATACATGCGGGGTGGTGTGGTGGCATGTCTGAAGAGGCGGCATGCGTCTCCAGGGTGTGGCTCCCCTCACGGACGGCGGCGTCTCCTGCACCCGGAGGGGGGAAACGGACGCGTTGGGTCTACACGAAATGGATCTTGCTGTGGGTTTGTCCCAGATGTTCCTCCAAAGTGTTCCTATGGGCTGACCTAACTCAACCGGGTGGAGAGTTCCACTCGTCAAAGCTCGTCCGTGTAAAGTCAAAGGGCTAAATCTAGTGGTCATACACTACAGGGTTAGGCGGGACGGGGGCCCTTGGGGGGTAGCAATGCCACCGGAGCGTCGCACCGGGCCCTCATACATGTGGGGTGGTGTGGTAGCATATCTGAAGAAGCGGCACACGTCTCCAGGGTGTGCCCCCTCCCCTCACGGACGGCGCCGCCGTCAGCACCTGGAGGGGGGAACGGACGCGTCGGGTCTACACGGAGGGGATCTTGCTATGGGTTTGGCCCGGATGTTTCTCCAAGTGTTCCGATGGGCTGACCGAACACAACCGGGTGGAGAGGTCCACTGGTCAAAGCCCGTCCGTGTAAAGTCAAAGGGCTAGATCTCGTGGTCAACCGCGCTACAGGGTTAGGCGGGAAGGGGGCCCTAGGGGGTGGCAATGCCATCGGAGCGTCACACCGAGCCCTCATAAATGCGGGGTGGTGTGGTGGCATGTCTGAAGAGGCGGCACGTGTCTCCGTGGTGTGCCCCCCCCCCCAACACGAACGCCGGCGCCGCCGTCACCTGGAGGGGTGAAACGAATTCGTCAAGTCTACACAGAGGGGATCTTGCTGCGGGTTTGGCCCGAATGTTGCTCCAAAGTGTTCCTATGGGCTGACCTAACACAAGCGGGTGGACAGGTCCACTGGTCAAAGACCGTCCGTGTTAAGTCAAAGGCCTAGATCTCTTTGTCAAATGCTACAGGGTTAGGCGGGATGGGGGCCGGCCCTGGGGGTAGCATTGCAATCGGAGCGTCGCACCGGTCGCTCATACATGCGGAGTGGTGGTGGCATGTCCGAAGAGGCGACATGCGTCTCTGGGGTGTGGCCCCCCTCCAAGTTACGGCGGCACTGCCTTGCATGGAGGGGGGGGGCCACACTGCGGAGCCCCAAGACGGGCGTCTACACATGCCTGAACACCTTCACACATGCATCGGGACCCGTGCAATGTTTCAGTGGCATAGCTACACCCCGAATCACCCCCCTAACCAGATCCCCTCCGTGTCAACCGTTTTCCCCCTCCGTGACACGGCGGCAGCGACGTCCGTGAGAGGGGCAATTGATATACCATCAGGGTATGTGTTCTATTTAGATAAGGCACATTTATCTTGTGGAAAAATAAAAAATAAAAAATAATATAAAGTAAATAAAATAAAATAAAATAAAATAAATGTATGCTGACAGCAAGGGCGTCAGCATAGGAGTGCACACGGAGGCACAATCCCACGGATTGATGACGTGGCACTACACGCGGATCGATGACATGGCACAGGGCATGGGCCAGGCCTATGCCGATGGCTAGGCCGTAGGCATATCTCTGCCACACAAGGGACCCCACTGCCTCTGACCGATGATGTGTCGATGACGCGGATCCGTGATGTCAGCAAATCTATGCCGATGGCATAGCCGTCGGCATAGATATTCTGACGGCAGCCGTTACCACCCGTCGGCGTAGTTTCGATGCCGTCAAACGGTTGTCGCTGACCGGGTAGGTGGGCCTGGGCTATGCCGACGGCCTTGCCTATGCCGACGGCCCTCGTAGGCGTATCTCACGCTGTCCCAACGGCCTCATCAATGTCGACGACCCTGTCGGCATAGATAGACGTATGCTGACGGCATTTCTACGCCTACGGCCTACCCTAGGCCATCGGTATAGTTCTATCTATGCCGACGGGGGGCCGTCGGCATAGATGAGGCCATCGGCATAAGTGGATATTCTGGTAGTGGGTCTTGAGAGGTAGTGCCCCTTGTCGCTGGTACATCAATGAAGATCTGCCTAAGATCGATGAGTTACATTCTAAGTATGTGTCCGACAGTTTGTTTTGTTAGTTTTTCAGTTGTTGGGATCGACTATCTAATATAAGATTTTTGTTTTGTAGGTTAAAGGGTAAGATTCTTGTGGTTCAGAATATTGTCCTTCCTAGTCAGACTCCTGAGGAAATAAGTGCACAGGTTCATTTAGAGATTAAGACTGTTCAGGAGTTGGTTGATTTAAATATTTGGGATGACTCGGTTCGTACCTTTACCGCGTCTTGCACTAGTTATGTTTGGTTTAATTTACCTAGCTTGCTTCTTATCTGTATGTTTATTCTTTTATTATGTCGAAAACCAAATTTTACTATATTGTGGATACTAGACGGGTTAGCCCTGGACAGCGTTGGTGGTTTTCCGCCTGCACGAGCTGCAACAAGGGTATGGTGACTTTTGGGGATGCATACAGGTGTCCAGATGCAGACTGTGATGGCAAGGGCGCCATGCCCAGTTGATTATAATGATTGTGTTTTGATACTTGATATTTTGTGTTTTTTTTTTGTTTTGACATGTTTTGATTTTTGCAGGTATCGAATTTGTTACATCGGTGGTAACGGTGACGGTGAGGTCAAATTGGTATTCTTTGACAAAGCCGGCAAGGAACTCATCAGCAAGCCGGTCATGACTTTTCTTCGTTCTAGGGTTCCTCCGGGCTTAATGATGGAGGAGGTTGTTCAGTTTGGAAGGACGGATCAATCGGTTCCAAAAGAACATACTGCTGTTTTGACCAAGAAATTCTGGCTTGTCGTTTATGTGACAACGAAGAGCTTTGAATCGGACTCGGAAAAGTTCTCTTACCAAGTTCATAGGATAGATGCTAGCTATGGGATCCAGTCTCACGCTCCAACTATCGGTCGTAATCTGGGCCTAGCATTGACTTCATCTAGCAATTCGAGTAGTGTGTTGAGATCACTTGGTAAAAACGTAGCTGCAGAGGTTGAAGCTGATACGGTTGTTTCCGACAGTGTGACTGCTAATCATGCTGATGTTCTGTCCTCTGCCGATGAGGATTCCTCAGCGGTTAATTCCTGTAAATTTTGTTTTATCTCGTGTTGTTTCTTTTCGATTATTTATCTCATGCTCTATAACAGGTTGTTTCTGGGGATGATCCCTTGGCTACGCCACCGTCGGTTGTGGAGCTGACTTCTGGGTCGAAAGCTTCTACGGATGGGTAGGTTGTCTTGGTTATGATCTAATAATTTTTTTAATCATACGGCTGTATTTTAAGTATTTTCCCCTATTTGGTGCAGCGATGGAAAGAATAATAAAGTTCGAGCCGTTAAAAAGGTTCTGTCGTTTCGGGAGGAGGTCGTGAAGCCGGCTCCGCAGGTCACGAGTGACGAGGTGATTTGTTTTAGCAACAGAGGGTTTCCCGTCCGATTTCCATTAGAGAAACCATTGAAACCAAGCATCCAAACAAAGTTCTTTCTACACGATCACAACTGAAGAGAATCTAGCCCTATTACATCTCAGAAAGTTTCTCACCATAACAAGGCAACATAAAAAACTACAGCAATATAACGCAACAGCAAAGGGTAGGCACAAAAGTTGAGCCTCTTTTCGCAGATCTTCTACTTCACTCCACTTCGTCAGGGCACCAAAAGAAGAATCCTTTTTCCCATCGTCGTCACTACTGGATTCTAAGAACTCCAAAACGCCAGCCTTGCGCAGCTTTGTAGACTTCACTTGCTACTTGCATGATGAGGTTTGCTCCCAGCATCAACATTCTTTCCCCTCGGTACCTTTTCTGCAAAACAGTCCAGTCAGCAATCCATCCACACAACATTTTCACAATACCCATTGGGTCAGAAATCATTTTTCTATCAAACACAATGCTATTTCTGCATCTCCAGATCGCCCACAACAACGCTCAGATGAAAACCAACATAAGTTTCTTGATATCTTTCTACAAAATTTTTAGCCATATTCCCAAACAATCATTGAGGTCTCTAGGAGTGCATTTCAGATCAAATGCACATCTTATTAGAGCCCAGATGGTTTTTGCTACTAAGCAAGAGAAAAATAGATGATCTATTGTTTCATCCTTACCACAGAACACACAATTTTTATCCCCTTTCCAGCTTCTTTTTAACAGATTATCTCTAGTAAGTATACTTTTTCTGGCTAGAAGCCAAAGAAAGAATCTAATCTTAGCAGGAACTTTAGTTTTCCACAGGAACTTCATGGAGAATCCTACATCAGACTTGATCAGATCCCTGTATAGAGATTTGACAGTGAATTTTCTGCCAGCAGTTAACATCCACGTGGGTTTGTCTCTCCCCCATGCATCAGAACTTCCTCACATCTCGCTCACATGCTATTCCAAAGTTGCTCTGAATCTCCATAAAGAGCTCTTCTGAAAGTAAAGCCACCCCATCCTTTATCGATAGCTTCTCTAACTGAAATCCCCTGATCGTTGCTAATAAAAAACAGTGAGGGATAAGCCTCTTTGAGCGATTCATCCCCAACCCACTAGTCTTCCTAGAACCTGGTGTTTCTGCCATCCCCCAATCTCTTCTTAATATGTGGATAGAAATATTTTCTAATTTTAAAGAGATCAGGCCAAAATTGGGAATCTCCATTTTTGTGTTTAATTCCAAAAAGGCATTTGTGCCCAACATATTTCCTTTTAACAATTTCCTGCCAGAACCCCTCATCATTCTCAAGTTTCCACAACCATTTAGCCAATAAAGCAATATTAAACATTTCAATATTGATAATCCCTAGGCCCCCCTGTTGTTTTGGAAGACAGCAGGTTTTCCAATTCACCAAATGATATTTCTTCTTGTCCTCCTCTGATTGCCACACCATCCTAGCTCTATAAAAGTCAATCTTTTTTCTGATTCTAGCTGGCAGGAGATAAAAGGACATCATATATATATAGGTATGTTAGACAAGAAGGATTGCACCAGAGTGACTCTTCCTGCAATATTTAGTAGCTTACCCTGCCGGCAGGCACATCTTTTCTCAATTTTCTTAGTGAAATTCTCCCCATTTTGTTTATAATTCTCTTGTTAGATATGGGTAACCCCAGGTAGTTCAGAGGGGTTTCCCCCAGGATGCAAGTGAAGATTTCCTGGTACAATTCTATTTTTCCATTGGCCTCCCCAAACAGGAATATTTCACTTTTATGAAAGTTTCTTGTCAGACCAGGCATTTGTTCAAAAGTAGTTTAGATAAATTTTATATTTTAAGCAGACTCTTCATCATCTCGTAACAAGAAGATGGTGTCATCTGGATATTGCGGCATATTAACTCCATTTTCATGGTAATTAGTGAGAACCCCTTTTACTAACCTTTCCTCTCTAGCCCTATCTAGAATGATGGCTAGAGCATCAACTGCCAGATCAAAGAGCAGAGGAGATAAAGAATCTCCCTGCCTCAGCCCTTTAAAGGTATTGAAGTAAGGACTTATATCATCATTCACTTTGACTGCTACATGTCCTCCCCTCAAAGTGCGCAACACCTAGTCACACCATTTGTCAGGGAAGTTTTTTAATTGGAGCATCTTATGAACAAAAGGCCACTTGATTTTGTCATATGCTTTTTCAAAGTCAACTTTGAATAGCATAGCACTTTGTTTTTTATTTTGTATAGAGTTTAGAGCTTCATGTATAAGTCATGAAGAAAGCAATAGCAATATACTAAACGATCAAGTGCTAGGCTAACGGAATGGGTCATGTCAATCACATCATTCTTCTAATGATGTGATCCCATTTATCAAATGACAACACATGTCTATGGTTAGGAAACATAACCATCTTTGATTAATGAGCTAGTCAAGTAGAGGCATACTAGTGACTATATGTTTGTCTGTATTCACACATGTATCATGTTTCCGGTTAATACAATTCTAGTATGAATAATAAACATTTATCATGATATGAGGAAATAAATAATAACTTTATTATTGCCTCTAGGGCATATTTCCTTCAGTCTCCCACTTGCACTAGAGTCAATAATCTAGATTACATAGTAATGATTCTAACACCCATGGAGTCTTAGTGCTGATCATGTTTTGCTCATGAGAGTGGCTTAGTCAATGGGTCTGCAACATTCAGATCCGTATGTATCTTGCAAATCTCTATGTCTCCCACTTGGACTTGGTCCCGAATGGAATTAAAGCGTCTCTTGATGTGCTTGGTCCTCTTGTGAAATCTGGATTCCTTTGCCAAGGCAATTGCACCAGTATTGTCACAGAAGATTTTCATTGGTCCCGATGCACTAGGTATGACACCTAGATCGGAAATGAACTCCTTCATCCAGACTCCTTCATTTGCTGCTTCCGAAGCAGCTATGTACTCCGCTTCACATGTAGATCCCGCCATGACGCTTTGTTTAGAACTGCACCAACTTACAGCTCCACCGTTTAATAAACACACGTATCCGGTTTGCGGTTTAGAATCGTCCTGATCAGTGTCAAAGCTTGCATCGACGTAACCATTTACGATTAGCTCTTTGTCACCTCCATATACGAGAAACATATCCTTAGTCATTTTCAAGTATTTCAGGATGTTCTTGACCGTTGTCCAGTGATCCATTCCTGGATTACTTTGGTAACTTCCTGCCAAGCTTATTGCTAAGCATACGTCAGGTCTCGTACACAGCATTGCATACATGATAGAGCCTATGGCTGAAGCATAGGGAACTTCTTTCATTTTCTCTCTATCTTCTGCTGTGGTCGGGCATTGAGTTTGACTCAACTTCACACCTTGTAGTACGGGCAAGAACCCTTTCTTTGCCTGATCCATTTTGAACTTTTTCAAAATTTTATCAAGGTATGTGCTTTGTGAAAGTCCTATTAAGCGTCTTGATCTATCTCTATAGATCTTGATGCCCAATATGTAAGCAGCTTCACCGAGGTCTTTCATTGACAAACTTTTATTCAAGTATCCCTTTATGCTATCCAGAAATTCTATATCATTTCCAATAAATAATATGTCATCTACATATAATATCAGAAATGCTACAGAGCTCCCACACACTTTCTTGTAAATACAGGCTTCTCCAAAAGTTGTATAAAACCATATGCTTTGATCACACTATCAAAGCGTTTATTCCAACTCCGAGATGCTTGCACTAGTCCATAAATGGAACACTGGAGCTTGCATACTTTGTTAGCACCTTTTGGATCTACAAAACCTTCTGGCTGCATCATATACAACTCTTCTTCCAGAAATCCATTCAAGAATGCAGTTTTGACATCCATTTGCCAAATTTCATAATTGTGAAATGCAGCAATAGCTAACATGATTCGGACAGACTTAAGCATTGCTATGGGTGAGAAAGTCTCATCGTAGTCAACCCCTTGAACTTATCGAAAACCTTTCGCAACAAGTCGAGCTTTATAGACAGTTATATTACCATCGGCGTCGGTCTTCTTCTTAAAAATCCATTATTCTCAATGGCTTGCCGATCATCGGGCAAGTCAACCAAAGTCCATACTTTGTTTTCATACATGGATCCCATCTCAGATTTCATGGCCTCTAGCCATTTTGCGGAATCTGGGCTCATCATCGCTTCTTCATAGTTCGTAGGTTCATCATGGTCAAGCAACATGACTTCCAGAATTGGATTACCGTACCACTCTGGTGCAGATCTTACTCTGGTAGACCTACGAGGTTCAGTAGAAACTTGATCTGAAGTTTCATGATCAATATCATTAGCTTCCTCACTAATTGGTGTAGTTGTCACAGGAACCGATTCTTGTGATGAACTACTTTCCAATAAGGGAGTAGATACAGTTATCTCATCAAGTTCTACTTTCCTCCCACTCACTTCTTTCGAGAGAAACTCCTTCTCTAGAAAGGATCCGATTTTAGCAACGAAAATCTTGCCCTCAGATCTGTGATAGAAGGTGTACCCAATAGTTTCTTTTAGGTATCCTATGAAGACACATTTCTCCGATTTAGGATCGAGCTTATCTGGTTGAAGTTTCTTCACATAAGCATCACAGCCCCAAACTTTAAGAAACGACAACTTTGGTTTCTTGCGAAACCACAGTTCATAAGGCGTTGTCTTAACGGATTTTGATGGTGCCCTATTTAACGCGAATGCGGCCGTCTCTAAAGCATAACCCCAAAACAATAGCGGTAAATCAGTAAGAGACATCATAGATCGCACCATATCTAGTAAAGTACGATTACGACGTTCGGACACACCATTTCGTTGTGGTGTTCCGGGTGGCGTGAGTTGCGAAACTATTCCGTGTTGTTTCAAGTGTAGACCAAACTCGTAACTCAAATATTCTCCTCCACGATCAGATCGTAGAAATTTTATTTTCCTGTTACGATGATTTTCTACTTCACTCTGAAATTCTTTGAACTTTTCAAATGTTTTAGACTTGTGTTTCATCAAGTAGATATACCCATATCTACTCAAATCATCTGTGAAGGTGAGAAAATAATGATATCCGCCGCGAGCCTCAACATTCATTGGACCACAAACATCAGTATGTATGATTTCCAACAAATCAGTTGCTCGCTTCATAGTTCCGGAGAACGGCGTTTTAGTCATCTTGCCCATGAGGCACGGTTCGCAAGTACCAAGTGATTCATAATCAAGTGATTCCAATATCCCATCAGTATGGAGTTTCTTCATGCACTTTACACCGATATGACCTAAACGGCAGTGCCACAAATAAGTTGCACTATCATTATTAACTCTGCATCTTTTGGTTTCAACACTATGAATATGTGTATCACTACTATCGAGATTCAATAAAAATAGACCACTCTTCAAGGGTGCATGACCATAAAAGATATTACTCATATAAATAGAACAACCATTATTCTCGGATTTAAATGAATAACCGTCTCACATCAAACAAGATCCAGATATAATGTTCATGCTTAACGCTGGCACCAAATAACAATTATTTAGGTCTAAAACTAATCCCGATGGTAGATGTAGAGGTAGCGTGCCGACCGCGATCACATCGACTTTGGAACCATTTCCCACGCGCATCGTCACCTCGTCCTTAGCCAATCTTCGCTTAATCCGTAGTCCCTGTTTCGAGTTGCAAATATTAGCAACAGAACCAGTATCAAATACCCAGGTGCTACTGCGAGCATTAGTAAGGTACACATCAATAACATGTATATCACATGTACCTTTGTTCACTTTCCATCCTTCTTATCCGCCAAATACTTGGGGCAGTTCCGCTTCTAGTGTCCAGTCTACTTGCAGTAGAAGCACTTAGTTTCAGGCTTAGGTCCAGACTTGGGTTTCTTCTCTTGAGCAGCAACTTGCTTGCTGTTCTTTTTGAAGTTCCCCTTCTTCTTCCCTTTGCCATTTTTCTTGAAACTGGTGGTCTTGTTAACCATCAACACTTGATGCTCCTTCTTGATTTCTACCTCTGCGGCTTTTAGCATCGCGAAGAGCTCGGGAATAGTCTTGTTCATCCCTTGCATATTATAGTTCATCACGAAGCTCTTGTAGCTCGGTGGCAGTGATTGAAGAATTTTGTCAATGACACTATCATCAGGAAGATTAACTCCCAGTTGAATCAAGTGATTATTATACCCAGACATTTTGAGTATATGTTCACTGACAGAACTATTCTCTTCCATCTTGCAGCTATAAAACTTATTGGAGACTTCATATCTCTCAATCCGGGCATTTGCTTGAAATATTAACTTCAACTCCTGGAACATCTCATATGCTCCATGATGTTCAAAACGTCGTTGAAGACCCGGTTCTAAGCCGTAAAGCATGGCACACTGAACTATCGACTAGTCATCAGCTTTGCTCTGCCAGACGTTCTTAACATCGTCAGTTGCATCAGCAGCAGGCCTGGCAACCAGCGGTGCTTCCAGGACGTAACTTTTCTGTGCAGCAATGAGGATAATCCTCAGGTTACGGACCAAGTCCGTGTAATTGCTACCATCATCTTTCAACTTTGCTTTCTCAAGGAACGCATTAAAATTCAACGGAACAACAGCATGAGCCATCTATCTACAAACAAACATAGACAAGCAAAAATACTATCAGGTACTAAGTTCATGATAAATTTAAGTTCAATTAATCATATTACTAAAGAACTCCCACTTAGACAGACATCTCTCTAGTCATCTAAGTGATCACGTGATCCAAATCAACTAAACCATGTCTGATCATCACGTGAGATGGAGCAGTTTCAATGGTGAACATCAATATGTTGATCATATCTACTATATGATTCACGCTCGACCTTTCGGTCTCCGTGTTCCGAGGCCATATCTGTATATGCTAGGCTCGTCAAGTATGACCTGAGTATTCCGCGTGTGCAACTGTTTTGCACCCGTTATATTTGAACGTAGAGCCTATCACACCCGATCATCATGTGGTGTCTCAGCACGAAGAACTTTCGCAATGGTGCATACTCAGGGAGAACACTTCTTGATTATTAGTGAGAGATCATCTTAAAATGCTACCGTCAATCAAAGCAAGATAAGATGCATAAAGGATATACATCAGATGCAATCAATATAAGTGATATGATATGGCCATCATCATCTTGTGCTTGTGATCTCCATCTTCGAAGCACCGTCGTGATCACCATCGTCACCGGCACGACACCTTGATCTCCATCGTAGCATCGTTGTCGTTACGCCATCTATTGCTTCTACGACTATTGCTACCACTAAGAGATAAAGTAAAGCAATTACAGGGCGTTTGCATTTCATACAATAAGGCGACAACCATATGACGCCTGCCAGTTGCCGATAACTTCGGTTACAGAACATGATTATCTCATACAATATAATATAGCATCACGTCTTGACCATATCACATCACAACATGCCCTGCAAAAACAAGTTAGACGTCCTCTACTTTGTTGTTGCAAATTTTACGTGGCTGCTATGGGCTTTAGCAAGAACCGTTCTTACCTACGCATAAATACCACAACGGTAGTTCGTCAAGTTGGTGCTATTTTAACCTTCGCAAGGACCGGGCGTAGCCACACTCGATTCAGCTAAAGTGAGAGAGACAGACACCCGCCAGCCACCTTTAAGCATGAGTGCTCGTAACGGTCAAACCAGTCTCGCGTAAGCGTACGCGTAATGTCGGTCCGGGCCGCTTCATCTCACAGTACCGCCGAACCAAAGTATGACATGCTGGTAAGCAGTATGACTTGTATCGCCCACAACTCACTTGTGTTCTACTCGTGCATATAACATCAATGCATAAAACCTAGGCTCGGATGCCACTGTTGGGGAACGTAGTAATTTCAAAAAAAATCCTACTTACACGCAAGATCATGGTGATGGCATAGCAATGAGAAGGGAGAGTGTTGTCTACGTACCCTCGTAGACCGTAAGCGGAAGCGTTAGCACAACGCGGTTGATGTAGTCGTACGTCTTCACGATCCGATCGATCCAAGCACCAAACGTACGGCGCCTCCGAGTTCAGCACACGTTCAGCTCGATGACGATCCCCGGGCTCCGATCTAGCAAAGATTCGGGGATGAGTTCCGTCAGCACGACGGCGTGGTGATGATGATGATGCTCTACCGGCGCAGGGCTTCGCCTAAACTCCGCGACGATATGACCGAGGTGGAATATGGTGGAGTGGGGCACCGCACACGGCTAAGGACCGATCCGTAGATCAACTTGTGTGTCATGGGGTGCCCCCCTGCCCCCGTATATAAAGGAGGGAGGGAGGAGGCCGGCCGGCCCTTGTGGGCGCGCCAAGGAGGAGGAGTCCTCCTCCTAGTAGGAGTAGGACTCCCCCTTTCCTACTCCTACTAGGAGGGGAAAGGAAGGGAGAGAGGGGGGGAGGAAAGAGTGGGGCGCCGCCCCCCCCCCCTCCTAGTCCAATTCGGACCAGAGGGAGAGGGGGCGCGCGGCCCACCCTGGCCGCCCCTCTCTCTTCCCACCAAGGCCCATGTGGCCCATTAACTCTCCGGGGGGGGGGTTCCGGTAACCCTCCGGCACTCCGGTTTTCTCCGAAATCACCCGGAACACTTCCGGTGTCCGAATATAGTCGTCCAATATATCAATCTTTATGTCTCGACCATTTCGAGACTCCTCGTTACGTCCGTGATCACATCCGGGACTCTGAACAAACTTCGGTACATCAAAACTTATAAACTCATAATAAAACTGTCATCGTAACGTTAAGCGTGCTGACCCTACGGGTTCGAGAACTATGTAGACATGACCTAGAACTATTCTCGGACAATAACCAATAGCGGAGCCTGGATTCCTATATTGGTTCCTACATATTCTACGAACATCTTTATTGGTCAGACCGCATAACAACATACATTGTTCCCTTTGTCATTGGTATGTTACTTGCCCGAGATTTGATCGTCGGTATCCAATACCTAGTTCAATCTCGTTACCGGCAAGTCTCTTTACTCATTCCGTAATGCATCATTCTGTAACCAACTCATTTGGTCACATTGCTTGCAAGGCTTATAGAGATGTGCATTACCGAGAGGGCCCAGAGATACCTCTCCGACTATCGGAGTGACAAAACCTAATCTCGAAATACGCCAACTCAACATGTACCTTCGGAGACACCTGTAGTACTCCTTTATAATCACCCAGTTACGTTGTGACGTTTGGTAGTACCCAAAGTGTTCCTCCAGTAAATGGGAGTTGCATATTTCTCATAGTTATAGGAACATGTACAAGTCATAAAGAAAGCAATAGCAATATACTAAACGATCAAGTGCTAGGCTAACAGAATGGGTCATGTCAATCACATCATTCTTCTAATGATGTGATCCCATTAATCAAATGACAACACATGTCTATGGTTAGGAAACACAACCATCTTTGATTAATGAGCTAGTCAAGTAGAGCCATACTAGTGACTATATGTTTGTCTATGTATTCACACATGTATCATGTTTCCGGTTAATACAATTCTAGCATGAATAATAAACATTTATCATGATATGAGGAAATAAATAATAACTTTATTATTGCCTCTAGGGCATATTTCCTTCACAAAGAACTACTCAGGCATCATTGGAGAGGCACCAATGGACATGATGAACCCCTCCGAGATGGTGTCTTGATTGGATCTTGTGTTTCTGGACTCTGCGGCTGCTAGAATTGATTTTCGTCGACTCCACTAGGGTTTCTGGAATATTGGGGTATTTATAGAGCAAAGAGGCGGTGCGGGAGGCCAACGAGGAGGGCACTACCCACCTGGGCGAGCGTGGGCCCCCAGGAATGCCCTGGTGGGTTGTGCTCCCCTTGGAGCTCCCCTCAGATGCGTCCTGGCCCACTGGATGTCTTCTATCCCAAAAAAATCCACAAAAAGTTTCGCCGCATTTGGACTCCATTTGGTATTGATTTCATGCGATGTAAAAAACATGTAGAAAACATCAACTAGCACTGGGAACTATGTCAATAGGTTAGTACCAAACATTGATACAAAATTACTATAAAATGATTGTAAAACATCCAAGAATGAGAATATAACAGAATGGAACAATCAAAAATTATAGATACATTGGAGAAGTATTAGACAGTAGCAAATTTCCCTCAAGTGGATGACCTAAGGTTTATCAATCCGTGGAAGGCGAAGGATGAAGATGGTCTCTCTCAAACAACCCTCCAACCAAATAAGAAAGAGTCTCTTGTGTTCCAAACTCACCCAATACAATGGTAAATTGTATAGGTGCACTAGTTCAGCAAAGAGATGGTGATACAAGTGCAATATGGATAGTAGATATAGGTTTTTGTAATCTGAAAATATGAAAACAGCAAGGTACTAGTAATAAAAGAGAGCTAAACGATATTGCAATGATTCAAAACAAGGCCTAGGGTTCATACTTTCACTAGTGCAAGTTCTCTCAACAATGATAACATAATTGGATCATATAACAATCCCTCAACGTGCAACAAAGAGTCACTCCAAAGTCACTAATAGCAGAGAACAAACGAAGAGATTATTGTAGGGTATGAAACCACCTCAAAGTTGTTCTTTCCAATCAATCCATGGGGCTATTCCTATAAGTGTCACAAACAGCCCTAGAGTTCGTATTAAAATAACACCTTAAGACACACATCAGCCCAAAACCCTAATGTCACCTAGATACTCCAATGTCACCACAAGTATCAGTGGGTTTGATTATACGATATGCATCACATAATCTTAGATTCATCTATTCAAACTAACACAAAGAACTTCAAAGAGTGCCCCAAAGTTTCTACCGGAGAGTCAAGACGACAACGTGTGCCAACCCCTATGCATAAGTTCACAAGGTCACAGAACCTGCAAGTTGATCACCAAAACATGCATCAAGTGGATCACGTGAATATCCCATTGTCACCACAGATAAGCACATCCAAGACATACATCAAGTGTTCTCAAATCCTTAAAGACTCAATCCGATAAGATAACTTCAAAGGGAAAACTCAATCCATTACAAGAAGGTAGAGAGGGAGAAACATCATAAGATCCAACTATAGTACCGAAGCTCGCGGTACATCAAGATCGTGCCAAATCAAGAACACGAGAGAGAGAGATCAAACACATAGCTACTGGTACATACCCTCAGCCCTGAGGGTGAACTACTCCCTCCTCATCATGGAGAGCGCCGGAATGATGAAGATGGCCACTAGTGATGGATCCCCCCTCCAGCAGGGTGCCGGAACAAGGTCCGGATTGGTTTTTCATGGTTACAAAGGCTTGCGGCGGCGGAAGTGTGGTTTTGTGACTCCCTCAGATCTTTTGGCGTATAAGAGAATATATAGGCGAAGGAATTAGGTCATGAAGTGCATGAGGGCCCACAAGGGTGGGGGCGCGCCCTACCCCCTGGGCGCGCCCTCCGTCCTTATGGCCGCCTCGTGGATCCTCCGACTTCATCTCCAAGTCTCCTGGTTGTCTTTTGGTCCAAGAAAGATCATCGCGAAGGTTTTATTCCGTTTAGACTCTGTTTGGTATTCCTTTTTTGCGAAACTCAAAAATAGGCAAAAAAACAGGAACTGGCACTGGGCTCTAGGTTAATAGGTTAGTCCCAAAGATAATATAAAATAGCATATAAATGCATATAAAACATCCAAAACAGATGATATAATATCATGGAACAATCAAAAATTATAGATACATTGGAGATGTATCAAGCATCCCCAAGCTTAATTCTTGCTCGTCCTCGAGTAGGTAAATGATAAAAAGAGAACTTTTGATATGGAATATTACCTAAGATATGTATTCATGTAATTTTCTTTATTGTGTCATGAATGTTCAGAATTGTAAGATTCAAAACAAAAGTTTGATATTGACATAAAAACAATATTACTTCAAGCATACTAATAAAGCAATTATGTCTTCTCAAAATAACATGGCCAAAGAAAGCTATCCCTACAAAATCATATATTCTGGCTATTCTCCATCTTCATCACACAAAATATTTAAGTCATGCACAACCCCAATGACAAGACAAGCAATTGTTTCATACTTTTGATGTTCTTGAACTTTTTCAATTTTCACGCAATACATGAGCGTGAGCCATGGATATAACACTATAGGTGGAATAGAATATATGGTGGTTGTGGAGAAGACAAAAAGAGGGAGATAGTATCACATCAACTAGGCGTATCAACGGGCTATGGAGATGCCCATCAATAGATATCAATGCGAGTGAGTAGGGATTGGCATGCAACGGATGCACTAGAGCTCTAAGTTTATGAAAGCTCAAAAAGAAACTAATTGGGTGTGCATCCAACTTGCTTGCTCACGAAGACCTAGGGCAATTTGAGGAATGCCATCATTGGAATATACAAGCCAAGTTCTATAATAAAATATTCCCACTAGTATATAAAAGTAATATCATAGGAGACTCTCTATCATGAAGATCATGGTGCTACTTTGAAGCACAAGTGTGGAAAAAGGATAGTAACATTGCCCTTCTCTCTTTTCTCTTATTTTTTTATTTTTTTATTTGGGCCTTTCTCATTTTTTGGCCTCTTTTTTTTTCGTCCGGAGTCTCATCCCGACTTGTGGGGGAATCATAGTCTCCATCATCCTTTCCTCACTGGGACAATGATCTAATAATGAAGATCCTCACACTTTTATTCACTTACAACTCTAGAATTACAACTCGATACTAGAACAAAATATGACTCTATATGAGTGCCTCTGGTGGTGTACCGAGATGTGCAATGAATCAAGAGTGATATATATGAAAGAATTATGAAAGGTGGATTTGCCACAAATACAATGTCAACTACAAGATCATGCAAACCAAGATGACAATGATGAAGCGTGTCATAATAAACGGAACGGCGGAAAGTTGCATGGCAGTATATCTCCTAATGGCTATGGAAATGCCATAATAGGTAGGTATGGTGGCTGTTTTGAGAAGGTATATGGTGAGTGTATGGTACCGGCAAGAGTTGCTCGGCACAAGAGAGCCTACCAATGGTGGTAGGGTGAGAGTGCGTATAATCCATGGTCTCACCATTAGTCATAAAGAACTCACATACTTATTGCAAAAATCAATTAGTTATCGAAACAAAGTACTATGCGCGTGCTCCTAGGGGGGTAGATTAGTAGGAAAAGAGCATTGCTCGTCCCCAACCACCACTCATAAGGAAGACAATCAAAACATAAATCATGCTCCGACTTCATCACATAATGGTTCACCATACATGCATGCTACGGGAATCACAATCTTTTAACACAAGTATTTCTAAAATTCACAACTACTCACTAGCATGACTCTAATATCACCATCTTCATATCTCAAAACAATCATAAAGAATCAAACTTCTCATAGTATTCAATGCACTTTATATGAAAGTTTTTATTATATCCCTCTTGGATGCCTATCATATTAGGACTAAATTTATAACAAAAGAAAATTGCCATCCTGTTTAGAGACTCTCAAAATAATATAAGTGAAGCATGAGAGTTCATCAATTTCTATAAAATAAAACCACCATCGTGCTCTAAAAAGATATAAGTGAAGCACTAGAGAAATATTGCCTGGCTCAAAAGATATAAGTGAAGCACAAAGAGTAGTCTAATAAATCATGATTCATGTGTGTCCCTCTTGAAAGGTGTGTACAGCAAGGATGATTGTGGAAAACTAAAAATAAAAGACTCAAATCATACAAGACGCTCCACGCAAAACACATATCATGTGGTGAATAAAAATATAGCCTCAAGTAAAGTTACCGATAGACGAAGACGAAAGAGGGGACGCCTTCCGAGGCATTCCCAAGCTTAGATCTTAGGTGTCCTTGAATATTACCTTGGGGTGCCTTGGGCATCCCCAAGCTTAGGCCCTTGCCGCTCCTTATTCCATGGTCCATCAAATCCTTACCCAAGACATGAAAACTTCACAACACAAAACTCAACAGAAAATCTCATAAGCTCCGTTAGTATAGGAAAATAAATCACCATTTTATGGTACTGTTGCAAACTCATTCTTTATTTATATTGGTGTAATATCTATTGTATTACAACTTTTCCATGGTTCATACCCCCTGATATTACCCATAGATTCATCAAAACAAGCAAACAACACATGGAAAACAGAATCTGTCAAAAACAGAACAGTCTGTAGCAATCTGTAACTCTCGAATCCTTCTGTAACTCCAAAAATTCTGAAAAATTAGGACAACCTGGGAAATTTGTGTACCAACCCAAAGCAAAAGGAATCAGAGAAAAAGCATGTTTCAATAATATCCAGGAAATTATTTCTTGGGCGCAAAATTTTCTGTTTTTCAGCAGGATCAAAACAACTATCACCGTAAGCTATCCCAAAGGTCTTACTTGGCACAAACACTAACTAAAACACAAAACCACATATAACGAGAGGCCAGATGAATTATTCAAAGAAAAACAGGAACAAAAAGCAAAGAACAAAAATAAAATTGGGTTGCCTCCCAACAAGCGCTATTGTTTAATGCCCTTAGCTAGGCAATAAACACAAATAAATCTAGGTATTGTCATCTCCACCCTTTTGGTAATAAAGAGGAAATTTCTTATCCAAAGCGCTTATATTTCTATTTTGTGAAAGTACGTGGCCATTGATGGTGGAATAAAGATTAAGCACACTTTGGAAATTTGCATCTAAGCTAGCCTTCATCTCTTTGATAATTTCATTTTGATAAAAGAACATAAGGGTAGTTGATTCAACGTTTGCACTTTTGGGGTGCCCAAATATAGCTTTCATATTTTCGTAAGTATCGATGGCATCCCCTTCAAGAAAACCATTTTCAAATATAGAATCCAAAACTTTCTTAAAAGAGGAAGGTAAACCAACATAAAAGCTTTTCAAGTATATCTCAATATGATATTGAGGCACATAGCTGGCTCGGATCCTTAACTACCTATCCCAAACCTCTTTCAAAGATTCATCAAGCAAATAATGAAAAATTCTAGGGTTATCTTCATCAAAATTGTTAAACCTCTCATTAATAAACCCGATAGGTATTTCCATAACATCAATATTTATGAGATTAGAGAGGACGGATGGGCTATCCAGAGAAAAACCCGGGAGAAAACCCTTATACCTTTTTGATTCGGCCATAACGATAGAAAGGCAAACTCAAGCAACAAGAGAACAGCGAGAGATAAGGCAAATATTTTCAAAAATCATTTTAGAAGTGGGTGTCGTGGAATAGTCACGGCAGATTTCTTAGTGTAAGGACTTAGTCGTAGAGCCATCACAACTAATTTAGCTTAAACGGGTTAAACGTGAAGGAAATATGCCCTAGAGGCAATACTAAAGTTATTATTTATTTCCTCATATCATGATAAATGTTTATTATTCATGCTAGAATTGTATTAACCGGAAACATGATACATGTGTGAATACATAGACAAACTTAATGTCACTAGTATGCCTCTACGTGACTAGCTCATTAATCAAAGATGGTTATGTTTCCTAACCATAGACATGAGTTGTCATTTGATTAACGGGATCACATCATTAGGAGAATGATGTGATTGACTTGACCCATTCCGTTAGCTTAGTACTTGATCATTTAGTATGTTGCTATTTCTTTCTTCATAACTTATACAAGTTCCTACAACTATGAGATTATGCAACTCCCGTTTACCGGAGGAACACTTTGTGTGCTACCAAACGTCACAACTTAACTGAGTGATTATAAAGGAGCTCTACAGGTCTCTCCAAAGGTACATGTTGGGTTGGCATATTTCGAGATTAGGTTTTGTCACTCCGGTTGTCGGAGAGGTATCTCTAGGCCCTCTCGGTAATGCACATCACTATAAGCCTTGCAAGCAATGTAGCTAATGAGTTCGGCGGTGTTGTTGGATGAAGTGGCCCAGACCGACATTACGCATACGCTTATGCGGGACTGGTTCTACCGACGTGCTTTGCACACAGGTGGCTGGCAGGTGTCAGTTTCTCCAACTTTAGTTGAACCGAGTATGGCAACGCCCGGTCCTTGAGAAGGTTAAAACAACACTAACTTGACGAACTATCGTTGTGGTTTTGATGCGTAGGTAAGAACGGTTCTTGCTCAGCCCATAGCAGCCACGTAAAACTTGCAACAATAAAGTAGAGGACGTCTAACTTGTTTTTGCAGGGCATGTTGTGATGTGATATGGTCAAGACGTGATGCTATATTTTATTGTATGAGATGATCATGTTTTGTAACCGAAGTTATCGGCAACTGGCAGGGGCCATATGGTTGTCGCTTTATTGTATGAAATGCAAGCGCCCTGTAATTACTTTACTTTATCACTAAGCGGTAGCGATAGTCGTAGAAGCAATAGATGGCGAAACGACAAGGATGCTACGATGGAGATCAAGGTGTCGCGCTGGTGACGATGGTGATCACGACGGTGCTTCGGAGATGGAGATCACAAGCACAAGATGATGATGGCCATATCATATCACTTATATTGATTACATGTGATGTTTATCCTTTGTGCACCTTATCTTGCTTTTATTGATGGTAGCATTTTAGGATGATCTCTCACTAATTATCAAGAAGTGTTCTCCCTGAGTATGCACCTTGTGAAAGTTCTTCGTGCTGAGACATCACGTGATGATCGGGTGTGATAGGCTCTACGTTCAAATACAACGGGTGCAAAACAGTTGCACACGCAGAATACTTAGGTTAAACTTGACGAGCCTAGCATATACAGATATGGCCTCGGAACACGGAGACCGAAAGGTCGAATGTGAATCATATAGTAGATATGATCAACGTAGTGATGTTCACCATTGAAACCACTCCATCTCACGTGATGATCGGACATGGTTTAGTTGGTTTGGATCACGTGATCACTTAGATGACTAGAGAGATGGATGTCTAAGTGGGAGTTCTTTAGTAATATGATTAATTGAACTTAAATTTATCATGAACTTGTACCTGATAGTATTTTGCATGTCTATGTTGATTGTAGATAGATGCTCGTGCTGTTGTTTCGTTGAATTTTAATGCGTTCCTTGAGAAAGCAAAGTTGAAAGATGATGGTAGCAATCACACGGACTGGGTCCGTAACTTGAGGATTATGCTCATTGCTGCACAGAAGAATTACATCCTGGAAGCACCGCTAGGTGCCAGGCCTGCTACAGATGCAACTAATGATGTTAAGAACGTCTGGCAGAGCAAAGCTGATGACTACTCGATAGTTCGGTGTGCCATGCTTTACGGCTTAGAACCGGTACTTCAACGACGTTTTGAACGTCATGGAGCATATGAGATGTTCCAGGAGTTGAATTTAATATTTCAAGAAAATGCCCGGATTGAGTGATATGAAGTCTCCAATAAGTTCTATAGCTGCAAGATGGAGGAGAATAGTTATGTCAGTGAACATATACTCAAAATGTCTGGGTATATTAATCACTTGATTCAACTGGGAGTTAATCCTCCTGATGATAGTGTCATTGACAGAATTCTTCAATCACTGCCACCAAGCTACAAGAGCTTCGTGATGAACTATAATATGCAAGGGATGGACAAGACTATTCCTGAGCTCTTCACAATGCTAAAGGCTGCGGAGGTCGAAATCAAGTATTGATGGTCAATAAGACCACTTGTTTCAAGAAAAAGGGTAAAGGGAAGAAGAAGGGGAACTTAAAGAAGAACAGCAAACAAGTTGCTGCTCAAGAGAAGAAACCCAAATATGGACCTAAGCCTGAGACTGAGTGCTTGTACTACAAGCAAACTGCTCACTGGAAGCGGAACTGCCCCAAGTATTTGGCGGATAAGAAGGATGGCAAGGTGAACAAAGGTATATGTGATATACATGTTATTGATGTGTACCTTACTAATGCTCGCAGTAGCACCTAGGTATTTGATACTGGTTCTGTTGCTAATATTTGCAACTCGAAACAGGGACTACGGATTAAGCGAAGATTGGCTAAGGACGAGGTGACGATGTGCGTGGGAAATGGTTCCAAAGTCGATGTGATCGCAGTCGGCATGCTACCTCTACATATACCTTCAGGGTTAGTTTTAGACCTGAAAAATTGTTATTTGGTGCCAGCGTTGGGCATGAACATTATATCTGGATCTTGTTTGATGCGAGACGGTTATTCATTTAAATCAGAGAATAATGGTTGTTCTATTTATATGAGTAATATCTTTTATGGTCATACACCCTTGAAGAGTGGTCTATTTTTATTAAATCTCAATAGTAGTGATACACATATTCATAATGTTGAAGCCAAAAGATGCAGAGTTAATAATGATAGTGCAACTTATTTGTGGAACTGCCGTTTAGGTCATATTGGTGTAAAGCGCATGAAGAAACTCCATATTGATGGACTTCTGAAATCACTTGATTTTGAATCACTTGGTACTTGCAAACCATGCCCCATGGGCAAGATGACTAAAACGCCGTTCTCCGGAACTATGGAGCGAGCAACTGATTTATTGGAAATCATACATACCGATGTGTGTGGCCCAATGAATATTGAGGCTCGCGGATGGTATCGTTATTTTCTCACCTTCACGGATGATTTGAGCAGATATGGGTATATCTACTTGATGAAACATATGATAAGTTTAAAGAATTTCAGAGTGAAGTGGAAAATCATCGTAACAAGAAAATAAAGTTTCTACGATTTGATCGTGGAGGAGAATATTTGAGTTACGAGTTTGGTTTACATTTGAAGCAATGCAGAATAGTTTCGCAACTCACGCCACCCGGAACACCACAACAAAATGTTGTTTCCGAATGTCGTAATCGTACTTTACTAGATATGGTGCGATCTATGATGTCTCTTACTGATTTACCGCTATTGTTTTGGGGTTATGCTTTAGAGACGGACGCATTCACGTTAAATAGGGCACCATCAAAATCCGTTGAGACGACGCCTTATGAACTGTGGTTTGGCAAGAAACCAAAGTTGTCGTTTCTTGAAGTTTGGGGCTGCGATGCTTATGTGAAGAAACTTCAACCAGATAAGCTCGAACCCAAATTGGAGAAATGTGTCTTCATAGGATACCCAAAAGAGACTATTGGGTACACCTTATATCACAGATCTGAGGGCAAGATTTTTGTTGCTAAATTCGGATCCTTTCTAGAGAAGGAGTTTCTCTCGAAAGAAGTGAGTGGGAGGAAAGTAGAACTTGATGAGGTAACTGTACCTGCTCCCTTATTGGAAAGTAGTTCATCACAAGAAACCGTTCCTGTGAAAACTACACCAATCAGTGAGGAAGCTAATGATATTGATCATGAAACTTCAGATCAAGTTACTACCAAACCTCGTAGGTCAACCAGAGTAAGATCCACACCAGAGTGGTTTCTGGAAGTCATGTTACTTTACCATGATGAACCTACGAACTATGAGGAAGCGATGATGAGCCCAGATTCCGCAAAATGGCTTGAGGCCATGAAATATGAGATGGGATCCATGTATGAGAACAAAGCATGGACTTTGGTTGACTTGCCCGATGGACGGCAAGCCATCGAGAATAAATGGATTTTCAAGAAGAAGACTGACGCTGATGGTAATGTAACTGTCTACAAAGCTCGACTTCTTGCAAAAGGTTTTCGACAAGTTCAAGGGGTTGACTACGATGAGACTTTCTCACCCGTAGCGATGCTTAAGTCTGTCCGAATCATGTTAGCAATTGCCGCATTTTATGATTATGAAATATGGCAAATGGATGTCAAAACTGCATTCCTGAATGGATTTCTGGAAGAAGAGTTGTATATGATGCAACCAGAAGGTTTTGTCGATCCAAAAGGTGCTAACAAAGCGTGCAAGCTCCAGCGATCCATTTATGGACTGGTGCAAGCCTCTCGGAGTTGGAATAAGCACTTTGACAGTGTAATCAAAGCATATGGTTTTATACAGACTTTTGGAGAAGCCTGTATTTACAAGAAAGTGAGTGGGAGCTCTGTAGCATTTCTGATATTATATGTAGACGACATATTGTTAATTGGAAATGATATAGAATTTCTGGATAGCATAAAGGGATACTTGAATAAAAGTTTTTCGATGAAAGACCTCGGTGAAGCTGCTTACATATTGGGCATCAAGATCTATAGAGACAAATCAAGACGCTTAATTGGACTTTCACAAAGCACATACCTTGATAAAGTTTTGAAAAGGTTCAATATGGATCAGTCAAAGAAAGGGTTCTTGCCTGTATTACAAAGTGTGAAGTTGAGTCAGACTCAATGCCCGACCACAGCAGAAGATAGAGAGAAAATGAAAAATATTCCCTATGCTTCAGCCATAGGCTCTATCATGTATGCAATGATGTGTACCAGACCTAACGTATGCTTAGCAATAAGTTTGGCAGGGAGGTACCAAAGTAATCCAGGAGTGGATCACTGGACAGCGGTCAAGAACATCCTGAAATACCTGAAAAGGACTAAGGATATGTTTCTCGTTTATGGAGGTGACAAAGAGCTAGTCGTAAATGGTTACGTCGATGCAAGCTTTGACACTGATCTGGACGATTCTAAATCACAAACCGGATACGTGTTTATATTGAACTGTGGAGCTGTCAGTTGGTGCAGTTCCAAATAAAGCGTCGTGGCGGGATCTACATGCGAAGCGGAGTACATAGCTGCTTCGGAAGCAGCAAATGAAGGAGTCTGGATGAAGGAGTTCATTTCCGATCTAGGTGTCATACCTAGTGCATCGGGACCAATGAAGATCTTCTGTGACAATACTGGTGCAATTGCCTTGGCAAAGGAATCCAGATTTCACAAGAGGACCAAGCACATCAAGAGACGCTTCAATTCCATCCGGGACCAAGTCTAGGTGGGAGACATAGAGATTTGCAAGATACATACGGATCTGAATGTTGCAGACCCATTGACTAAGCCTCTTCCACGAGCAAAACATGATCAGCACCATTACTCCATGGGTGTTAGAATCATTACTGTGTAATCTAGATTATTGATTCTAGTGCAAGTGGGAGACTGAAGGAAATATGCCCCAGAGGCAATAATAAAGTTATTATTTATTTCCTCATATCATGATAAATGTTTATTATTCATGCTAGAATTGTATTAACCGGAAACATGATACATGTGTGAATACATAGACAAACTTAATGTCACTAGTATGGCTCTACTTGACTAGCTCATTAATAAAAGATGGTTATGTTTCCTAACCATAGACATGAGTTGTCATTTGATTAACGGGATCACATCATTAGGAGAATGATGTGATTGACTTGACCCATTCCGTTAGCTTAGCACTTGATCGTTTAGTATGTTGCTATTGCTTTCTTCATAACTTATACAAGTTCCTACAACTATGAGATTATGCAACTTCCGTTTACCGGAGGAACACTTTGTGTGCTACCAAACGTCACAACGTAACTAGGTGATTATAAAGGAGCTATACAGGTGTCTCCAAAGGTACATGTTGGGTTGGCATATTTCGAGATTAGGTTTTGTCACTCCCATTGTCGGAGAGTTATCTCTGGGCCCTCTCGGTAATGCACATCACTATAAGCCATGCAAGCAATGTAGCTAATGAGTTAGTTACGGAATGATGCATTACGTAACGAGTAAAGACACTTGCCTGTAACGAGATTGAACTAGGTATTGAGATACCGACGATCAAATCTCGGGCAAGTAACATACCGATGACAAAGGGAACAACATATGTTGTTATGTGGTTTGACCGATAAAGATCTTCGTAGAATATGTAGGAGCCAATATGAGCATCCAGGTTCCACTATTGGTTATTGACCGGAAACATGTCTCGGTCATGTCTACATAGTTCTCGAACCCATAGGGTCCGCACGCTTAAGGTTTCGATGACAGTTATATTATGAGTTTATGAGTTTTGATGTACCGAAGTTTGTTTGGAGTCCCGAATGTGATTACGGACATGACGAGGAGTCTCGAAATGGTCGAGACATGAAGATTGATATATTGGAAGCCTATATTTGGATATCGGAAGTGTTCCGGGTGACATCGGGATTTTACCGGAGTACCGGGAGGTTACCAGAACCCCCAGGGGCTTAATTGGCCTACATGGGACTTAGTGGAGAAGAGGAGAGGAGGCAAGGGCTAGGCCGCATGCCCCTCCCCCCCTTGTCCAAATAGGACAAGAAGAGGGGGCCGGCGCCCCCCTTTCCTTCCACTCCCCCTCCTCCTTCCCCCCTTCTCCTAGTCCAACAAGGAAAGGAGGGAGTCCTACTCCCACCCCCTTGGAGCGCCCCCTGTCGGTGTCAAAACCGGCCGATCTCGGGTAGGGGGTCCCGATCTGTGCGTCTTAGGCTGATGGTAACAGGAAGCAAGGGACACAATGTTTACCCAGGTCCGGGCCCTCTCGATGGTGGTAAAACCCTACTTCCTGCTTGATTAATATTGAAGATATGAGTAGTAAAAGAGTAGATCTACCATGAGATCGTAGAGGCTAAACCCTAAGAGCTAGCCTATGATGGTATGATTGTAATTGTGATCGTCCTTCTAAGGACCATCCTCTCCTGTTTATATAGACACCGGAGAGCTAGGGTTTACATGGAGTCGGTTACAAGGAAGGAAATATAATATCCGGATCACCAAGCTTGTCTTCCACGCAAAGGAGAGTCCCATCCGGACACGAGCGGAAGTCTTGAGTCTTGTATCTTGATGCTTCTATAGTCCGGACGATGTATATAGTCCGGCTGTTCGGATATGCCCTAATCCAGGACTCCCTCAGTAGCCCCTCAACCAGGCTTCAATGACGATGAGTCCGGCGGGTTCCTCCTTTCGAATACTCCAAGGTCATTATCGAACACGTGGGTCGTGTCCGGATCTACAAGATGATCTTCACACACCATGAAGGAAATATGCCCTAGAGGCAATAATAAAGTTATTATTTATTTCCTCATATCATGATAAATGTTTATTATTCATGCTAGAATTGTATTAACCAGAAACATGATACATGTTTGAATACATAGACAAACATATAGTCACTAGTATGCCTCTACTTGACTAGCTCATTAATCAAAGATGGTTATGTTTCCTAACCATAGACATGTGTTGTCATTTGATTAATGGGATCACATCATTAGAAGAATGATGTGATTGACATGACCCATTCCGTTAGCCTAGCACTTGATCGTTTAGTATATTGCTATTGCTTTCTTCATGACTTATACATCTTCCTATAACTATGAGAAATATGAAACTCCCGTTTACTGGAGGAACACTTTGGGTACTACCAAACATCACAACGTAACTGGGTGATTATAAAGGACTACTACAGGTGTCTCCGAAGGTACATGTTGAGTTGGCGTATTTTGAGAATAGGTTTTGTCACTCCGATAGTCAGAGAGGTATCTCTGGGCCCTCTCGGTAATGCACATCTTTATAAGCCTTGCAAGTAATGTGACAAAATGAGTTGGTTACGGAATGATGCATTACGGAACGAGTAAAGAGACTTGCCGGTAACGAGATTGAACTAGGTATTGGATACAGACGATCAAATCTCGGGCAAGTAACATACCGATGACAAAGGGAACAACGTATGTTGTTATGCGGTTTGACCGATAAAGATCTTCGTAGAATATGTAGGAACCAATATGGGCATCTAGGTTCCGCTATTGGTTATTGACTGAGAATAGTTCTAGGTCATGTCTACATAGTTCTCGAACCCGTAGGGTCTGCACGCTTAACGTTACGATGACAGTTTTATTTTGAGTTTATAAGTTTTGATGTACCGAAGTTTGTCCGGAGTCCCATATGTGATCACGGACGTAACGAGGAGTCTCGAAATGGTCGAGACATAAAGATTGATATATTGGACGACTATATTCGGACACCGGAAGTGTTCCGAGTGATTTCGGAGAAAACCGGAGTGCCGGAGGGTTACCGGAACCCCCCCCCCCCCTAGAGAGTTAATGGGCCACATGGGCCTTGGTGGGAAGAGAGAGGGGCGGCCAGGGTGGGCCGCGCGCCCCCTCTCCCTCTTGTCCGAGTTGGACTAGGAGGGGGGCGGCGCCCCCCTCTTTCCTTCCCCCCCTCTCTCCCTTCCTTTCCCCTCCTAGTAGGAGTAGGAAAGGGGGAGTCCTACTCCTACTAGGAGGAGGACTCCTCCTCCTTGGCGCGCCCACAAGGGCCAGCCGGCCTCCTCCCTCCCTCCTTTATATACGGGGGCAGGGGGGCACCCCGTGACACACAAGTTGATCTACGGATCGTTCCTTAGCCGTGTGCGGTGCCCCCTCCACCATATTCCACCTCGGTCATATCGTCGTGGAGTTTAGGCGAAGCCCTGCACCGGTAGAGCATCATCATCGTCACCACACCGTCGTGCTGACGGAACTCATCCCCGAAGCTTTGCTGGATCGGAGCCCTGGGATTGTCATCGAGCTGAACGTGTGCTTAACTCGGAGGTGCCGTACGTTCGGTACTTGCATCGGTTGGATCGTGAAGACGTACGACTACATCAACCACGTTGTGCTAACGCTTCCGCTTACGGTCTATGAGGGTACGTGGACAACACTCTCCCCTCTCGTTGCTATGCCATCACCATGATCTTGCGTGTGCGTAGGAAATTTTTGAAATTACTACGTTCCCCAACAGTGGCATCCGAGCCTAGGTTTTATGCGTTGATGTTATATGCACGAGTAGAACACAAGTGAGTTGTGGGCGATACAAGTCATACTGCTTACCAGCATGTCATACTTTGGTTCGGCGGTATTGTGAGATGAAGCGGCCCGGACCGACATTACGCATACGCTTACGCGAGACTGGTTTCACCGTTACAATCACTCGTGCTTAAAGGTGGCTGGCGGGTGTCTGTCTCTCTCACTTTAGCTAAATCGAGTGTGGCTACGCCCGGTCCTTGCGAAGGTTAAAATAGCACCAACTTGACGAACTATCGTTGTGGTTTTTATGCGTAGGTAAGAACGGTTCTTGCTAAAGCCCGTAGCAGCCACGTAAAATTTGCAACATCAAAGTAGAGGACGTCTAACTTGTTTTTGCAGGGCATGTTGTGATGTGATATGGTCAAGACGTGATGCTATAGTATATTGTATGAGGGTATCATGTTTTGTAACCGAAGTTATCGGCAACTGGCAGGAGCCATATTGTTGTCGCTTTATTGTATGAAATGCACACGCCCTGTAATTGCTTTACTTTATCTCTAAGCGGTAGCGATAGTCGTAGAAGAAATAGATGGCGTAACAACAACGATGCTACGATGGAGATCAAGGTGTCGCGCCGGTGACGATGGTGATCACGACGGTGCTTCGAAGATGGAGATCACAAGCACAAGATGATGATGGCCATATCATATCACTTATATTGATTGCATGTGATGTTTATCCTTTATGCATCTTATCTTGCTTTGATTGACGGTAGCATTTTAAGATGATCTCTCACTAATTATCAAGAAGTGTTCTCCCTGAGTATGCACCGTTGCGAAAGTTCTTCGTGCTGAGACACCACGTGATGATCGGGTGTGATAGGCTCTACGTTCAAATACAACGGGTGCAAAACAGTTGCACACGCGGAATACTCGGGTTAAACTTGACGAGCCTAGCATATACAGATATGGCATCGGAACACGGAGACCGAAAGGTCGAGCGTGAATCATATAGTAGATATGATTAACATAATGATGTTCACCATTGAAACTACTCCATCTCACGTGATGATCGGACATGGTTTAGTTGATTTGGATCACGAGATCACTTAGATGACTAGAGAAATGTCTGTCTAAGTGGGAGTTCTTAAGTAATATGATTAATTGAACTTAAATTTATCATGAACTTAGTCCTGGTAGTATTTTGCAAATTATGTTGTAGATCAATAGCTTGTGTTTTTGCTTTCATATGTTTATTTTGATATGTTCCTAGAGAAAATTGTTTTGAAAGATGTTAGTAGCAATGATGCGGACTGGATCCGTGATCTGAGGTTTATCCTCATTGCTGCAAAGAAGAATTATGTCCTTAATGCACCACTAGGTGACAGACCTATTGCAGGAGCAGATGCAGACGTTATGAACGTTTGGCTAGCTCAATATGATGACTACTTGATAGTTTAGTGCACCATGCTTAACGGCTTAGAATCAGGACTTCAAAGACGTTTTGAACGTCATGGACCATATGAGGTGTTCCAGGAGTTGAAGTTAATATTTCAAGCAAATACCTGAGTTGAGAGATATGAAGTCTCCAACAAGTTCTATAGCTAAAAGATGGAGGAGAATCGCTCAACTAGTGAGCATGTGCTCAGATTGTCTGGGAACCACAATCGCTTGAATCAGGTGGGAGTTAATCTTCCAGATAAGATAGTGATTGACAGAATTCTCTAGTCACCATCACCAAGTTAGTAGAACTTCATGATGAACTATAGTATGCAAAGGATGACGAAAACGATTCCCAAGCTCTTCGTGATGCTGAAATCGATGAAGGTAGAAATCAAGAAAAGCATCAAGTGTTGATGGTTGACAAGACCACTAGTTTCAAGAAAAGGGCAAAGGGAAGAAGTGGAACTTCAAGAAGAACGGCAAGCAAGTTGCTGCTCAAGTGAAGAAGCCCAAGTCTGGTCCTAAGCCTGAGACTAAGTGCTTCTACTGCAAAGGGACTAGTCACTGGAAGTGGAACTGCCCCAAATATTTGGTGGATAAGAAGGATGGCAGAGTGAACAAGGGTATATTTGATATACAGGTTATTGATGTGTACTTTACTAGTGTTTATAGTAGCCCCTGAGTATTTGATACTTGTTCGGTTGCTAAAATTAGTGACTCAAAACAGGAGTTACAGAATAAACAGAGACTAGTTGAGGGTGAAGTGGTGATGTGTATTGGAAGTGGTTCCAAGATTGATATGATCATCATCGCACACTCCCTATACTTTCGGGATTAGTGTTTAACCTAAATAAATGTTATTTGGCATTTGCGTTGAGCATGAATATGATTTGATCATGTTTATTGCAATACGGTTATTCATTTAAAGTCAAAGAATAATTGTTATTCTGTTTACATGCATAAAGCCTTCGATGGTCATACACCCAATGAAAATAGTTTGTTGGATCTCGATCGTAGTGATACACATAATCATAATATTGATGCCAAAAGATGCAAAGTTGATACTAATAGTGCAACTTATTTGTGACACTGCCGTTCGGGTCATATCGGTGTAAAGCGCATGAAGAAACTCCATAAAGATGGATTTTTGGAATCACTTGGTTATGAATCATTTGATGCTTGCGAACCGTGCCTTATGGGCAAGATGACTAAAACACCGTTCTCCGGAACAATGGAACGAGCTAGTGACTTATTGGAAATAATACATACTGATGTATGCGGTCCAATGAGTATTGATGCTCGTGGAGGGTATCGTTATTTTCTGACCTTCACGAGATGATTTGAGCAGATATGAGTATATCTTCTTAATGAAACACAAGTCTGAAACATTTGAAAAGTTCAAAGAATTTCAGAGTGAAGTGGAGATTCATCATAACAAGAAAATAAAGTTTCTACGATCTGATCGTGGAGGAGAATATTTGAGTTACGAGTTTGGTCTTCAATTAAAACAATGTGGAATAGTTTCACAAACTCATGCCACCTGGAACACCACAGCTTAATGGTGTGTCCGAATGTCATAACCGTACTTTATTGGATATAGTGAAATCTATGATATCTCTTATCGGTTTACCACTATCGTTTTGGGATTATGCATTAGAGACAGTTGCATTCATGTTAAATAGGGCACCATCAAAATCCGTTAAGACAACGCCTTATGAACTGTGGTTTGGCAAGAAACCAAAGTTGTCGTTTCTTAAAGTTTGGGGCTGCAATGCTTATGTGAAGAAACTTCAACCAGATAAGCTCGAACCCAAATCGGAGAAATGTGTCTTCATAGGATACCCAAAAGAGACTGTTGGGTACACCTTCTATCACATATCTGAGGGCAAGATTTTCGTTGCTAAAATCGGATCCTTTCTAGAGAAGGAGTTTCTCTCGAAAGAAGTGAGTGGGAGGAAAGTAGAACTTGATGAGATAACTATATCTACTCCCTTATTGGAAAGTAGTTCATCACAAGAACCGGTTCCTGTGACAACTACACCAATTAGTGAGGAAGCTAATGATATTGATCATGAAACTTCAGATCAAGTTTCTACTGAACCTCGTAGGTCTACCAGAGTAAGATCCGCACCAGAGTGGTACGGTAATCCAATTCTGGAAGTCATGTTGCTTGACCAAGATGAACCTACGAACTATGAGGAAGCGATGATGAGCCCAGATTCCGCAAAATGGCTAGAGGCCATGAAATCTGAGATGGGATCCATGTATGAAAACAAAGTATGGACTTTGGTTGACTTGCCCGATGATCGGCAAGCCATTGAGAATAAATGGATTTTTAAGAAGAAGACTGACGCTGATGGTAATATATCTGTCTATAAAGCTCGACTTGTTGCGAAAGGTTTTCGACAAGTTCAAGGGGTTGACTACGATGAGACTTTCTCACCCGTAGCGATGCTTAAGTCTGTCCGAATCATGTTAGCTATTGTTGCATTTCACAATTATGAAATTTGGCAAATGGATGTCAAAACTGCATTGTTGAATGGATTTCTGGAAGAAGAGTTGTATATGATGCAGCCAGAAGGTTTTGTAGATCCAAAAGGTGCTAACAAAGTATGCAAGCTCCAGCGTTCCATTTATGGACTGGTGCAAGCATCTCGGACTTGGAATAAATGCTTTGATAGTGTGATCAAAGCATATGGTTTTATACAGACTTTTGGAGAAGCCTGTATTTACAAGAAAGTGAGTGGGAGCTCTATAGCATTTCTGATATTATATGTAGATGACATATTATTAATTGGAAATGATATAGAATTTCTGGATAGCATAAAAGGATACTTGAATAAAAGGGTTTTCAATGAAAGACCTCGGTGAAGCTTCTTACATATTGAGCATCAAGATCTATTGAGATAGATCAAGATGCTTGATAAGTTTTTTTTTCAATAAGTACATACCTTGTCAAGATTTTGAAATAGTTCAAAATGGAACAGTCAAAGAAAGAGTTCTTGCCTGTGTTGCAAAGGTGTGAAATTGAGTAAGACTCAAGACCCGACCACGGCAGAAAATAGAAAGAGAATGAAAGTCATTCCCTATGCATCAGTCATAAGTTCTATAAAAGTATGCCATGCTATGGACCAGACCTATTGTAGATCACTGGACATTGGTCAAAATTATCATTAGTAGAATAAGGATATATTTCTCTATTATGGAGGTGATAAAAGAGTTACTCGTAAAGAGTTACATCAATGCAAGCTTTTACACCGATCCAGATGACTCTAAGTCTCAATCTGGATACATATTGAAAGTGGGAGCAATTAGCTAGAGTAGCTCCGTGCAAAGCATTGTAGACATAGAATATTTTCAAAATACATACGACTCTGAATGTGACAGACCCGTTGACTAAGCTTCTCTCACGAGCAAAACATGATCACACCTTAGTACTCTTTGGGTTTTAATCACATAGCGATGTCAACTAGATTATTGACTCTAGTAAACCCTTTGGGTGTTGGTCACATGACGATGTGAACAATGGGTGTCAATCATATACAGATATGAATATTGGTGTTAAATCACATGGCGATGTGAACTGGATTATTGACTCTAGTGCAAGTGGGAGACTGAAGGAAATATGCCCTAGAGGCCATAATAAAGTTATTATTTATTTCCTCATATCATGATAAATGTTTATTATTCATGCTAGAATTGTATTAACCGGAAACATGATACATGTGTGAATACATAGACAAACATATAGTCACTAGTATGCCTCTACTTGACTAGCTCATTAATCAAAGATGGTTATGTTTCCTAACCATAGACATGTGTTGTCATTTGATTAATGGGATCACATCATTAGAAGAATGATGTGATTGACATAACCCATTCCGTTAGCCTAGCACTTGATCGTTTAGTATATTGCTATTGCTTTCTTCATGACTTATACATGTTCCTATAACTATGAGAAATATGCAACTCCCGTTTACTGGAGGAACACTTTGGGTACTACCAAACGTCACATCGTAACTGGGTGATAATAAAGGAGTACTACAGGTGTCTCCGAAGGTACATGTTGAGTTGGCGTATTTTGAGATTAGGTTTTGTCACTCCGATAGTCGGAGAGGTATCTCTGGGCCCTCTCGGTAATGCACATCTTTATAAGCCTTGCAAGCAATGTGACCAAATGAGTTGGTTATGGAATGATGCATTACGGAACGAGTAAAGAGACTTGCCAGTAACGAGATTGAACTACGTATTGGATACCGACGATCAAATCTGGGGCAAGTAACATACCGATGACAAAGGGAACAACGTATGTTGTTATGCGGTTTGACCGATAAAGATCTTCGTAGAATATGTAGGAACCAATATGGGCTTCCAGGTTCCGCTATTGGTTATTGACCGAGAATAGTTCTAGGTCAAGTCTACATAGTTCTCGAACCCGTAGGGTCCGCACGCTTAACGTTACGATGACCGTTTTATTATGAGTTTATAAGTTTTGATGTACCGAAGTTTGTTCGGAGTCCCGGATGTGATCATGGACGTAACGAGGAGTCTCGAAATGGTCGAGACATAAAGATTGATATATTGGACGACTATATTCGGACACGGAAGTGTTCCGGGTGATTTCGGAGAAAACCGGAGTGCCGGAGGGTTACCGGAAACCCCCCCCCTCCCGGAGAGTTAATGGGCCACATGGGCCTTGGTGGGAAGAGAGAGGGGCGGCCAGGGTGGGCCGCGCGCCCCCTCTCCCTCTGGTCCGAATTGGACTAGGAGGGGGGGCGGCGCCCCCCTCTTTCCGTACCCCCTCTCTCCCTTCCTTTCCCCTCCTAGTAGGAGTAGGAAAGGGGGAGTCCTACTCCTACTAGGAGGAGGACCCCTCCTCCTTGGCGCGCCCATAAGGGCCAGCCGGCCTCCTCCCCCCTCCTTTATATACGGGGGAAGGGGGGCACCCCATGACACACAAGTTGATCTACGGATCGTTCCTTAGCCGTGTGCGGTGCCCCCCTCCACCATATTCCACCTCGGTCATATCGTCGCGGAGTTTAGGCGAAGCCCTGCGCCGGTAGAGCATCATCATCGTCACCACGCCATCATACTGACGGAACTCATCCCCGAAGCTTTGCTGGATCGGAGCCCAGGGATCGTCATCGAGCTAAACGTGTGCTGAACTCGGAGGTGCCGTACGTTCGGTAGTTGGATCGGTCGGATCGTGAAGACGTACGACTACATCAACCGCATTGTGCTAACGCTTCCGCTTACGGTCTACGAGGGTACGTGGACAACACTCTCCCCTCTCGTTGCTATGCCATCACCATGATCTTGCGTGTGCGTAGGAAATTTTTGAAATTACTACGTTCCCCAACACACCATTGTAGGGAACATAGCATAAATCCGTTCTGCTGGCAATCTTTGTACGTCGTGCCCTTGCATCGTAGCCTGGTCCAACACGAACCGGCGTTTCCTGCTCCACCTCGACTCGCGTTGCGAGGCGGTTTTATTGGCACGTCCTGCCAAAGCAGAGATCGTGTTCCAATTATTGTGGGATCTTACATCAATATGGGCGTGTGTGACCCCACGGCAACCGTTGGTATGACTCCATGAGTTTTAGATAAGTCTCAAGCGTTCACACTGAGGACTCTTGGTATTCATCCCTTTTATAAAGGGGTCAAGGCCTATGCCTCTTTTCCACCTCTCCTGCCCCTACTCGCACCTTGAGCTCCAGCACTCAAAACCTAAGCTCCAACACCCTAGATCCCCCAGTATGTCCGGATCCGATGCAACAGGCCGGTGGGTGGCCTCCTCGATTCAAGAGGAGGACATTGCAAAGCTTAGGGAGGTCGGATACCTGACCGCCAATATCGAGCACATGCTTCCTGCTCCAGGGCAAGTTATCCCCACGCCGGAGCCCAACGAGAGCGTCGTGTTTGTCCCTCACTTCCTCCGAGGCCTAGGCCTCACCCTTGACCCCTTTGTGAGGGGGCTCATGTTCTACTATGGCTTGGATTTCCATGATCTGGCTCCAGACGCTGTCCTCCATATCTCATCGTTCATTATCCTGTGCGAGGCTTTTCTCAACGTCAACCCACACTTCGGCTTGTGGCTTAAAACCTTCAACGTGAAGCCGAAGATGATTGAGGGGCGACATGCGGAGTGTGGAGGTGCCATAATAAGCAAGAATGCCGATGCCCCATGGCCAGAGGGTTCTTTTCCGGAAGTATCCGATATGTGGCAACGGAGGTGGTTTTATGTCACAGCTCCCAGAGCCACAAAGTGGGTAGCTGCCCCCGAGTTCCGATTAGGCCCTCCATCACAGTTAGCATCTTGGACCGATGTAGGACGGAATTATGGGCCTGCTGGCGACGTACCAGAACTGCAGAGTCGTATCCGGGAGCTTATCGAGAGGGACATAAATCTTGTCAGCATAATGCAAGTGATGCTAATCCGGAAAATGTTGCCATGCAAATGTCGGCCTCTCTGGATGTGGGAGTTTAATCTGGAGGGTCCATGGACTATTAAGCACTTCTTCGGCCTGAAGCTCGAAGGAATGTGTAAATTATTCTTCGGACCTCAAGTAAAGTGTCCGGACACCACCAAGGATGTGGGCCTAAGTTGCAATCGCCTAGATGCCCAACTAAGTAACCTTAAAGCTGGACACTTCATTTATATTTATCATAACTATTATTCTGAAAATCCTTCCGTGGCCAGGAATGGATCAACAAAGCTGAGAGAATTAGGTGTCCGGCGCCACTTCCTGAAGGCTCGCCTGGTCCAACCATTGCAAAGATGCTGGGCCGGGCGCTCAGCAAAATCCCTTGAGGGAAAGGCGAAGGAAAGGGCAATGAAGCCGAACTTCACGCGCTACAGATCCAGACTGGGGAAATCACTACCCATCCTATGGAGGATAGCCGGGAAGGGGAGGTCAAAGCCTCCTCCCCACGCGGGAAGAAGAGGGCCGCGTCCGAAGATTTAGAGGCGGAGACGCCCAAGCAAGGGAAGAAAGCATCACCAGGGGCTCTACCGCGACGGGCACCCTCACCGTGTCATGCCCACCAACGGGCCAGCCCTCCACCGAGCCGTAAGTTATTCATTAATTCGAAGGTGTGATGTTACTCCGAGATCCATAACCAGGACTTCGTCTTTTGTAGTCCGGCGAGCAGCTCTTCTCAACAGAGTTCGTCTTCGGGGGACCTTCGTCCGGAGATGATGGAGAGTGAGACTCCACCCACCTCTCCGCGTCATGAAGCGGGCAACACGGAGGTGTCATCACGGAGGAGTCCGAATCTGCCGAAGATGAAGGATAACACGTCAGCCGCCCTGAGCCCGGAGCATTTGGCTCCCACGGAGGCAATTAGAAGGGTCCGGCATAGTTCAGTGTCCGGCCGGACGTACTGATGGGCCGTTTGGAGCGAGTCGTGCTCTCGGAGGAGCACCGCTCTTTAATGAGCATGGTGCTCACGAAGATTTCATCCGCTACCAGCGGTTTAAATGAGGCATTTACAATCCTGCTCAAAGGCTTTGAGGTATGTAGTGAAAAATGCATAATTTTTTGATTATGAAGCGCACGCTAGGTGTGCTCCCTATAGATAGTAGCCCCTGAGACTCTGGTTGCCCGCCATAGGCGGCAAACGGGGGATCATATACTAATGTTTGTGCCGTACATGTGCGCAGATATACAAGGATCCGGCAACTGACCAGTCTGTTGAAGTTGCCGAACTAAGGAGGCAGATCGGATCCATTGATGCCGATATCACGCTGGTGAATAAACAGCTGGAGGAGTCACAGGGTATGTGCTCTGCTTCCCTTATTATGATGTATAGGAAAATGCAAGAGGGGCATAATATTAATGCAATGTGTTTGCACTGCAGATGGTGCTGCTGCCGTGGAGGCCCTGAGGGCGGAACTTGCTCAAGCGAAGGAACAAGCTGGGGCTAGTAATGCATCTGCCCTAAAGGCGGCCGAAGAATTGAGAGTCGAACTGGCTGCCCATCGCCAAAGCAAGGAAAAGATAGTCGAAATGGCTGGGGAGTTAAAAAATGCCCCCGACCGGTAGGCACTCCTCGAAAAGGAGAATAAGGCTAGTACGGTCGAGCTGAACAAGGCACTTAATGCCGCCAAGGAGATGCGGACCGAGATCCGCAGTATGCGGGAGGAGCTCCAACACCGACAAAATCGTGGTTGGGGGCTCATACTTACTGCGGATGAAGTTCTTGGATCCGAAGTATGCGCCCCTGGCTGGGCGCTTGAGTCTTGCACACGCATATGCGGACTTGGCGAATAGTACAGCTGACGTTGTCAAGTTCTTCGAGGGTCAAGGCGTCGAAGAAGTGGAGAAGCTTTTCTGGTCGCAGTTCAATGCTCCCACTCGCCCGCTGCCGCTGAATGAGAAGGTGGCTGCTATGGCGGAGCTCCACAGGCTGTCCGGGCTTGCAATGCGGTCTGTAATAGGCCATCTTTGGCCGAAGGGGCCTAAGCCGGACAGCTATTTTGGTTTGGTGCAGCAATTCCTTGGAGCCGTGTCTCGGATTGACGCCATGAGGAGGTTGGCGTGCATAGAGGGTGCACGGATAGCTATAGCCCGCGTTAAAGCCTATTGGACGGATATGGAGGCCACAGTAATAGCGACCCAGGATCCGGTGGGAGGCCAATATCCGGCCGAGCACTACTTGGCGCAGTGCTCGAAGAATGTCTTGTTCGAGTGATAAGTCGAATCATTGTAAAAAACAATGTTTATTTTGAATACAAGGCTATATTTATACTTTTTGCCTGAAAATATGATGGTGTCCCCTGTATGGCCGTTTTTATATGTATAGGTAGTCTGAAAGATAGCAGTCGTTGGCTTTAGCCCCCACGCATACAATGCGGGGGTGTTCGCGAAAAATATGCATAATCACACTTGATCCAACGTCTTGGTCCGTTAAGGAGGTGATCGCACGCCGAACTAGGCAATCAGACTATATAGCTGTAACACTTTCGCTTAGCCATGGGAGTCTAATGGTGGGGCTACTATGTAGCCCCTAGTACATGCGCGTGCATCCGAATATGGGTGCGTGTGTACGTGGTCGGGAAGCGGCCATTCGTTAATGCGGAGGAATCTTTAGAGATTCCGGTGAGTCTTTGAGTGGTTGAGCAGTCTCTCGCTGTATCATGACAGTCAGTTTTCGGCTTTCTCTACTGAGGCGCACATCCGGAATAACCAGGGCACAATCGCAGTAGTTCTCCTTTGGCCTGCCCTAGCCGATAATAGCGGAATGTAAGGCGGCAAACCCAGGAGCCGGGCAAACACAACATTTGACCAAAGACATGATTCGAAGCTGATGCATATAAGGCCAAACTCGTGACGCCGAACACTCCCAAAGGTGTTCGGGCTTTATATTAGAAGATGGGATCAAGAATGCCCATTCATTATGAACCCTGTATTTCCAGGTACGTGTAGTACTCTGTCGTGGTGAAATGCTAACAACGACAGTATCCTCTGTGGGTATGGAACCCAGGGGATGGTTGAAACAACAAGAGGCAATAGAAAAGGTTTACACAGGGGCTTAATCTAAAAAGAAACATGTTGAAGGAGGCCCTGCTACACGTCTGCGCCTTTGTCTCCATTGTGCCATATCCTGGAAGGGTATCGCGCGAACGTTGTCTGTGGAAAAAAGGAAAACTCATAGGAGAATACAACGTAAGTATGCGATGGATAGTAATGGTGTAGGATGTTGGTCTATTACATATTTATAGCCCCTGGTTTCTGCTATGGGGGTACATATACGGTGCCCTGTTTGAATTTTATCCGGGCTACCAGACTCGTCTAACCGTGTCTGTGGTCTTAATGACCAGTCATGTATATGATATTTGGAGGCCGCTTACAGTCCGGCCGCCAGGGCCGTCGCGTGTTCCTCTGCGCGTAAAAAGCACTCCGTGATTACGCTAACGGTGATGACACCACGTGGACCGGGCATCTTGATTGTAAGGTAGCCATAATGCGGCAATGCGTTGAAGCGGGCGAAGGCCGTTCTTCCAAGCAATACATGATAGCCGCTTCGGAAGGGTGCGATGATGAAGAGCAGTTTTTTGCTTCTGGAGTTGCCTGGGGAGCCGAATGTTACTTCTAGCACGACGGAGCCCCTGCCGTAGGCTTCAACGCCTAGTATCACCCCTTTAAAGGTGGTGTTGCTTTGGCTAATTCTAGATGGGTTTATCCCCATTCTGCGGATAGTGTCCTCGTATATTAAATTGAGACTACTGCCGCCGTCCATGAGGAAACGGGTGAGACGGTATCCGTCTATTATTGGGTCAAGCACCAAGGAATGTGATCCTCCGCGCTGAATACTAGTTCGGCCATCCATGTGATCGAAAGTGATCGGACGAGACATCCAGTAGTCAGATGTGGGTACGATGGGCTCTACCTCGTGCGCGTCTCTGAGCGTGCGTTCTTGCCTTCTCGTGAATGTGTGAGTCGCGTGGATCATGTTTACTGTTTTAACCTCTAGAGGGAATTTTTTCTGTCCCCTAGTGTTCGGCTGGCGAGGTTCGTCCTCGTCTTCACTTGGTGTTTCCCTCCCTTTGTGTTCAGCATTCAATTTGCCGGGCTGCTTGAAGACCCAACACTCTCTATTGGTGTGGTTCGCAGGTTTCTCCGAGGTGCCATGAATTTGGCATAGTCTGTCCAGGACTCTGTTCAGACCGGACGGTCCCTCTTTACTGCCTTTGAATGACTACTTTTGCTGAGAGCCCTTGAATCCGACGTTAACCGTTGTGTTATCCGGGATCTCTTCCTTGTTTTGGCGTTTGTTTTTATTACGCCATGGCTTCCCGGGTCCATCCCTTATTTCGGATGTGCTGGGGTCGCTAGTGCCTTTACGGGCCAGCCAGCTCTCTTCACCTGTGCAAAAGCGAGTCATAAGGATTGTTAAGGCTGCCATTGTCCTTGGCTTTTCTTGACCGAGGTGTCGGGCGAGCCATTCGTCACGGATGCTGTGTTTGAATGCCGCTAAGGCTTCGGCATCTGGACAATCGACAATTTGATTCTTCTTAGTGAGGAATCTGTTCCAAAGCTTGCGGGCGGGCTCTCCGGGCTGTTGGATTATGTGACTTAGGTCGTCTGCATCCGGAGGCCGGACATAAGTCCCTTGAAAATTGGCCCTGGAAGCATCTTCGAGTTCCTCCCAACTCCCAATTGAGTTTTCGGGGAGGGATTTCAACCAGTGTCTAGCTGGTCCCTTCAATTTTAAGGGAAGTATTTGATGGCATGGAGGCCATCTCCACGAGCCATGTGAATATGCAGGATAAAATCCTCAATCCAGACCCCTGGGTCTGTCGTGCCGTCGTATGCTTCTATGTTCACAGGTTTGAATCCTTGTGGGAATTCATGGTCCAGTACTTCTTCGGTGAAGCACAGGGGGTGAGCAGCCCCTCTGTACCTGGATGTGTTGTGGCATGCAGTCAGGTGTTGCTATGTCCGGAGTTTATTCCGAACTATTATGTGGCTTGTATGAGCGTTTGGGTGACCATAGTCCTCGCCGGTGCGTGTCTTTTAGATCCATAGATGGACCAGGCTGCACCGGCTTTCTTATCCAGATGCTCACGTAGATCGTGTGCGGCATCTGTGGCCGTTCTGTTGCGGTTGTGGAGCGGTACATCTTGTCTCCCGGTCGTATTATTATTTGGTGGAACGGACTCGTCGTCGAATTCTGGCAGTAGCTTGCGCTTCGGATAGCTTTTCGTATGGCGCTCGTCGCCATATCTTTCTTCAGTGTCTAGCACTTTATTCCATCTGCGACCTAGCTTTTCCTGTGCGGCCTTGAGCCGTTGCTTCTGCTTTTTTAGACTTCTTGCGGTGGCCATAAGCTTTCTGTGGAGGTTGTCTCGTTCCACTTGTTCGTCCGGGATGATGAATGCATCGTCATCTGGACTATCTTCCTGTTCTGGGGCAGTTTCATGAGCGCGTCCCTCCGTATCATTGTGATCGGATATTTGCTCTGAACTTGGTTTGGCATGACCTGGCTCATCCTGCTCCATCGCTGGGTCCATGTGGTCGTGGATGCTTTCGGAGTTTACGAGTATATCGACCCTTCTTGCGCTCTTGTCACTATTTTTGCAATTGCTGGACTTTGAGCGGCATCTGCGCCGCCTTTTTGGCTTTTGCCCGGGTGTTTTATCTTCCGGAGTATCGCTATCGTCCTTATTGGGAGTATCTACCATGTATATATCATGTGACAAGGTAGTAGTCCCGCGCCCCAGGGATTCTGGAGCTTCTCTTGCATTGTCGTCCATACCGTCGATGTCTTCGAAGTCGAAGTCAAGCACATCGGTTAAATCTTCAATCGTGGCGATGAAGTGGGTGGTGGGTGGGCAACGAATTATTTTGCCGCCAGCTTCCCACTCGGGCCGGACATAGTTCGGCCCAGAGCCTCCTGACAAAGAAAGAGACTTTAATGAGTTTAGCATGCCGCCAAAGGGCGAGTGCTGAAAGATGTCCGCAGTGGTAAACTCCATTACCGGAGCCCAACCTTGCTCGGCTGGCTCAAGAGTGAGAGGACCGGGACCATTGACCGGATACGAGTCCGGGGGCCCGGGGTTACAGGCCTCCACAAAGGTGATACCTATGTTTGGCTCCACTGCCGATGTGTATGCGGCCTGTGGGGCGGGGCCTACCCCTCCGTCCTTGGGCAACGCAACCTGTTCCGGATTTAGATCCGGGGTTATTGCAGGGATGATGTTCCGAGCATTGTCCGATAGCAAGTCTAGGCCGTGCTCGTCGTGACTGTCCGGCGCTCCTGGCACAGGGCCGAATCCGTCGAAGATCACGTCTCCGCGAATATCCGCCGTGTAGTTCAAGTTTCTGAACCTGATCTGGCGGCCAGGGGCGTAGCTGTCGATCTGCTCTAGATGGCGAAGTGAATTGGCCCGTAGTGCGAAGCCGCCGAACAAAAAGATCTGTTCAGGGAGAAAAGTCTCACCCTGGACCATGTTGTTGACGATTGAAGACGCCATCAAGCCTCGAAGCGATGACACAGAGGAACTCTCAATGAAAGCACCAATGTCGGTGTCAAAACCGGCGGATCTCGGGTAGGGGGTCCCGATCTGTGCGTCTTAGGCTGATGGTAACAGGAAGCAAGGGACACAATGTTTACCCAGGTTCGGGCCCTCTCAATGGAGGTAAAACCCTACTTCCTGCTTGATTAATATTGAAGATATGAGTAGTACAAGAGTAGATCTACCACGAGATTGCAGAGGCTAAACCCTAAGAGCTAGCCTATGATGGTATGATTGTAATTGTGATCGGTCTTCTAAGGACCATCCTGTCTGGTTGATATAGACACTGGAGAGCTAGGGTTTACATGGAGTCGGTTACAAGGAAGGAAATATAATATCCAGATCGCCAAGCTTGTCTTCCACGCAAAGGAGAGTCCCATCCGGACACGAGCCGAAGTCTTGAGTCTTGTATCTTGATGCTTCTATAGTCCGGACGATGTATATAGTCCGGCTGTCCAGATACCCCCTAATCCATGACTCCCTCACCCCCTCGTAGGCCGGCTGCCCCCTCCCCCCTTGGCTCCTTTATATACGGGGGCAGGGGGTACCTCTAGACACAACAATTGATCTCTTGATCTCTTAGCCGTGTGCGGTGCCGCCCTCCACCATAGTCCTCCTCGATAATATTGTAGCAGTGCTTAGGCGAAGCCCTGCGACAGTAGAACATCAAGATTGTCACCACGCAGTCGTGCTGACGGAACTCTTCCCCAACATTCTGCTGGATCAGATATGGAGATCTTCATCGAGCTGAACGTGTGCTAAAACTCGGAGGTGTCGTAGTTTCGGTGCTTGATCGGTCGGGCCATGAAGACGTACGACTACATCGACTGCGTTGTTCTAACGCTTCCGCTTTCGGTCTACGAGGGTACGTGGACAACACTCTCCCCTCTCGTTCTTATGCATCACCATGATCTTGCGTGTGCGTAAGATTTTTTTTGAAATTACTACGTTCCCCAACAAAACGGGATGAAGGACACAGGAGTTTATACTAGTTCGGCCCCTTGCGGTGAAGGTAAATGCCTAACCCAGTTTGAGGTGGTATTGCTTATGTCTCGATTACCAGGGAGCGAATCCGCTTGACCTAGCTTTCGATATGTTGTTTCTTGTCCTGAACCGCCACCGGGTCGTCCCTTTATATACACAGGTTGATGCCCAGCGACTCACGGAGTCCCGGTTGGCTCATAGGCAAAGTGTCCAGCTCGGTGACTACCTATACATGCCTTACAATACAAGTCTTACATATATGGCGGTTTACCCTTACAGGCCTTAAATCTCCTTTAGGCCTTGGGCCCTTGCTTGTGAACCGCCATCTTTAATATCCACGTGGGCTTCATACCATCAATCGCCATAGGTATAACACGGCCTCCTGGGTGGGTCATACCTAATAGTTATATCCCCAACATTAGGCCCCAGGTTGATTTGAATTGGTTCATGTCAATCTTCAACACTTAGGAAAAATCCTTCCTTCTTCATTTGTGCGAGAATTCATAACCCGCCATGACGTCACCTCCTAGAATTGCGGTAACCCGCCATGACGTCACCTATCATTAATTTGCACAATATCTGATATATCTCAATGGATCTTTATCTTTAATAGCTATCCTGAAAATCGAGGCGCCCGAGCAGCTGGATAACCGTGTTTTGGCCTCCTCATTTTTCACGCCCACTTATTATCCTTACGTTATAAATAGGGTCGAACAGCGGCCCCTTCTCATTTTCCCCTCTTTCCTTCGTCTTCCTCCTCTCGCGACTCTCCTGTTACTTGAGCTCCACCACCACCACCCGAAGTTCACCGTCTGCCTCGTCCTCGACCGCTGCATCAACCTGATTCGGACCAGAGAGCACCGATGCTCCATCGCAGTGTGATCTGCATCTGTAAGTGCTCACCCTCGTACGCTCTAGATCTGCATTAGGGTTTCTGAGTTCTTCGCGTTCTTTATAGTTCTTCGTAATTCTTCTAGGTAGCCTTTGTTTTAGATCTGAATATGTCTATTATAACGTGCGGAACATGTTTCCCTTCCTTTTGCTATCTCAAAACATGCCGTGCAGATGCATAGGTTTCACTCTTGTACCAGTTCCTCTACTATTGTAGTGCTTTAATTTTTTGATTTATTTTCTTTTCCTGAACTGCCACTGATCCAAATTTATAATTGTAATCTATGGAACTTGTTTGTCCGAGACTTAGTAAAATTTCTTCCTGATAGATCAACTTGATCATGGCGGCTTATATCACTGGCTGTAGTTAAATTCAATGCTCAACAGATTTCACCTTTGATAAACATCAAAACTGGTCATGGCGGCTTACGTAGCTCAATGTAGCTAGTCATATACCATTAGGCCCCATTTTAAGTCGCCATTCTGAATATGTATTGTAGTACCTTTCCTCCAGCTTAATTTGAACCGGCAAACTTGTTCTTTTTCTTTTTAGGCTTCTTTGCAATGGCCCCAAAGACAACCACTTCCTGTAACTGGGTTCCCTCCACTGTCACTGATAGCACACTCCAGGACTTTGTGAAAACCGGCTACTTGCCAAGAAGACTGTCATGCATTATCGCGCCCCCAAGCCGGAAGAAGAGAAACCTCAACCAAAAGATTATGAAGTCATTGTCTTTACCGATCACATGAACCGGTGCTTCTCACCGCCCGGCTCTAAATTCTTTCGGGACGTTCTGCACTTTTTCAAACTTCATCCTCAAGACATCGGACCCAACTCCATGTCAAGTATATGCAATTTCCAAGTTTTCTGTGAGGTGTATCTTCAAGAGGAGCCCAGTGTGGAGCTATTCAGAGAGTACTTTTATTTAAACCGCTAGAATGAGTACTGAAATGGACCCAGCTTGGAACTTGGTGGGATCTTAATCCAGCGATGGAGAGATGCTATTTTCCCTTATGCGCGCCTGCCGAGTCATCCCAAGGATTGGAATCAGACATGGTTCTATTGCAAGGACACCTCTCCTACTGATGAAAACGGACTGCCCGACTTTTGTGCCATGCTTCTTGAATCAAATCATCCTCTCCCTGACAAGCTGACAATTGTTGAACGCAAAAAACACGCCCATACCATTGCCAAGGTTAAGGCTCTATTGGGAAACGGCTTAGCTGGGATTGACTTGCTTCGATGCTGGGTTGCATGGCGGATCATTCCCTTGAGTCTCCACACCGGCTTATTGTGCACCTTCACGGGTAGCAAAAAGGATCCATTGTGTCGTAGCTCTGAGGATTTAACTGACGATGCCATCAACGAGATGACGAAGTCTCTTCTGCATGAAAGGCCGGTAGATTGCAGCAAGGTGGGACTAAGCCCTTTCTGCAAATCTAACCCGGCACCAGAAGTAAGCCGCCAAATTACTTATTTTACCTTCATCCATAATATTTTGTTTTAACTCAATTTGGACGACTTTGACAGGCTGATGATGACTTCTGGAAGAAATAATATGATCATGAAGCTACCAAAAGGGCCAGGAAGGCCAAGAAAGCCGCCAACAGAACCTCTAAGAAGAGGGGAAAGAAATCCAGTGCTTCCGAGATGCGTGAACTGGACGACAACTCTGAGTCGGAGGTAGCCCTTGACTATCTTCGCTCCTTTTTCAATCATCTTGTTGACATTGATTATCTTCAGGATGACATGGGGACCAGTCAAGCAATCGAAGAAGAGGTAACTATCATTTCCTCCGACTCCGACCCCTTGCCAGGACAGAAAATCCGAAGAGTAACCCAGAAAGTAAGATTTTCACACCCCTTAGCTCATCTGGATCCTCACTTTCTTTTGAAGCAACAGAAGCACGAGAGCCAGTGACAGACTCGGACTAGCAGGGATGAAGAATTATCCTCCGACTTACCGAACACTCTGAGGAAGCGCCGAAACGAGGTCACCCCTGATTTAAACTCTTTTTACCCTCGGGCGGGTCTCATCCGCCAACCACTTAATTCTTCCGACTCAAATTATCAGGAAACGTCTCGTTCCTCTTCCGGCAACTCATCTCAATCCCATCTACTGGCTTTCAAGACTGCTCCTGGGTAATAACTATTACTTATCATTTGATCCTTATGTTTCTTTATACTTATACTGACCTCTCATGACTCATGAAGTGGAAATGCCAAGCCCAGTAAGAAAGTAAAGGTGAATAAGCCGGTCGAAGATCTGAAAGTCAGTGAGCCGGAGCAACAAGCCCCAACACCGGAGATCTTTGTTCCTCAATCATCAGAGCCGGTTCTTGACATTCCAACAGTGACTTCTGAGCCTCCTATTGATCAAGCTAGTGAAGACCCTTTGAACCCTGAAGCATCAAGCTCCGTTAAAATGGCTGACACACATGATGGTGATGTAGTGATTACCAACACCGGCTTTAGAGAGCCGGGAAGACCCACTGCCCTGGCCAAGCATTCCGCTAAGGAAGAACACATTGACCAGCGCAAAGTGAGATTTGATGTTGCCAATTACTCTCAACTGAGCATTGGTGGAATATATTCCGGCTTTCTCAGTCAAGTACACAACAGCTGTGAACTTGAAGTTCACATGGTGAAACAAATGCACCAAAAATTTGAGGTATGAGCTCCTCCATTATTAAGTTATGCACATCCTGCCAGGCCCCAAGTCTATTGTTTATTAAGAATATGTTGTAGACTTAGATTAACCATGAGCACAAATATTAACCTTTGTCAGACTTCTTCAGAATCCGGCTTAAAGCATCCGGTTTGAAGTAGAGTTGTAAAGATTACCACTGAATCCGTAGCCCCCAAGGGCCGGTTTAATCCGCATGAATGAGACGGTCCTTTATCTTCTTGTGTAGAAAGTAGTACCTACTTGTGTAGTTCACATGAGCCGGTTGTGGCCGTTTGCAACACAGTCGGGTCACCATAATTTAGTAAGAAAAAATAAGAAATATTCATTAGCCCCCAAGTGCCAAGTACTCTTTCTCGCAAAGTGCTTGGGACTTATTCACATAAGTCGTTTCATGAGTAACTTTTTTGGCAGACATTAGCCCCCAAGTGCCAAGTGTTGTTGCTTGCAAAGTGCTTGGGACTTCATGTTTTTAGCTAAATCTTAATTATGACTTTGATCCGGTGTACGTACAGACCACCACTGCTCAACTTCAATCAGAGCTGCCTGACTTGAAGACTCGTCTGGAGCTGCAAGAAACTGAGACCCGGAAGGTGAACTCAAAGTTCGAATTCAGCACGACTGAAGTAGAAAAACTGAATACCAGCTTTGAAGCTGAAAAAAGCGCCTGGGCTGAAGACAAGATTACCTTGACACAGTGGGCTGAGAAGGCGGAGGCGGCTCTCCAGGAAGCAACCACTAAACTTGTGGGTTTAAAAAGCCACGTGTCTTAGATGGTTTGTGCTATCTTTGGTAAGTTACCTCACAAGTATCCATTTAAATGTTTTCCTTGATTGATGTATAAGCCACCTCTGATCCATCCATGACTATGATGTAGGCCCTAGGAGTACCAATCTCAACCAGGAGATGCTTGTGAAGCTGAGGGCGGTTTACACACTTTTGACGCCCCCGATTCAATCGTACACTAATGTGCACGCAAATGTGTACGATCAAAATCAGGGACTCACGGGAAGATATCACAACACAACTCTAAAACATAAATAAGTCATACAAGCATTATAATACAAGCCAGGGGCCTCAAGGGCTCGAATACAAGTGCTCGATCATAGACGAGTCAGCGGAAGCAACAATATCTGAGTACAGACATAAGTTAAACAAGTTTGCCTTAAGAAGGCTAGCACAAACTGGGATACAGATCGAAAGAGGCGCAGGCCTCCTGCCTGGGATCCTCCTAACTACTCCTGGTCATCGGCAGCAGGCTGCACGTAGTAGTAGGCACCTCCGGTGTAGTAGGAGTCGTCGTCAACGGTGGCGTCTGGCTCCTGGACTCCAGCATCTGGTTGCGACAACCAGAAAGAAAGGAAAGGGGGAAAAAGGGGGGAGAAAGCAACCGTGAGTACTCATCCAAAGTACTCGCAAGCAAGGAACTACACTACATATGCATGGGTATATGTGTAAGGAGGCCATATCAGTGGACTGAACTGCAGAATGCCAGAATAAGAGGGGGATAGCTAGTCCTATCGAAGACTACTCTTCTGGTAGCCTCCGTCTTGCAGCATGTAGAAGAGAGTAGATTGAAGTCCTCCAAGTAGCATCTCCAAGTAACATCGCATAGCATAATCCTACCCGGCGATCCTCCCCTCGTCGCCCTGTGGAAAAGCGATCACCGGGTTGTCTGTGGAACTTGGAAGGGTGTGTTTTATTAAGTATCCGGTTCTAGTTGTCATAAGGTCAAGGTACAACTCCAAGTCGTCCTGTTACCGAAGATCACGGCTATTCGAATAGATTAACTTCCCTGCAGGGGTGCACCACATAACCCAACACGCTCGATCCCATTTGGCCGGACACACTTTCCTGGGTCACGCCCAGCCTCGGAAGATCAACACATCGCAGCCCCACCTAGGCACAACAGAGAGGTCAGCACGCCGGTCTAAACCTAAGCGCACAGGGGTCTGGGCCTATCGCCCTGAGCACACCTACACGTTGCGTGGGCGGCCGGAAGCAGACCTAGCCTAGTGGTGTTCCAGTCCAATCCGGCGCGCGCCGCTCAGTCGCTCAGCCGAAGTGCTTCGGCTGATACCACGACGCCGGGATACCCATAACTACCCTCGCGTAGATGGTTAGTGTGTATAGACCAAATGGCCAGACTCAGATCAAATACCAAGATCTTGTTAAGCGTGTTAAGTATCCGCGAACGCCGAACAGGGCCAGGCCCACCTGTCTCCTAGGTGGTCTCAACCTGCCCTGTCGCTCCGCCACAAAGTAACAGTCAGGGGCCGTCGGGAACCCAGGCCCACCTCTACCGGGATGGAGCCACCTGTCCTTTCAGCCCCCTCATCAGAATCACTTGCGGGTACTCATCAAGCTGACCCGACTTTAGTCACCATCTGTATAGTATGTATATGTATAGTATAAACCCGTGATCACCTCCCGAGTGATCACGACCCAATAGTATAGCAAGGCAGACTGACAAGAATGTAGGGCCAATGATGATAAACTAGCATCCTATACTAAGTATTTAGGATTGCAGGTAAGGTATCAACAGATGTAGCAAAAATGTCAGGCTATGCATCAGAATAGGATTAACGGAAAGCAGTAACATGCTACACTACTCTAATTCAAGCAGTATAGAGGAGAATAGGAGATATCTGGTGATCAAGGGGGGGGGGCTTGCCTGGTTGCTCTAGCAAGAGAGAGGGGTCGTCAACACCGTAGTCGTACGGGGCAGCAGCGGCGGCGTCGGTCTCGTAGTCTACCAAAGAGAAGAGGGGGGAAGAAACAGTAAATACATGGCAAGCAAGTGCAGAACAGGACAACAAGCAAAGCTAGACGTGTTCTAACGCGGTATGAGGTGATACCGGTGAAGGGGGAAAACATCCGGGAAAGTATCCCCGGTGTTCCGTGTTTTCGGACAAATGAACTGGAGGTGAAATGTTGCAGGTTCGATAGGTTAGGGAGGTGTGGCGGGCGAACGGGTTGCGTTTCCGAGTTCGTCTTGTCGTTCTGAGCAACTTTCATGTACAAAGTTTTTCCATCCGAGTTACAGATTATTTAATATTAATTTTCGAAGTTTAGTCAGTTTCCGAAATTATTTTAATTCGAAAAAGAAGTTAAAATGCTACAGGTACCCAGTTCTTTGTACACATAGGTGTACCTAGAGGCTGACATGTGGGCCAAAGGGGGTCCCAGTTGACCGGTCAAAGTTTGACTGGTCAACAGGGGGTGGGCCCTCCTGTCATTCTCTGACTTACCTAATTATATTTTAATTAGTTAACTATCAGGTTAACTAAAGTTAAGTTAATTAAGCAGCTTAATTAATTAATTAATTATTTAAGTTTATTTTATTTTATTTATTTATTTTGTGATCGTTTTCTGGGGCGGGTCCCACTGGTCAGCTGCCTAGAGGGCCTAACGAGCGTGCGGTCAGGCGGGTTGCGGGTGCAGGGGCGCTGCGAGCGCCCAGACCGCAAGGGCGCACGCCCAGGGCCGCGGCAATGGCCACAACAGGGGCGGGCGTGTGCCAGCCGGCGACGAGGGGGCCGCGGGCGAGGAACGGCGACGTCGGTCGCCGGCACGACAGCGTGTGGTCAGTGGGCGAAGGAGCCGGAGCTCCGACGGGCGCGCGGAAAAAGGCGCCGACGGCAGCACCGTATGCAGCAGCATAGCAGAGTCAGTGTGGGGAAGCGATAGCGGACGGGGCGGTGGGTCTCGGTGCGCTCAGACGGAGCGCGGGCGCGGTCAGAGGTGAGGGGGTGCGGGCGCCCGCGCCGTCATGCGAGCGGCCAGGGCGCGGCCTGGAGCAAGAGGGAGAAAGGAGAAGTCGGGGCCTCACCGCGCGGAGAAGGGGTCGAGGCAACGGGATGTGAGGAGGGCGGCGGGGACGACGGCGCCGGAGGGGAAGCAGACCGGCGATGAGGGGGAGGCAGACCAGCGGGAAGGTTCCCGCGACGGGCAGCGACGGGTGCCGGCGTGGTGACGGTGAATGGCGGCGAGCGCGGGCACCGGGGATCGGCTCGGGTGCCGATCCATTTCCAGCAGGGGGGGGGGAAGGTCCGGCGAGGTAGCCCTCCGGGCGGTGGCGGCGTCGACGGTTTCGGGGGCTCGGGTGCCCCGGTGTTGATCCAGATGGGGTGGGGAGAGGAGGAGCGAGGCGTGCGGGAGTGGGTGAAGTGGGGGGGGTTGCGGGTTAGGGTTTCCCGGGAGAGGGGTCTAATAGGCCAGGGGCGTGTCAGGGGTGGGCCGGCAAGCCGGTCGACTGCCCGGCCAACTGGGCCAAGGCCCACACGGGAAGGTGGTTTCCCTTTGTGTGTGTTTGTGTGTGTGTTTTCTTGTTTTGCATTTTCTTTTATTTATTTTCTTTTATGTTTTAAATCATTTTAAATTATCTAGGCATTTTATAAAAATGTGTTTATTACACCATATTTACTTAAGAAAAATATGGCACCGCCTGAACATTTTAGTTTTAATATTTGAAAATCTTTACCGTTTGACTTTATTTTAAGTTTGAATTTCGAATTGATTTTGAACTAACACGAGATTAACATCAGTAATCGTGGTGACGTGGCATCATTAACGTGGGATTACTGTAGCCTAATTACCCGGGCGTCACAATTCTCCTCCACTACAAGAAATCTCGTCCCGAGATTTAAGAGGGGAGTAAGGGGGAGAGTTCTGGTTACGATATTCTAACGGATCTTCTCTAAGAAGTTAATCCCTTTCGTTGATGTCTTCAATTCTTTATTCCAATGCATCATGATAAACTTGTCATCATTTCTTCGGGAACTCCATCGTACTTACGAAAGCATAAGGGGCAGCTCACTACGACATAATGCTTTTGAGGGAAACAATCTGGGGTTAACCCATGAATGAGTATAAGATTATCTCTCAAGTTGAACATATGAAATACCTCGAGAGTAAGGTACGAATGTACCATAAGAGGCTCCAAGCGGATAGATAGTTGCTCAAAGCCTGAACCAGAGTGAGAAAGGAGTTCAGAGTAGCGAGGGTAAGTATTGCGTCTGATACCAGAATAGATCACTAGGATGGTGGCCCGTGAATTACATACGAGGCCACGCGCGAGGAATAACTTTGGGAATAGGGGGTGTACAGGACAGTCAGGTTTCGATCCTGTGGAACTGCGGGTTATGGGCCCACCATGTGGGGTTTTTTTTAATAGGAGGAGTGACATCTTGCACGGTCATGATAGCAAGGCATGTCAGAGAGTACCATGTTAGTTATGTAGGCAACAACGTTGGTACCAAGGGCGAGGGACGAAGAGAACCATTTTCCTGCTCGTTGCATCGAGGCGGACCAATAGGCAAAGTTCTCGTCCATCGGTGGTTACCGAAATGTCATAATCAAGAGTAACGGGGTCTTACTGACAAAGTTGTACACCGAGGTGTTTACATAAGCAGGGAATTATCACTGCTCAGTTAAGTAGATTACAAGAAAGGCTAAACAAAACAATGGAAAGGAAAATGCGTTTAAACACATATTTCAGGGGTATATCCTTCCCAAGGACAAGCAGAGCATGATATCAATGACAGGATATGATGTAGAAAACCCATTAGGTAGGGGAGAGAATTTTCATGACACTACACATACAACGGTGTTTGGATAATCAAGCAGGAAACTTTTAGCATTGGGCTCCAAATGTTCTTGTTGAAAATCGGAGTATCACAAACATGCTTTGAGATAGTATTGGCATGGTCTTTGGGCAAAGATCACACCTTGGATTCACAAAGGATCCGTCATGGAAGAATGGCTAAACTTGCTAAAAAGGATACTACAACAATAGGTCCTCCACCCAGGGGGGGGTGCTAAGCATGACATCATGTTACCGGGTCATCAAAGGACCAACATCATAACTCTTGGAAAGTTGTCCCAACCATCATATCTGACTGAGATTCAGGTCTGATTGGTGTTAGGATACCTCAAACTCACGATGCTTGAGGAGAAAAGGTGCGATACAAATTGACGAGATGACATCGAAGATTCTCGAGAGATGAACTTATGGAAGCTAGTTCCGAAACAAGAGTTCATCGGTAAACCAATGAGAGGATGAGGAGGTGGCTGATGGAATCAGTGACAATTCATCGAGATTAACAAAAGATGGATTTCCGCAATTATGTGAACAAGGAGAGAACATTTGTCAGATCAAATGGTATAATGAAGTATGCTCGAGGAAAACATACACAATTAAACATTGGTTGGAAGGGTGCACCCGAAATATGGGCTGGGTTGCACAACCAACATTGGAATGGTGATTCAATAATCAAATGTCTAATAATGAACGGCCGACCATTAACTTCAAAGCGAGAGGGTTGCTAGAAGGGCAGAATCCAAACAGCACCGTTCACTTCTTGGAACCAACACGGGGACCAAGAAAGAATGGTGATGGTGAGAAGTATCCTCATACCAAGAATTCTTAAGAGGTGGAGTAATCCTCATGATGTTCTTGACATAAAAGATGGTAATACTTCAAGGTAGAACATAATACAAGCTGGATAATAAGTTGCATCCATAACCGGAACAAGTTTGTGATAAAAGGAAGGTAAGGATGTAGTCGATGGTAAATCAAGTTATCAAGGAACGAGGATGGCACTTATCATCATGAATTCGATCGATATCCTAGAAGGAGTCAAAAAATGTTGATGATGATCACGACAAATTTTGTCGAGTGGCTCCACGGAGAGGCAATCGAACAACGACTGCATCAAGCAAAAGGACTGATGCAACGAAAGATTATTGGAACCACATATACGACACAAACTCGGAATCAAAGTGTGTGGTTCGAGGTGAAATGATAAGATGAGGAAATCGACATAAGCTTAGCTCATAGTCGAAAGCTGTGTTTCGATAATAAGGACCGGGTGGCACAGTTAAAATTTAGCACGATAATGATATAGCCGATCAGGCTAGGAATGACTTGAAGGATTAATAAATTTGTAATCAACAAAAATTACTTAGAGTTATGGAATCAGAGTGCGGAATCGATTCACTTATCGATGTTCTCGGTTGACGACAACCCAGAACCCATGGAGTCACTATGACGGGGAAGGGTACTACTTCATCAGAAATTCATAGAATGAAGTGCAATGGGTTGATATCCTCGAGATACCAGGGTGCAATACTCGAAGGTAGAACAAAATAGAGGTTGAATTGGGTATTGCTCTGCAGAAGTCAAGTGCTTAAACTTGCACGAGAAATGGTATTTAAAGGAGAAAATGGTCGGGACCACGATTGCAAAAGGCCAGATCCCAGATATAAGATGAACTTATACCAAGGGAATACTTAATTTAAGAGAAGCTTTCATGATAAGTTCTACATCGTGTCCATGGGCATGAACACAAAGTTCAAGGTTGACTCCCACTTCTCCAATGCACAACCTTTCATTCACTTCTCGCGTTCAATGAAGTTGTAGTGTTGAAATTTTATCTGGCAAAATACCAGAAGAGTATGAGTCGTGAAAACTTTCGAGTTCACACATATTAAGGAAGGCATAGGTTCAAACCATCGGGGCATCTTAGAATCATATACCAGAACCTTTAGAAGTAATTAACTCAAGCTTGAAGGCAAAGCATGGTTGAGAAAGCACATGATACAGTTTACCAAAGGCATTATGTATCAGAGGAAAGGCTCGCAAGGTTATTGAATATGAAGGGCGTTGTCAGATAAAATACAACAAAGGATCTGGTGGTCCACAAGGGATCTGACGTGAGCATCGGTACTCAACTAGAGGAAGAAGAATGCAAGGAGATCAGATTATAGAAACAACTGACTAACTCAATGGTCAAATGCAAAGGAATTATGATTTCCAAATCAAGGGATCAGAAGCAATGCTCTGATTAGGGATGGATAAGTTGAATAGCCTTAGGGTACAATCAACGACAATTGGATTGGTCGAGAACCAATTCCAGTTAAAAAGAATGGCAGCTCAGCCGGAAAGTAATTTATAAGGATCAATGATGATTGCGTGTATTCGCAAACATATTGAGTCAACGGACTCAAAATGATAATGACAAAGGATGTCAACAAGATTACTAGACTTATGGGATTAACCATAATGCAAGCAATCAAGAATTTCAAGAGCAATAGGATGCTCAGGATTTTCGGAAGATCGAATGGTATTTCGAGGATTGGTGACATACATGAATCAACTGGGGATGAGTGGATACTCGGTAAGTGCGAGAAATTATACATAGGGGTATTCATGTAACAAAGAACTGCAAGGCAATAGTCACAAAGTATTCTCGAAACACTAGATAGAATTTCGAGGTATCTTGTAATAACAAGATCGACTGGGTATAAAGTAAGAACGACGGGTGTAAGTATTTATCCATAGGGATATTGCAATGGTAGGGAATTGCAAAAGCAACGGGCACAAGGTCTCGAGAGAATATCGAAAGGTATCTTTGGAATCCTTCAGTGCACAAGGTAATCATCTGGACTGAAGAGGCTCTCCGGGAGAAAGTATTATCAAGAACCTAGATTCAGAGTTAGTAAAAATCGTTTAACCCGAATAGAAGAGAGATCAGATTCCCAGAGTACAGATCGAGGAGTAAAAGATCCTAATACCCCCCAATGGCGACGTGGGCCCATGGGCCGCACAGCCATGTTAGTAAAACAGTTTTCATCGACTAGACTCAAGTTCGGCCAAGGAGTGTGGAAGGGGGATTCCTACAGGCAGTCGGCTCTGATACCAACTTGTGACGCCCCCGATTCAATCGTACACTAATCATGCACGCAAATGTGTACGATCAAAATCAGGACTCACGGGAAGATATCACAACACAACTCTAAAACATAAATAAGTCATACAAGCATCATAATACAAGCCAGGGGCCTCGAGGGCTCGAATACAAGTGCTCGATCATAGACGAGTCAGCGGAAGCAACAATATCTGAGTACAGACATAAGTTAAACAAGTTTGCCTTAAGAAGGCTAGCACAAACTAGGATACAGATCGAAAGAGGCACAGACCTCCTGCCTGGGATCCTCCTAACTACTCCTGGTCGTCGTCAGCAGGCTGCACGTAGTAGTAGGCACCTCTGGTGTAGTAGGAGTCGTCGTTGACGGTGGCGTCTGGCTCCTGGACTCCAGCATCTGGTTGCGACAACCAGAAAGAAAGGAAAGGGGGAAAAAGGGGGGAGAAAGCAACCGTGAGTACTCATCCAAAGTACTCGCAAGCAAGGAACTACACTACATATGCATGGGTATATGTGTAAGGAGTCCATATCAGTGGACTGAACTGCAGAATGCCAGAATAAGAGGGGGATAGCTAGTCCTATCGAAGACTACGCTTCTGGCAGCCTCCGTCTTGCAGCATGTAGAAGAGAGTAGATTGAAGTCCTCCAAGTAGCATCTCCAAGTAGCATCGCATAGCATAATCCTACCCTCCTCGCCCTGTGGAAAAGCGATCACCGGGTTGTCTGTGGAACTTGGAAGGGTGTGTTTTATTAAGTATCCGGTTCTAGTTGTCATAAGGTCAAGGTATAACTCCAAGTCGTCCTGTTACCGAAGATCACGGCTATTCGAACAGATTAACTTCCCTGCAGGGGTGCACCACATAACCCAACACGCTCGATACCATTTGGCCGGACACACTTTCCTGGGTCATGCCCGGCCTCGGAAGATCAACACGTCGCAGCCCCACGTAGGCACAACAGAGAGGTCATTATGCCGGTCTAAACCTAAGCGCACAGGGGTCTGGGCCCATCGCCCTGAGCACACCTGCACATTGCGTGGGCGGCCGGAAGCAGACCTAGCCTAGTGGTGTTCCAGTCCAATCCGGCGCGCGCCGCTCAGTCGCTGACATCACGAAGTGCTTCGGCTGATACCACGACGCCGGGATACCCATAACTACTCCCGCGTAGATGGTTAGTGCGTATAGACCAAATGGCCAGACTCAGATCAAATACCAAGATCTCGTTAAGCGTGTTAAGTATCCGCGAACGCCGAACAGGGCCAGGATCAACCTGCCCTGTCGCTCCGCCACAAAGTAACAGTCAGGGGCCGTCGGGAACCCAGGCCCACCTCTACCGGGATGGAGCCACCTGTCCTTTCAGCCCCCTCATCAGAATCACTTGCGGGTTCTCATCAAGCTGACCCGACTTTAGTCACCATCTGTATAGTATGTATATGTATAGTATAAACCCGTGATCACCTCCCGAGTGATCACGACCCAATAGTATAGCAAGGCAGACTGACAAGAATGTAGGGCCAATGATGATAAACTAGCATCCTATACTAAGTATTTAGGATTGCAGGTAAGGTATCAACAGATGTAGCAACAATGTCAGGCAATGCATCAGAATAGGATTAACGGAAAGCAGTAGCATGCTACACTACTCTAATGCAAGAAGTATAGAGGAGAATAGGCGATATCTAGTGATCAAGGGGGGGGCTTGCCTGGTTGCTCGGGCAAGAGAGAGGGGTCGTCAACACCGTAGTCGTACGGGGCAGCAGCGGCGGCGTCGGTCTCGTAGTCTACCAAAGAGAAGAGGGGGGAAGAAACAGTAAATACATAGCAAGAAAGTGCATAACAGGACAACAAGCAAAGCTAGACGTGTTCTAACGCGGTATGAGGTGATACCGGTGAAGGGGGAAAACATCCGGGAAAGTATCCCCGGTGTTCCGTGTTTTCGGACAAATGAACCGGAGGTGAAATGTTGCAGGTTCAATAGGTTAGGGAGGTGTGGCGGGCGAACGGGTTGCGTTTCCGGGTTCGTCTCGTCATTCTGAGCAACTTTCATGTACAAAGTTTTTCCATCCGAGTTACGGATTATTTAATATTAATTTTCAAAGTTTAGTCAGTTTCCGAAATTATTTTAATTCGAAAAAGAAGTTAAAATGCTACAGGTACCCAGTTCTTTGTACAAATAGGTGTACCTAGAGGCTGACATGTGGGCCAAAGGGGGTCCCAGTTGACCGGTCAAAGTTTGACTGGTCAACAGGGGGTGGGCCCTCCTGTCATTCTCTGACTTACCTAATTATATTTTAATTAGTTAACTATGAGGTTAACTAAAGTTAAGTAAATTAAGCAGCTTAATTAATTAATTAATTAATTAAGTTTATTTTATTTTATTTATTTATTTTGTGATCGTTTTCTGGTCGTCGTCAGCAGGCTGCACGTAGTAGTAGGCACCTCCGGTGTAGTAGGAGTCGTCGTCGACGGTGGCGTCTGGCTCCTGGACTCCAGCATCTGGTTGCGACAACCAGAAAGAAAGGAAAGGGGGAAAAAGGGGGGAGAAAGCAACCGTGAGTACTCATCCAAAGTACTCGCAAGCAAGGAACTACACTACATATGCATGGGTATATGTGTAAGGAGGCCATATCAGTGGACTGGACTGCAGAATGCCAGAATAAGAGGGGGATAGCTAGTCCTATCGAAGACTACGCTTCTGGCAGCCTCCGTCTTGCAGCATGTAGAAGAGAGTAGATTGAAGTCCTCCAAGTAACATCTCCAAGTAGCATTGCATAGCATAATCCTACCCTCCTCGCCCTGTGGAAAAGCGATCACCGGGTTGTCTGTGGAACTTGGAAGGGTGTGTTTTATTAAGTATCCGGTTCTAGTTGTCATAAGGTCAAGGTATAACTCCAAGTCGTCCTGTTACCGAAGATCACGGCTATTCGAATAGATTAACTTCCCTGCAGGGGTGCACCACATAACCCAACACGCTCGATACCATTTGGCCGGACACACTTTCCTGGGTCATGCCCAGCCTCGGAAGATCAACACGTCGCAGCCCCACGTAGGCACAACAGAGAGGTCATTATGCCGGTCTAAACCTAAGCGCACAGGGGTCTGGGCCCATCACCCTGAGCACACCTGCACATTGCGTGGGCGGCCGGAAGCAGACCTAGCCTAGTGGTGTTCCAGTCCAATCCGGCGCGCGCCGCTCAGTCGCTGACGTCACGAAGTGCTTCGGCTGATACCACGACGCCGGGATACCCATAACTACTCCCGCGTAGATGGTTAGTGCGTATAGACCAAATGGACAGACTCAGATCAAATACCAAGATCTCGTTAAGCGTGTTAAGTATCCGCGAACGCCGAACAGGGCCAGGCTCAACCTGCCCTGTCGCTCCGCCACAAAGTAACAGTCGGGGGCCGTCGGGAACCCAGGCCCACCTCTACCGGGATGGAGCCACCTGTCCTTTCAGCCCCCTCATCAGAATCACTTGCGGGTACTCATCAAGCTGACCCGACTTTAGTCACCATTTGTATAGTATGTATATGTATAGTATAAACCCGTGATCACCTCCCGAGTGATCACGACCCAATAGTATAGCAAGGCAGACTGACAAGAATGTAGGGCCAATGATGATAAACTAGCATCCTATACTAAGTATTTAGGATTGCAGGTAAGGTATCAACAGATGTAGCAACAATGTCAGGTTATGCATCAGAATAGTATTAACGGAAAGCAGTAACATGCTACACTACTCTAATACAAGCAGTATAGAGGAGAATAGGCGATATCTGGTGATCAAGGAGGGGGCTTGCCTGGTTGCTCTGGCAAGAGAGAGGGGTCGTCAACACCGTAGTCGTATGGGGCAGAAGCAGCGGCGTCGGTCTCGTAGTCTACCGAAGAGAAGAGAGGGGAAGAAACAGTAAATACATAGCAAGCAAGTGCATAACAGGACAACAAGCAGAGCTAGACGTGTTCTAACGCGGTATGAGGTGATACCGGTGAAGGGGGAAACATCCGGGAAAGTATCCCCGGTGTTCCGTGTTGTCGAACAGATGAACTGGAGGTGAAATGTTGCAGGTTCGATAGGTTAGGGGGTGTGGCGGACGAACGGGTTGCGTTTCCGGGTTCGTCTCGTCGTTCTGAGCAACTTTCATGTACAAAGTTTTCCATCCGAGTTAAGGATTATTTAATATTAATTTTCAAAGTTTAGTCAGTTTCCGAAATTATTTAATTCGAAAAAGAAGTTAAAATGCTACAGGTACCCAGTTCTGTGTACACATAGGTGTACCTAGAGGCTGACATGTGGGCCAAAGGGGGTCCCAGTTGACCGGTCAAAGTTTGACTGGTCAACAGGGGGTGGGCCCTCCTATCATTCTCTGACTTACCTAATTATATTTTAATTAGTTAACTATCAGGTTAACTAAAGTTAAGTTAATTAAGCAGCTTAATTAAGTTAATTAAGTTAATTAATTAATTAAGTTTATTTTATTTTATTTATTTATTTTGTGATCGTTTTCTGGGGCGGGTCCCACTGGTCAGCTGCCCAGAGGGCCTAACGAGCGTGCGGTCAGGCGGGTTGCGGGTGCAGGGGCGCTGCGAGCGCCCAGACCGCAAGGGTGCACGCCGAGGGCCGCGGCAATGGCCACAAGAGGGGCGGGCACGCGCCGGCCGGCGAGCAGGGGGGGCCGCGGGCGAGGAACGGCGAAGTCGGTCGCCGGCACGACAGCGTGTGGTCAGTGGGCGAAGGAGCCGGAGCTCCGACGGGCGCGGGGGGAAAGGCGCCGACGGCAGCACCGTATGCAGCAGCATAGCAGAGGCAGTATGGGGAAGCGACAGCGGACGGGGCGGTGGGTCTCGGTGCGCTCCGACGGAGCGCGGGCGCGGTCAGAGGTGAGGGGGTGTGGGCGCCCGCGCCGTCATGCGAGCGGCCAGGGCGCGGTCTGGAGCAGGGGGGAGAAAGGAGAAGTCGGGGCCTCACCGTGCGGAGAAGGGTCGAGGCAACGGGACGTGAGGAGGGCGGCGGGGACGACGGCGCCGGAGGGGAAGCAGACCGGCGATGAGGGGGAGGCAGACCGGTGGGGAGGTTCCCGCGACGGGCGGCGACGGGGGCCGGCGTGGTGACGGTGAATGGCGGCGAGCGCGGGCACCGGGGATCGGCTCGGGTGCCGATCTAGATCCAGCAGGGGGGAGGGAAGGTCCGGCGAGGTAGCCCTCCGGGCGGCGGCGGCGTCGACGGTTTCGGGGGCTCGGTTGCCCCGGTGTCGATCCATATGGGATGGGGAGAGGAGGAGCGAGGCGTGGGGGAGTGGGTGAAGTGGGGGAGGTTACCGGTTAGGGTTTCCTGGGAGAGGGTCTAGTAGGCCAGGGGCGTGTCGGGGGTGGGCCGGCAAGCCGGTCGACTGCCCGGCCAACTGGGCCAAGGCCCACACGGGAAGGTGGTTTCCCTTTGTGTGTGTGTGTGTGTGTTTTCTTGTTTTGCATTTTCCTTTATTTATTTTCTTTTATGTTTTAAATCATTTTAAATTATCTAGGCATTTTATAAAAATGTGTTTATTACACCATATTTACTTAAGCAAAATATGGCACCGCCTGAACATTGTAGTTTTAATATTTGAAAATCTTTACCATTTGACTCTATTTTAAGTTTGAATTTCGAATTGATTTTGAACTAACACGAGATTAACATCAGTAACCGTGGTGACATGGCATCATTAACGTGGGATTACTGTAGCCTAATTACCCGGGCGTCACAACACTGGTGGAACAGCTTTATACTAGGGCTCAGCGTGCATTGGCCACAATTTCTCCATCTAACCAAGCCCTCAATCTCTTGGTTGACGTATTGAGGAAGCTGTCCGTTCTGCCTAAGAGGTTTAGTGAGATGAAGCGATCATCTACCAGATCCGGAGCTGTGACGGCCTTAAGCCGGGCCAAAGCATGGTTACCGGAGCTAGACTCGGCCGATATATCAACTGAGTACCCAAGCTTCAAGGAAGACGGCACCCCGTTTGATAAAAAATACTTTGCCGCCTGCGTGAAGGACATGCGTCCCCTGGCCAGTCTGATTGCTAATGAAACAGACCTGTCCAGATATCAGGCAGCTTTTGACTTGGAAAATTAGAAGATATGGACATCATCTTACAAAGTGAAGGAGCTGATACCCCCAATCTGTAAGCAGACTTTTGCTCCTGAAGTTGACCCAGCCGAGCTCATTGATGATGAGGCTGAATTCCAAGCTTTAAATGGCATTGACTGGTCATCAACAACCTTTCAGGAGGTAGAACAGGACGAAGAAGCGGAGAGAGGTGATCCAGAAGCTTCAGGCCATCAGAGTTAAGAAGATTGAACCGATGGGCGGTTCATATGTGCGACCTTCTGAAAAACAGTTAAACAATTCGACTCCTTGAGTCATGTAATAGGGTAGCAATAACTTTGCTCTGTCGTGCCATTGTGCACGTTTATGTTTTGCTCAACACTGTTAAGCCAGCACTTGATAATTATCCTTTTAGACTTATCATGATGTTGATTGGTGCAGATGAAAATTTTGATTTATCCTGCACACAAGTAGATCACAAGAGCCCTTGGCGGTTCACCGCAGGGCGGGTCATAATATCTCACATATAACCACTGATGTTTAAAATAGTCATAGATAGGGTTGTTTTTAACCAGAAATTAAACATAATTATAATAACAATATCATACCTGTAATATTGAATTGTACTGCCGGCTTATAATACCTGTGCAGTAAGGGTGATAACCCAAACTTTAGAAGCCAATACTTCCAAGTATTTAACATTGTCATATACTGGCGACTTATCATCCAAAGACATGCGGGTTAATAGAGACCATTTTTATGCTTCAGATATGAGAAAGAGAGTACCAAGAAAAAAACCCGACAAAACTGTTCAAAAACTGAAACCAAAAAGAGAGAAAAAAACGAGGCTATGCTTCGAATACGAGCAGGAAGCCGGGTCAAAAGTGGCTATGATTCGAATATGATTAGGAAGCCGGACCAAAAGGGTTAATGGCTATGATTCGAATACGATCAGGAAGCCCCCAAGTGGTTTGTGGCATTGCGCCGATCGGGGTACCGACAGCTATGATACAAATACGATCAGGAAGCCCCCAAGTGACCAAAGTATTTAATGGCTATGCTTCGAATACGATCAGTAAGCCAGACCAAAAGGGTTAATGGTTGTGATTCGAATACGATCAATCCCCCATGTGATCAAAGTATTTAACGGCTATGATTCAAATACAGTAAGGAAGTCGGACCAAAGGGGTTAACTGCTATGATTCGAATACGATCAAGCCCCCAATTGGTCAAAGTGTTTAACGGCTATAATTCGAATACGATCATGAAGCCGGACAAATGGGGTTAATATCTATGATTCGAATACGATCAAGCCCCCAAGTGATCAAAGTGTTTTACGGCTATGATTTTAATATGATCAGGAAGCCGGACCAAAGGGGTTAACTGTTATGATTCGAATACGATCAAGCCCCAAAATGATCATGAAATTATGATGAAGAAGACTCATTATTCTTGAAGAAGAAATGAGAGAGGCCCTACTTTATTATAATCATCATAATATATATACATAATCAAAATATGTATATCATAAGAGCCGGTGGCTCAAGTGTAGTAAGGCCGAAGATGAGCAATATTCCACGGCCGGCGGGTCTCCTCCATCGACTTACGTGAGTCCTTGTGCTCTTGAATATCGATAAGGTAGTATGACCCATTGTTCAAGTTCTTGCTGACCACAAAGGGCCCTTCCCAAGGTGGGGATAACTTGTGCACATCAGTTTGATCCTGGATGAGCCGGAGCACCAAATCACCTTCTTGAAAGGTTTTGGACTTAACCCGACGGCTGTGGTAATGGCGCGGATCTTGTTGGTAAATCGCCGACAGGGCTGCTGCAAGGCTACGCTTCTCATCTACAGGTCAAGTGCATCCTGACGTGCTTGTTCATTATCAGCTTCAACGTAAGCCGCCACGCGGGGTGAGTCGTGACGTACTTCACTAGGTAGAACCGCCTCTGCTCCGTAAACCATGAAGAAAGGTGTGTAACCCGTAGATCAGTTGGGGGTGGTATTGATACTCCATAGCACGGAAGGTAATCCTCCACCCAACAACCCGGCGTCCGTTGCAAAGGAACCATAAGCCAGGGCTTGATGCTTCTCAAAATTTCTTAATTGGCTCGTTCGGCTTCACCATTGGATTGGGGGTGAGCTACTGATGAGATGTCAAGTCGAATATGCTCACATTGACAAAATTCTTCCATAGCAACCTTGGATAGATTAGTGCCATTATCAGTTATAATGTTGTGGGGAATTGCGGCGTCACAGTTGCTGACCGGCTCTACAATAACCTACTTTGTGAATTTGTCAACTGCCACCAAAAGGTGGGTCTTTTTATCTTCAGACCTTTTCAAAGGCCCAACCATATCAAGCCCCCAGCCTGCAAACGGCCAAGTAATTGGAATCATCCTCAACTCTTGAGCCGGCACCTGAGCTGGCCGTGAAAATTTCTGACAACAATCACATATACTGACCAAATTCTTTGCGTCAGCATGAGCCGTTAGCCAATAAAACCCATGACGAAAAGCTTTGGACACAAGAGAATTTGAACCGGCATGATGACCACAATCCCCTTCATGAATCTCACAAAGAATCTCATGGCCTTCCTCATGAGAGACACAATGTTGAAACGCTCCAGTGACCCTGCGACGGAGTAACTCGCCATAGGCAATTGTCATTGACTTAGACCGCCGGGTTATCTGCTTGGCCAAAGTTCCATCCTCAGGTAACTCGCCCCGGGTCATATAAGCCAAATATGGTACTGTTCAATCGGTGATGGCATGAAGAGCCGCCACCAGCTGTGCTTCCGGGTCCAGAATAGCCAGATCTTCCTCTGTAAGAAATTTAACAGAAGGGTTATGAAGAACGTCCAAGAAGGTGTTAGGTGGGACCGGCTTACGCTAAGACCCAAACCAGCTTAAGGCGTGAGCCGCTTCATTTTTCCTGCGATCAATGTGTTCCACCTAATAACCCTTGAAGTGTCCAGCAATAGCATCAACTTCATGGCGATAAGCCGCCATGAGTGGGTCTTTAGAATCCCATTTGCCTGAAACTTGCTGAGCTACCAAGTCTGAGTCGCCAAAACATCTCACCTGGCTTAAGTTCATCTCCTCAGCCATCCGAAGACCATGGAGCAAGGCTTGATACTCAGTTGCATTGTTAGTATAGGGAAACATCAACCTTAAGACATAACAAAACTTGTCACCTCGAGGGGAAGCTAAGACAACTCGAGCCCCCGAGCCTTCCAATTACCTGGACCCTGATACGTCTCCACCGTATCTATAATTTTTGATTGTTCCATGCTATTATATTACCTGTTTTGGATGTTTATGGGCTTTAGTTTATACATTATTATCATTTTTGGGACTAACCTACTAACCGGAGGCCCAGCCCATATTGCTGTTTTTTTTTTGCCTATTTCAGTATTTCGAAGAAAAGGAATATCAAACGGAGTCCAAATGGAATGAAACCTTCGGGAGCGTGATTTTTGGAACGAACAAGATCCGGAGAGCTTGGAGTGCAAGTCATGAAACAACTGGAGCCTCCACGAGATAGGAGGGCGCCCCCCCCCCCTGTAGGGCGCACCCCCCTGTCTCGTGGGACCCTCAGGCATCCACCGACGTACCTCTTCCTCCTATATATACCTACGGACCCCGAAAACATCCAGGGGCACCACGAAACACAATTTCCACCACCTTAACCTTCTGTATCCGTGAGATCCCATCTTGGAGCCTTCGTCGGCACTCTGTCGGAGGGGGAATCGACCATGGAGGGCCTCTACATAAACATCCTTGCCCCTCCTATGAGTTGTGAGTAGTTTACCTCAGACCTACGGGTCCATAGTTATTAGCTAGATGGCTTCTTCTCTCTTTTTGGATCTCAATACAATGTTCTCCCCCTCTCTTGTGGAGATCTATTCGATGTAATCTCTTTTTGCGGTGTGTTTGTCGAGATCCAATGAATTGTGAGTTTATGATCAGATTTATCTATGATATTAATTGAATCTTCTCTGAATTCTTTTATGTATGATTGAGTTATCTTTGCAAGTCTCTTCGAATTATCGGTTTGGTTTGGCCTACTAGATTGATCTTTCTTGTCATGGGAGAAGTGCTTAGCTTTGGGTTCAATCTTGCGGTGTTCTTACCCAGTGACAGAAAGGGTTGCAAGACACGTATTGTAGTGTTGCCATCGAGGATAACAAGATGTGGTTTATATCATATTGCATGAGTTTATCCCTCTACATCATGTCATCTTGCTTAATGTGTTGCTCTGTTCTTATGAACTTAATACTCTAGATGCATGCTGGATAGCGGTCGATGTGTGGAGTAATATTAGTAGATGCAGGCAGGAGTCGGTCTACTTGTTATGGATGTGATGCCTATATACATGATCATGCCTAGATAACGTCATAATTATTCGCTTTTCTATCAATTGCTCGACAGTAATTTGTTCACCCATCGTAATACTTATGCTCTTGAGAGAAGCCTGTAGTGAAACCTATGGCCCCCTTGTCTATCTCTTATCTTATTTGCTTTCAATCTACTTTTATTTACCTCTTTACTTTTTTGCATCTATATTATAAAATACCAAAAATATATTTATCTTATCATACTATCTCTATCAGATCTCACTTTCGCAAGTGGTCGTGAAGGGATTGACAACCCCTTTATTGTGTTGGTTGCGAGTTCTCAGTTTGTTTGTGTAGGCGCGTGGGACTTCTGAGGAGCCTCCTACTGGATTGATACCTTGGTTCTCAAAAATTGAGGGAAATACTTACGCTACACTTGCTGCATCACCCTCTCCTCTTCGTGGAAAAACCAACGCTAGCTCAAGACGTAGCAAGAAGGATTTCTGGCACCGTTGCCGGGGAGGTCTTCGCTCAAGTCAAGACATACCAAGTACCTATCACAAACCCATCTCCCTCGCTTTTACATTATTTTCCATTTACCTCTCGTTTTCCTCTCCCCCACTTCACCCTTGCCGTTTTATTCGCCCTCTCTTTCCCAATCTCCTCCTCTCCTTTTTCTTGCCATTTTTCTGCTTGCTTGTGTGTTGGATTACTTGTTGCCATGGCGCAAGATAATACCAAATTGTGTGATTTCTCGAACACCAATAATAATGATTTCCTTAGCACTCTGATTGCTCCTCTTAATGATGTTGAGTCTTGTGAAATCAATGCTGCTTTGCTGAATCTTGTTATGAAAGATCAATTCGTCGGCCTTCCTAGTGAAGATGCCGCTACTCATCTAAATAATTTTGTTGATTTGTGTGATATGCAAAAGAAGAAAGATACGGATAAAAATATTGTCAAATTGAAGTTATTTCTGTTTACACTTAGAGATCATGCTAAAGTTTGGTTTTCGTCTTTGCCACCCGCTAAGTTATTTTCGTATTGATTCTTGGAACAAGTGCAAAGATGCTTTTATCACTAAGTATTTTCCTCCCGCTAAGATCATCACTCTTAGGAACGATATTATGAATTTTAAACAACTTGATCATGAGCATGTTGCCCAATCTTGGGAAAGAATGAAATTGATGCTTCGCAATTGCCCTACTCATGGTTTGAATTTATGGATGATCATACAAAAATTTTATGCCGGTTTGAACTTTGCTTCTAGAAATCTCTTAGATTCCGGTGTGGGAGGCACCTTTATGGAAATCACGTTAGGAGATGATACAAAACTTCTTGATAATATTATGACTAATTATTCTCAATGGCACACCGAAAGATCTTATAGTAAAAAAGTGCATGCTATAGAAGAAATCAATGTTTTGAGTGGAAAGATGGATGAACTTATGAAGATGTTCTCTACTAAAAGTACTCCTCTTGATCCTAATGATATGCCTTTGTCTTCCTTTATTGAGAATAATAATGAATCTTTGGATGTGAATTTTGTTGGTAGGAATAGTTTTGGAAACAATGCTTATAGAGGGAATTTTAATGCTAGACCGTTCCCTAGTAATTCCTCTAATAATTATGGAAATTCCTACAATAATTCTTATGGTAATTTTAATAAGATGCCCTCTGATTTTGAGAATAGTGTGAAAGAATTTATGATTTCTCAAAAGAATTTTAATGCTTTGCTTGAGGAAAAATTGCTCAAAGTTGATGATTTGGCTAGGAACGTTGATAGACTTTCGCTTGATGTTGATTCTCTTAAAATTAGACCTTCTCCTCCTAAGAATGATATCAATGAGTCTCTCAAAGTGAAGAGAATTTCCATTAACGAGTGCAAGGAAAGAACCGCTAGATTGCGTGCTAAGAAAGATAGCTTTATAAAACCGTGTTCTTCTAGTTTCCGTGAAAATAATGATGAGGATCTTAAAGTTATTGATGTGTCTCCTATTAGATCTATGTTTTGCAATATGAATTTTGATGATTATGGGACTGATGATGAATAAACTTTGCCTAGAAGGCGTCCCAAGAATTCGGAGTCTTTAGATCTTAATGCTAAACTTGGTAAAAGAGAGATTGGAGAATCCTCAACTTCTAATAATATTGAACCTACTATCTCGGATTTCAAGGAATTTGACTATGATAATTGCTCCTTAAAAGGTTGTATTTCCTTGTTGCAATCCGTTGTTAATTCTCCTCACGCTTATAGTCAAAAAAAAAAATTTACCAAACATATTGTTGATGCCTTGATGCAATCTTTTGATGAAAAAACTTAATTTAGAAGTTTATATACCTAGAAAACTTAATGATGAGTGGGAACCTACTATAAAGATTACAATTAAAGATTTTGAGTGTTTTGCTTTGTGTGATTTGGGTGCTAGTGTTTCCACAATTCCGAAAACTTTATGTGATACTCTAGATTTTCATGATCTTGATGATGGCTCGTTAAATTTGCACCTTACGGATTCCACCATTAAAAAGCCTATGGGAAGGATCAATGATGTTCTTATTGTTGCAAATAGAAATTTGGTGCCCGTAGATTTTATCGTTCTTGATATAGATTGCAATCTTTCTTGCCCTATTATTCTTGGTAGACCTTTCCTTAGAACGATTGGTGCGATTATCGATATGAAAGAAGGGAACATTAGATACCAATTTTACTTAAAGAAAGGCATGGAGCACTTTCCAAGAAAGAAAGTCAAATTACCTTATGAATCTATCATCCGTGCTACTTATGTATCAAGTGCCAAAGATGGCACTCGTTAGATCTATATTCGCTTTTATGCCTAGCTAGGGGCGTTAAACGATAGCGCTAGTTGGGAGGCAACCCAATTTTCTTTATGTTCTTTGTTTTTGTTCCTGGTTAGTGTTAAATTTTGTTTCTACTATCTGTTTAGATGTGTTTTTATCTTTTGTTTAGTGTTTGTGCCAAGTAGAACCTATAGGATAAACTATGATGATGGTTGATTTGATTCTGCTGAAAAACAGAAATTTGCGCTCACGAGAAAAAATTTAATAAATCACAGAAACGCGATTTTGCATTGATTCTTTTTGCTGCTGATCAATAAAAAAATTGTACAAGACTTATTATTTTGGTAGGATTTTTAGAGTTCCAGAAGTTTGCGTTAGTTATAGATTGCTACAGAATGTTCTGTTTTTGACAGATTCTGTTTTTCGTGTGTTGTTTGCTTATTTCAATGCATCTATGGCTAGTAATTCAGTCTATGAACCATAAAGAAGTTAGAATACAGTAGGTTTAACACCAAAATAAATAAAGAATGAGTTTATTACAGTACCTTATGTGGTGGTTTTGTTTTCTTTCACTAACGGAGCTTATAAGATTTCCTGTTGAGTTTTGTGTTGTGAAGTTTTCAAGTTTTGGGTAAAGCTTTTATGGACTATGGAATAAAGAGTGGCAAGAGCCTAAGCTTGGGGATGCCCAAGTCACCCCAAGATATTCAATAATAGCCAAAAGCCTAAGCTTGGGGATGCCCCGGGAAGGCATCCCCTCTTTCGTCTTCGTTCATTGGTAACTTTACTTGGAGCTATATTTTTATTCGCCACATGATATGTGTTTTGCTTGGAGCGTCGTGTATTATATTGGTCTTTGCTTGTTAGATTACCACAATCATCCTTGATGTAACACACCTTTTGGGAGAAGCCTATTTGATTAGAATTTGCTAGAATACTCTATGTGCTTCACTTATATCTTTTGAGCTTGATAGTTTTTGCTCTAATGCTTCACTTATATCTTTTAGAGCATGGTGGTGGATTAATTTTGAAGAAATTGCTAGTCTCTCATGCTTCACTTATATTATTTTGAGAGTCTTTTAGAACAGCATGGTATTTGCTATGGTTATAATTTGGTCCTAGAATGATGAGCATCCAAGTTGGGTATAATAAAAACTATCATAGGATGTGAATTGGATGCTATGATCAATTTGATGCTTGATAATTGTTTTGAGATATGGAGGTAGTGATATTAAGGTCATGCTAGTTGGGTGATTATGAATTTAAAGAATGCTTGTGTTGAAGTTTGTGATTCCCATAGCATGCACGTATGGTGAACCGCTTTGTGATGAAGTTGGAGCACAACTTTATTTATTGAAAGTCTTCCTTATGAGTGGCAGTCGGGGACGAGCGATGGTCTTTTCCTACCAATCTATCCCCCTAGGATCATGCGCATAGTGCTTTGGTTTTTGATGACTTCTAAATTTTTACAACAAGTATATGAGTTCTTTTGACTAATGTTGAGTTCATGGATTATACGCACCCTTTCGCCCCTCCATTATTGCTAGCCTCTCTTGTATCATGCAACTTTCGCCGGTACCATACACCCACCATATACCTTCCTCAAAACAGCCACCATATCTACCTATCATGGCATTTCCATATCCATTCTGAGATATATTGCCATGCAACTTTCCACCATTCCGTTTATTATGACACGTTTCATCATTGTCATATTGCTCTTTGCATGATCATGTAGTTGACATCGTATTTGTGGCAAAGCCACCATCATAATCTTCATACATGTCGCTCTTGATTCATTGCATATCCCGGTATACCACCGGAGGCATTCACATAGAGTCATATCTTGTTCTAGCTTTGAGTTGTAATTTTTGAGTTGAAATCCATAAAAGTGTGATGATCTCCATTATTGGAGCATTGTCCCAGTGAGGAAAGGATGATGAAGACTATGATTCCCCCACAAGTCGGGATGAGACTTCGGACTTTACAAAAGGAAAAAAAAGGAAAGGCCAAAAGGAAAAAAAAAGAGGAAAAAAATAAGGCCAGAGAAAAAAAAGAAAAAAAGAAAAAAAAAGAAAAAAATGAGAGAAAAAGAGAGAAGGGACAATGCTACTATCTCTTTTCCACACTTGTGCTTCAAAATAGCACCATGATCTTCATGATAGAGAGTCTCATATGTTGTCACTTTCATATACTAGTGGGAATTTTTCATTATATAACTTGGCTTGTATATTCCAATGATGGGCTTCCTCAAAATGCCCTAGGTCTTCGTAAGCAAGCAAGTTGGATGCACACCCACTAGTTTTCTTTTGTTGAGCTTTCATATATTTATAGCTCTAGTACATCTGTTGCATGGCAATCCCTACTTACTCACATTGATATCTATTAATGGGCATCTCCATAGCCCGTTGATACGCCTAGTTGATGTGAGACTATCTTCTCCTTTTTGTCTTCCCCACAACCACCGTTCTATTCCACATATAGTGCTATGTCCATGGCTCACGCTCATGTATTGCGTGAAAATTGAAAGAGTTTGACATTATTAAAGTATGAAACAATTGCTTGGCTCGTCATCGGGGTTGTGCATGATTAAATACTTTGTGTGATGAAGACAGAGCAACAGCCAAACTATATGATTTTGTAGGGATAACTTTCTTTGGCCATGTTATTTTGAGAAGACATGATTACTTTGCTTAGTATGCTTGAAGTATTACTATTTCTTATGTCAATATGAACTTTTATTTAGTATTATTTGGATCTAAACATTCATGCCACATTAAAGAAAATTACTTTGAGAATTATGCTAGGTAGCATTCCACATCAAAAATTCTCTTTTTATCATTTACCTACTCGAGGACGAGCAGGAATTAAGCTTGGGGATGCTTGATACGCCTCCAACGTATCTATAATTTTTGATTGTTCCATGCTATTATATTACCTGTTTTGGATGTTTATGGGATTTATTTTATACATTATTATCATTTTTGGGGCTAACCTGCTAACCGGAGGCCCAGCCCATATTGCTGTTTTTTTGCCTATTTCAGTATTTCGAAGAAAAGGAATATCAAACGGAGTCCAAACGGAATGAAACCTTCGGGAGCATGACTTTTGGAACGAACAAGATCCAGAGAGCTTGGAGTGCAAGTCAAGAAACAGCCGGAGCCTCCACGAGATAGGAGGGCGCCCCCCCCCCCCCCCTGTAGGGTGCGCCCCCCTATCTCGTGGGACCCTCGGGTGTCCTCCGACGTACCTCTTCCTCCTATATATACCTACGGACCCCGAAAACATCCAGGGGCACCACGAAACACAATTTCTACCACGGTAACCTTCTGTATCCGCGAGATCCCATCTTGGAGCCTTCGTCGGCACTCTGTCGGAGGGGGAATCGACCATGGAGGGCCTCTACATCAACATCCTTGCCCCTCATATGAGTTGTGAGTAGTTTACCTCGGACCTACGGGTCCATAGTTATTATCTAGATGGCTTCTTCTCTCTTTTTGGATCTCAATACAATGTTCTCCCCCTCTCTTGTGGAGATCTATTCGATGTAATCTCTTTTTGCGGTGTGTTTGTCGAGATCCGATGAATTGTGAGTTTATGATCAGATTTATCTATGGATATTAATTGAATCTTCTCTGAATTCTTTTATGTATGATTGAGTTATCTTTGCAAGTCTCTTCGAATTATCGGTTTGGTTTGGCCTACTAGATTGATCTTTCTTGCCATGGGAGAAGTGCTTAGCTTTGGGTTCAATCTTGCGGCGTTCTTACCTAGTGACCGAAAGGGTTGCAAGAAACGTATTGTGTTGTTGCCATCGAGGATAACAAGATGGGGTTTATATCATATTGCATGACTTTATCCCTCTACATCATGTCATCTTGCGTAATGTGTTGCTCTGTTCTTATGAACTTAATACTCTAGATGCATGCTGGATAGCGGTCGATGTGTGGAGTAATAGTAGTAGATGCAGGCAGGAGTCGGTCTACTTGTTATGGATGTGATGCCTATATACATGATCATGCCTAGATAACGTCATAATTATTCGCTTTTCTATCAATTGCTCGACAGTAATTTGTTCACCCACCATAATACTTATGCTCTCGAGAGAAGCCTCTAGTGAAACCTATGGCCCCCGGGTCTATCTCTTATCTTATTTGATTTCAATCTACTTTTATTTGCCTCTTTACTTTTTTGCATCTATATTATAAAATATCAAAAAAATATTTATCTTATCATACTATCTCTATCAGATCTCACTTTCGCAAGTGGCCGTGAAGGGATTGACAACCCCTTTATTGCATTGGTTGCGAGTTCTCAGTTTGTTTGTGTAGGCGTGTGGGACTTCTGAGGAGCCTCTTACTGGATTGATACCTTGGTTCTCAAAAACTGAGGGAAATACTTACGCTACACTTCCTGCATCACCCTCTCCTCTTCGGGGAAAAACCAACGCTAGCTCAAGACATAGCAGACCCATCAAAATGAATAGTCCAATATTTGTTATCTCGCTTCTCTTCAGGCATCTGCAGCTCTGTCCAATCACTGATAATATCCACAAGTGCTTGAGACTTGATGGCTGTGTGAGGCATATATTTCAAACCATGAGGCCCAAGCTCAATGGCCCACTTGGCTACCCGCCCTGTGGCTTCTCTGTTTTGAGTAATATCCCCTAAAGGATCAGAACTAACCATAGTGATGGGATGACCCAGAAAATATTGCTTAAGCTTCCGGCTGGCCATGAACACTTCATAAACGAGCTTTTGCTAATGTGGATATTGTTGGGGGTCGTTGCAGAAATTAAAAAAATTCTATGCATCACCAAGATCAATCTGTGGAGAGACTAGCAACCAGAGAGAGGGGACTGTATCTTCATACGCTTGAATACCGTGATGCGGAAGCGTTACAAGAACGTGGTTGGAGGAGTCGTACACGTAGCGATTCAGATCGCGGTCGATTCCGATCTAAGCGCTGAACAACGGCACCTCCGTGTTCAACACACGTGCAGCCCGGTGACGTATCCCATGCCTTGATCCAGCAAGGAGGAGGGAGAGGCTGGGGAAAACAAATCCAGTAGCAGCACGACGACGTGGTGGTGGTGGAGCAGCGGTTCTCCGGCAGGGCTTCGCCAAGCTCAATGGAGGAGGAGGGGGTGTTCGAGAGGGGGAGGGCTGCGCCTTGGATGAGGTGTTGCTTCCCTCCCTCCTCCCCTCTATTTATAGGGCGAAGGGGAAAGGGGGTCGACCCCTCTATATGAGATCTAGAGGGGGGCGGCGGCCAAGGGGAGGGGGCTTGCCCCCCAAGCCAAGGGGGCGCCCCCTTTAGGGTTTCCCCCAAACCCTAGGCGCATGGGCCCTAGGGGGAATGGCGCCTATCCCACTTAGGGGCTGGTTCCCTTCCATATACAGCCCATAGGTCCCTCCGGGGCAGGTGGACCCTCCCGGTGGACCCCCAGAACCCCTTCGGTGGTCCCGGAACAATACCGGCAAACCCCCGAATACTTCTGGTGACCATATGACGACTTCCCATATATAAATCTTCACCTCCGGACCAGTCCGGAACTCCTCGTGACGTCCGGGATCTCATCCGGGACTCCGAACAACATTCGGTAACCACATACTACTTCCCATAACAACTCTAGCGTCACCGAACCTTAAGTGTGTAGACCCTACGGGTTCGGGAATCATGCAGACATGACCGAGACAGCTCTCCGGCCAATAACCAATAGCGGGATCTAGATACTCATGTTGGCTCCCACACGTTCCACGATGATCTCATCGGATGAACAACGATGTCGAGGATTCAAGCAATCCCGTATACAATTCCCTTTGTCAATCAGTACATTACTTGCCTGAGATTCGATCGTCGGTATCCCAATACCTTGTTCAATCTTGTTACCGGCAAGTCACTTTACTCATTGCGTAATGCATGATCTCGTGACTAACTACTTAGTCACATTGAGCTCATTATGATGATGCATTACCGAGTGGGCCCAGAGATACCTCTCCGTTATATGGAGTGACAAATCCCAGTCTCGGTTCATGCCAACCCAACACACACTTTTGGAGATACCTGTAATGCACCTTTATATCCACCCAGTTACGTTGTGACGTTTGGTACACCCAAAGCATTCCTAAGGTGTCCGGGAGTTACACAATCTCATGGTCTAAGGAAATGATACTTGAAATTAGAAAAGCTTTAGCAAACGAACTACACGATCTTGTGCTATGCTTAGGATTGGGTCTTATCCATCACATCATTCTCCTAATGATGTGATCCCATTATCAATGACATCCAATGTCCATAGTCAGGAAACCATGACCATCTGTTGATCAATGAGCTAGTCAACTAGAGGCTTACTAGGGACATGTCGTGGTCTATGTATTCACAAATGTATTACGGTTTCCGGTCAATACAATTATAACATGAACAATAGACAATTATCATGAACAAGGAAATATAATAATAACACCATTTTATTATTGCCTCTAGGGCATATTTCCAACAGATATCTCTGCTTGGACTCAATAAGCACTTCATTGATATAGTAAACCGGTCATTGAACCGGATACTCCTCGCCTGTCTCCTTCCGTTCTACCACAATAGCCACACTGACAGCCTGGGCGTTAGCAGCCACATATAGTAAGAACGGCTCCTTGTCAATGGGAGCAGCAAGGACTGGCGGCTCAGCGAGCTGTTTTTTCAAAGCTTCAAACACATCATTAGCCGCATCACTCCAGACAAACTCATCTGTTTTCTTCATCATCTGATACAGTGGTACGGCCTTCTCACCCAACTAACTTATGAAACGGCTTAAGGTAGCAATATGACCTGCCAGACGCTGAACATCATTGATACACACCGGCTTTGCCAGTAGGTAATGGCCTTGATCTTCTCCGGGATAGCCTCAATGCCTCTGTTAGAAACCAGAAACACCAAAAGCTTGCCTGTTGGCACACCAAAGATGCACTTGGCCGGGTTAAGCATCATATTGTAGACCCGGAGATTGTCAAAGGTCTCCCTCAAATCGTCTATCAAAGTTTCCTTCTCTCTGGATTTCACCACAATATCATCCACATAAGCATGAACATTACGCCCAATATGACTGTGAAGACAATTTTGCACACATTGCTGGTAAGTCGTCTGGTCACTCTTGAGCCCAAAAGGCATAGACACATAGCATAAGGCTCCAAAGGGAGTAATAAAAGTTGTCTTCTCCTGGTCCTTAACTGCCATCTTGATCTGATGATAACCAGAATAAGCATCCAAAAAAATCAAACGCTCACAACCCGCCGTAGCATCAATTATTTGAACAATACGAGGGAGAGAAAAAGGATCATCCAGATAAGCCTTGTTTAAGTTCGTGTAATCCACACACATATGCCAAGTGTCATTCTTCTTAAGCACCAGCACCAGATGAGCCAACCACTCAGGATGAAAGACTTCAACAATGAACCCAGCTGCCAAGAGCCGGGCCACCTCTTCACCAATGGCCTTACGCCTCTCCTCATTGAAGCGACGAAGGAATTGCTTGACCGGCTTAAATTTCAGGTCAATATTGAGAGTGTGCTCAGCGAGTTCCCTCGGTACACCCGGCATGTCAGAAGGTTTCCATGCAAAGATGTCCCGGTTCTCACGGATGAACTCAATGAGCGTGCTTTCCTATTTAGGATCCAGATAAGCACTAATACTGAACTGCTTGGATGAATCGCCAGGAACAAAGTTAACTAGCATAGTATCATCCGCCGATTTAAACTTCAAAACCGGATCATACTATGTAGTTGGCTTTTTCAAAGATGTCATATCCGTCGGGTCAACATTATCCTTGTAAAACTTCAATTCTTCTGTGGCACAGACAGACTCCGCATAAGCAGCATCACCCTCTTCACACTCCAGAGCTATCTTCTGACTCCCATGCACCGTGATGGTCCCTTTGTAACCTGGCATCTTGAGATGTAGATAAACATAACACGACTGTGCCATGAACTTGGCACAAGCCGACCGTCCAAACAGAGCATAGTATGGGCTCCTGATTTTGACCACTTCAAAGGTTAACTTCTCAGCCCTGGAATCGTGCTCATCTCCAAAGGCCACTTCTAGCTCAATCTTGCCTATAGGGTATGCCGACTTACCAGGCACCACTCCATGGAAAACAGTATTGGATGTCTTAATATTTTTATTAGTTAACCCCATGCGATGGAAAGTCTCATAATAAAGGATATTAATGCTACTACCTACATCCATGAGTACCTTAGTGAATTTATATCCACTAATTTGAGGCGCCACCACCAAAGCTAAGTGACCCGGATTATCAACCTGGGGCGGGTGATCCGCTCGACTCCACATAATGGGCTGCTTAGACCATCGCAAGTAATGGGGAACGACCGGCTCAATGGCGTTCACATCCCTCTTATGAAGCTTCTAGTCCCGCTTGCACAAACATGTGGTGAACACATGATACTGCCCACTATTCAACTGCTTTAGATGACTTTGATATCCAGATTGCTGCTGCTGCTAACCCCCCTGGACGGATTGTTGATTGTAACCATCTTGATTACCTTGATTATGACCACCCTAATTAGCTTGATTATAGCCACCCTGATTACTTGAAGGGTTAATCCTGGAAGCCGGAATTAGACCGCCACCTCCATAGCCGGCCATGAGAACGCACCACCGGACTGAGTCGCGGACCATCCATGTTGGTGAAAGAATTAGAATTTTGAAAGCCTCTATGAAACAATCTTTCAAAGGCTGAGTAGCTGGCTCTCCTGTGAGTCCTTGAACGGGCCATTCAGCATACTGCTCAGACTAGGACTGATCTACGGTCTGTAGGCAGCGGCCCTGCCCTACGACACTGATTTCTCCCTGTATATTGGTGTTAGCTCAGCATACGCAATGGAATTACTGGAGCCCTTTTAAGCCAGTATTGACGTTCTCACAGATGGGAAGTCTTACACATGCGCATACTAACTTCCACAGTTCCATGCACTAGTAGAAAAAGGACCTAATATGAGACACATTAGTGCCGGTTTGATTTTGAGCCGGCACTAATGTGTCCAATAGTGCCGGTTCCAACGGCTAGCCGGCCGTTCTCATTAGTACCGGTTCGTGGCGAACCTTTAGCACCGGTTCGTGCCACGAACCGGTACTAAAGAGAGTGGTGGCAGGGTGTTGTCAGTCTGGGGCCCCTCCAGCACCTTTAGTACCGGTTCGTGGCACGAACCGGTACTAAAGGTCGACCTACATAAACCCTTCGTCCACCCGAGCCACTCTGTTCTTCCCCTTTCCCCTCACTTCCTCTGTTCTTCCCCTCTCTTCCTCGAGCTCCTCACAAATTTTGCCCAAAATTTGTCAAGATTTGAAGGCCCCCATCCATTCAAATGATCACAAAGGTTAGCAACTTTGTCCTTTCAACTCTCATTGCTAGATTAGCTCTTGCAATGCTTTGTATAGTGATTAATTTGGGAGGAATTATATTTGCTAGTATTTGATTTATATGCAATTTGAGGTCAAAAATAACACTTAGTTTGCATATGTAGGTGTGGTTTACTTAGTGCCTTCTAAATCTCCGTCGTAACCACCGTCGATCGCCCGCACCGTCCCGTCGCCGGCACCACCTTGTGGTGAGGCTCTTGTTCATGAATGTTTTACATTACCAAATTGATGTTTGTGTGATTTGGATATATAGTTACTCGTATAATTATCTTACCCGTACGTTGTTTGTTATACATAGTGCCATGGTTTTGATATCCGTCCCCGTCGGCCCTCGTCCTTGTTATGATTCGGATGTGGTATATTCTCTTTTAAAACTAGTTGTTGCATTTCGTGTTTATGACAAATTATGCCCATCAAGTTGACATAGATATTTTTATCTAGGAGGTATGTGAACCGGAAATTCCAACCGACCCTATTGTCGAGAGGTTAAATTTAGTTGAAAGAGAAAACGAGTATTTGAAAGAAAAATTGAAAAGAATTGAGGGGGAGAAGATGGAATTGGAGTTGCATGTTGCCGATGTCGTCGATGATCACAAGATCAAGATGGAGAAAATGAGGTTGAAGATTAGAAAGATTAGAAAATATGCCATTGATAGTGTGGCTTGGTATCATTATGCTGTTGGATCAATTGTTACCTTAGTTGCGATCTTCATCGCATTTGTTGTTGCATTTAAATTCTTTAGCTAGAGAGTTATTTGTATGTTGCATTTAATTAAGTGTTGTATATGAACTTTATGTATGAACTTTATGTATGAACTTGTATTAATTTGGTCTATTCGGTGTTGTGTAATGAAGATGAGCCGACAATGGATGTATGATGACCGATGCTCTCCCGAGTTCATTAATGGCGTGCATACTTTTCTGCTTGCCGCTGAGGCAAACAAGCGGGCGGATGGTTTTATGCCTTGTCCATGTGCTGGCTGTAAGAATGGTCACAGTTACTCTACGTCAAGAACCATTCACGTCCACCTATTTGAGTCCGGTTTCATGCCCCACTATAATGTTTGGACCAAGCACGGAGAAATAGGGGTTATGATGGAAGACAATGAAGAAGAAGAGGACGACGACGGCTATCCTGGCCATGGGTTCCCTGAATACGATGATACAACAATGGGGGAAGAAGCTGAGCCGGCAATGCAGGAAGAAGCTGAAGAAGAGGCATCAGATGAGCCCGCTGATGATCTAGGTCGGGCCATTGCCGATGCAAAGAGAAACTGCGCAAGTGATCTGGAGAGGACGAAGTTGCAGCGCATGTTAGAGGATCACAAGAAATTGTTGTACCCGAATTGCGAAGCTGACAAAAAAAGTTGGGCACCACACTTGAATTGCTGCAATGGAAGGCAGAGAATGGTGTATCTGACAAGGGATTTGGAAAGTTGCTGGTAATGATAAAGAATATGCTTCCAAAGGACAACGAATTGCCCGAGAGTACGTATGAAGCAAAGAAGGTTGTCTGCCCTCTAGGGTTAGAGGTGCAAAAGATACATGCATGCCCTAATGACTGCATCCTCTACCGCGGTGAGTACGAGGATTTGAACGCTTGCCCGGTATGCGGTGCATTGCGTTATAAGATCAGTCGCGATGACCCTGGTGATGTCGAGGGTGAGCGCCCCAGGAAGAAGATTCCTGCCAAGGTGATGTGGTATGCTCCTATAATACCACGGTTGAAACGTTTGTTCCAAAACAAAGAGCATGCGAAGGCGATGCGGTGGCACGCAGAAGACCGTAAGAAAGACGGAAAGTTGAGAGTACCCGCTGACGGTTCGCAGTGGAGAAAAATCGAGAGAAAGTACTGGGAGGAGTTTGCAGGTGACCCAAGGAACGTATGGTTTGGTCTAAGCGCAGATGGCATTAATCCTTTTGGGGAGCAGAGCAGCAACCATAGCACGTGGCCTGTGACTCTATGTTTGTATAACCTTCCTCCTTGGTTGTGCATGAAGCGGAAGTTCATTATGATGCCAGTGCTCATCCAAGGCCCTAAGCAACCCGGCAACGACATTGATGTGTACCTAAGGCCATTAGTTGAAGAACTATTACAGCTGTGGAATGGAACAGGTGTACGTGCGTGGGATGAGCACGGACAGGAAGAATTTGACCTAAAGGCGTTGCTGTTCGTGACCATCAATGATTGGCCTGCTCTCAGTAACCTTTCAGGACAGACAAACAAGGGATACCGCGGATGCACGCACTGTTTGGATGATACCGACAGTATATATTTGGATAGTTGTAGGAAGAATGTGTACCTGGGACATCGTCGATTTCTTCCGACAAGGCATCCCGTAAGAAAGAAAGGCAAGCATTTCAAAGGTGAGGCGGATCACCGGACGAAGCCTCGCCACCGTACTGGTGCTGATGTACATGATATGGTCAAGGATTTGAAGGTAATCTTTGGAAAGGGTCCTGGCGGACAACCTGTTCCGAAGGACGCTGACGGACGCGCACCCATGTGGAAGAAGAAATCTATATTTTGGGACCTGCCATATTGGAAAGACCTAGAGGTCCGCTCCGCAATCGACGTGATGCACGTGACGAAGAATCTTTGCGTGACCCTGCTTGGCTTTTTGGGCGTGTATGGGAAGACAAAAGATACACCAGAGGCACGGGAGGACCAGCAACGTATGCACGGAAAAGACGGCATACATCAGGGTCAGGCCAGCTACGCTCTTACCAAAGAAGAGAAGGAAATCTTCTTCGAATGCCTGCTCAGCATGAAGGTACCGTCTGGCTTCTCGTCGAATATAAAGGGAATAATAAATATGGCAGAGAAAAAGTTCCAGAACCTAAAGTCTCATGACTGCCACGTGATTATGACGCAACTCCTTCCGGTTGCATTGAGGGGGCTTCTACCGGAAAACGTTCGATTAGCCATTGTGAAGCTATGTGCATTCCTCAATGCAATCTCTCAGAAGGTAATCGATCCAGAAATCATACCAAGGTTACAGAATGATTTGGTGCAATGTCTTGTCAGTTTCGAGTTGGTGTTCCCACCATCCTTCTTCAACATCATGACGCACGTCCTAGTTCACCTTTGCGAAGAGATTAACGTTTTGGGTCCTGTATTTCTACACAATATGTTCCCCTTTGAAAGGTTCATGGGAGTCTTGAAGAAATATGTTCATAACCGTGCTAGGCCAGAAGGAAGCATCTCGAAGGGCCATGAAAATGAGGAGGTCATTGAGTTTTGTATTGACTTTATTCCTGACCTTAAGCCGATTGGTGTTCCTGAATCGCGGCATAAGGGCAGACTGGAAGGAAAAGGCACGCTAGGAGGGCATCAAATAATATGTATGGACGGGCATTCTCTCACTGAAGCACACTACACAGTTCTACAGAATTCCGCCTTGGTGGCTCCGTATATGGAGGAACACAAGAATTTTCTACAGTCCAAACACCCGGAGAAGTCTGACGACTGGATTACACGCGAACAAACGAGGACTTTCGCCGGTTGGTTGCAGAAACGTGCCCTGAATGATGGCGATATTCAAAATGACCTGTACTCGCTGTCCCAGTTACCATCTTCGAATATAATGACTTTCAAAGGGTACCAGATAAATGGGAATACATTTTACACGATCGCCCAAGATAAGAAGAGCACCAACCAAAACAGTGGTGTCCGCTTTGATGCAACAACCAACACGGGAAAGGAAACATATTATGGTTACATAGAGGACATATGGGAACTTAACTATGGATCAGGTGATTTGAAGGTCCCTTTGTTTCGGTGCAAATGGGTCAATATGACACGAGGCGGGGTAACGGAAGACCCGCAGTACGGAATGACAACAGTGGATCTCAACAATCTTGCGTATGCAGACGAACCATTCGTCCTAGCCAATGATGTGGCGCAGGTTTTTTATGTGAAAGACATGTCTACCAGGCCGAGAAAAAGAAAAGATAAGGAAGCGAATGGATCATACGACGAGCCAAAGCGCCACATAGTTCTTTCAGGAAAAAGAAACATCGTGGGAGTGGATGACAAGACAGACATGTCAGAAGATTATGAAAAGTTTGATGAAATTGCTCCATTCACAGTGAATATTGACCCGAGCATCCAGTTAAATGATGAAGATTTTCCATGGCTACGGCGCAAAGGGACACACGCGAAGAAAAAGTTTCACACCCAAAGATCTGGGATGTGATCGGCTTCACTATCATCACTTTCTTCTGTGTTTCACACCCAGGAGGGAATGTCTGTAATAGTTAGGGTAGTTAATTATGTGTTTTGGCATTTGAAACGCGAAGAAATTTTATGTGCAAACAAATTCTTTTCATGCATTTACTGATTTTTTCCAGCTAAATGACCCTGAAATTGAAAAGCATTTCAAATGAACTCAGAAAAGGTTGAAAGTTGGCATGGTATCATAATTTCATACAAATAGCATGTGCAAAAAAGTAGAGAGGGTTACGGCAAAAACTGGATACACTTCGTGTACAAAATGGACAATCTCTTTCGAAGTATCAGGGTTTCCGACGAAAACTGAACTGTTACAAAGGCATTTCATTTTTTAAATAACCTAAGCATTACCAAATTGAATATAATGATAAAACACACTAATATTAAACATAAGAAAAAAGAATCACTGAAAAAACTTTTTTCAAAGTTAAGTTATTCACAAACTAGTGATTCACACAAATTTCAAATAATTCAAAATTTAAACTATTCAAATTTGAAAACTACCAGCACTAACAGAAAGTTTGTAATTTTTTGTACCTAAAGCAAAAATATTCACAAAGAAACTCTAAATACAGCAAAAAACAACTCAAAAATAAATAAAACAAAAATAAATAAAGCGAAAAAATTAAGAAAATAAAAAAGCCCGCCTACTGGGCCAAAGCGGCCTGCATACGACTAGGAACACAACCTTTAGTTGGGCCAGGATGCAGGCCCGCAAAGGCCCAGTAGGCCCACAGGGCAGAAGAGGACAGGTAGGCCCAGTAGGCCTGCTTAGGAGAGGAGCTCGAGAGAGCTACCGCACTGGGGCTTATAAACCAGTGCGGTAGCCCCTCGGGTAGCGAGGTGGGACTAAACTTGCGCACCGCCTGAAGCCAGCGCACCCCCTTTAGTACCGGGGTCATGGCTCCAACCGGTACTAAAGACCCCCCCCCCTTAGTACGGTTGGAGCCACCACCCCGGTACTAAAGGGGGTGCATTTTCCCGCCGCTTGGTCTGGCCAAAACAGACCTTTAGTACGGTTGGTGGCTCAACCGGTACTAAAGGTCCATCCTATATATACAACACTTGAAAAAAAATCAGTTTCCCTCAGTTTCCCTCCCTCCGTCGCGCCGCCCTGCCCCGATCGACCGCCGTCCCGTCGATGTCGCCACCCCCGCCCTTCGTCGCCGTCCCGGCCGTCCCCGCCCCTCATCGCCTCCCCCGTCGACGTCGCCGCCCCGGCCATCCCCGTCCCGTCGTCCCGTCGCCGCGCCTGCCCCGCCCCGTCGTCGCCGCCCCGTCCGTCGCCCCGCCGTCCCGCCCCGTCGTCGTCGCCGCCCCGTCCCATCGCCCGTCGTCACCGCCCCATCCCGTTGCCCCATCGTCGCCGCCCCGTCGTTGCCTCGCCGGTGAGCTCGCCCCGGCCGCCATGTCCACACACACACACACTACACACACACACACACACACACTACGCACACACACACACTACACACACACACACACACACATTATTAGTTTGTTTGTTATAAATTTTTCTGTTTTTTAGTTATAGAAATGTTAGAAATTATTCTGTTTTTTAGTTATATAAATATTAGAAATGTTAGTTATATAGAAATGTTATAAATGTTTTCTGTTTTTTAGTTATAGAAATATTTATAGAAATGTTAGCAATTTTTCTGTTTTTTAGTTATATAAATATTAGAATTGTTATAGAAATGTTAGTTATATAATCAGGAAATTTTAGAATTAGTTTTAGTTAGATGAATTAGATTAATGTCAAATTGTTAGAATTTGCATATATATAGAATTTTAGTTATCACAATCCAATCATTTAAAAATGTTACTTTTTGCGGGCATATAGTATTTGTTCTCGACGATATGCCCCTCCCGCATCCTCGCCGTCGACCCGTTCGCGACGACGTCCTGCTTCAGAGGACCCATGTCCGGGACTGGGCTCCGCTGGGCTGGCACTGGGAGGTGCTACCTGGAGGGGCGCGCCGCTTGGTGAGGAACCCGACCTCGGGTCCCGTCGTCGACCCTGATCTTCTTTGGTGGCGTTCGCGTGGGCCACATTCGGTGCAGAGGCAGCCGGCCCCGCCGAAGGTGGTGCGTCGCCGTGTCAGGGAGGAAGATGAGCACGTCCATCGCTACATGGCTGCTATGGACGACGTCAGGTTCTCCAATACTTGGCGGGTTCTTTGGGCAGATGACCGGAGATATGATCATGTGATGGTTCCTTCTCTTTGGGTGTGCACCGCCCGCGCCCCAGGAACCGCGAGTGGCGCCCTAGATTCTTCTGTAGTACTTGATCTTTATTAGGTACCTAGCCAGTGATGTATTCGATATATAATATTCGAGACGATGTATTCGAGATTATATATATTAAGACGATGATGTATTCGAGATTATATATTCAAGACGATGTATTCGAGATTCAGTTTTTCCTTATTGAAACAATTGCATCCATGCATTGTAATTTGAATACTAAATTGTTTTATATTCCTTCTGTATTAATTAGTAAAGTAAAATCTATGGCGGACAATACCGGCAGAGAGAGAGAAGAGGAATTGTTCGACATCATACGCAGCCCTCATAGGCTATATGATCTGAATGAAGATGACGGCTCCCAATATCTGAACAATACCGGAGAGGGTGATGAAAAGATATTCGATCTCGACGACCGAGCTGATGAAGTCATGAACTATGATTATGATGACACAGACAATGTTAGTGATGACACAGACAATGCTGATCTTCAAATAACAAAGACTTCCTGCGAGGTATATATTTATATAAGGATGCATCCTGGTGATCATCACATGTTTTTTTACTGAAGATATGTTAACGAATCGATCTTTCTTCTTTCAGCCCTCCGGATCAAGCAAATCTGCTTCTACAGACAGCAAGACAAAGTGAGGCCCGGGCAGATTGTTGAAGGATGGTGAAAGTACCACATCAAATCCACCAAACTTAGTGGCAAACCCCTCGCGCCTAAGAACATTGCGGACAAGTGGACTCGTCAATGCGGAGTTCTTGTGAAGGACAAACTCCCGATCTCCCTTCAAAAATGGAAAGAGCCAAAGACTAAACGTCCAGGTGTTACTTGGGTCGACGACAGAGCCAAAAAAGACCTGGTGAAATCTCTGATGGAACATTTCACCCTACCAGATCATTTCACTAAAGCACATGTGGAGAAAGTCAAGGCCGCTGCTCTTAAGAAGATGGCAATTGCATTCAACACCCACAAGAAAACTGTATGGGCCAACTACCTCGCTAATGAAAGGAAGACTCCAGATTTCAAGGGAACACTGGAGAAGCAAAGAGAACACTGGGACGATTTTGTCACCTTCAAGGATTCAGAATTATCTAAGGAACAGTCGATGAAAAACAAGGCAAATGCCGCAAGAAAGATGCAGTTCCATAGGCTGGGTCCAGGTGGCTACGCGGTGGGATTGCCTAAGTGGGATAAGTCTGAGCAAGAGATGGAGGGTGCAGGGGTCACTCCGATTACTAGGAGCTGGGCCCCTAGGTGCAGAACTTGGTTCTATGCGCATGGGGGCGTTGGACCCGAAGACAGGCCTAGTTTTGAAGAAGCCAAGTCTAAAAGGAGCCGAACAAAAGATACTTGACGCAATAGAAGAAGCTCGAGCGGTGGTGTTCACGCCCAACAGAGAGAACGACGAGCTTACGCGCGCCCTGGGAAATCCTGAACACCCGGGAAGAACACGAGGCATGGGCGTTATTCCCTGGTATGAGGGCTTTTCGGACTGGAATGACGACTATAGGTCCCGTGCAAGAAAGAAGATGGAGGAGGAGAAGAAGAGGAAGCTGGAGGTGGAGCAGAGGAAGCAGGACGCAGAACGCACTCAAGGCCTAGAAGCAAGGCACACGGACTTGGCACTCAAATTCCAGCAGCAACAGCAGCAGCAGATCGACTCACTTAGCCAGGAAAGGGGTCTCAGCAGCGGCAGCAGCAAGCGGATGATCGTCCAGCATTGGATAGCACCGTCCCATCCATGCCGAGAAGAAGTGTTGGTTCTGCCCCGGGCGACACACTGCTGGATACATACCCTATAGATGACATCATAGAGAACACTAACTGTGAGCTACACTCCAAAATGAAGAACATATCCATGAAGGTGGCGGACGGTGTTGCTTTTCCAGTGACCCCCAAAGCAACCTACCATTGCATCCCGATTACAGAGGGCTATGCTCATGTCATGGTTGATGAAGTGGTGGACCCATATTCGGGGCTAACGCTTGACATTCTTGGAGGTGAAGACGAGCGCACACTGGGAGAGGCCATACATCGTATCATCCTATGGAGAAAGGATTGCATCATCTTTCGAAGTCCACTGACACCGCGTCGTCTGCCGACTCCTTGAAGTCCGCCACTGAGTCAGCAAACTCCCGCTCCTCCAAGTCCACGAACGTGTGAGACGACTCCACCTCGAAGTTCGCTACCTCCTCCACCGGTTTCAAGTCCGGCACCGTGTCAGGCCACACCTCCTACTTCAAGTCCGGCACATCGTCAGGCCACTTCTCCTGGTCCAACTCCACGTCAGCCGTCTCCGCCATCTCAGCAATTGCAGAAGAGACATGCCGCAGCTTTAGTGCGTAGCGGTATGAGTCGAGGTAGTTCAGGAAGTACAGGCGGAGATAAGAGATATAAATATGGTCCAAGCCTCGCTCCTCTTCCTCAGAGGCCTTACGACATGACCGAGGAGCAAAACACAGCCATAGTGCAGGCCCTAGTGGACGCCCATTTTGGACCGAAACCGGCACCGCCGCCAAAGGAGAAAGTGCCTGAGAAAACGATTGACCACTTCATTCATATGGCTAGAGCACCAGCTCCCAAGCCTGTTGACTCGGACTATGAGCGTCAAATCAGCAAGCTACATCGAGCACGGCTACAGAAGGAAGCGAGCTCGAGCTCGAGCCAACAAGCAGCTGGCAAAAAATGCGGGAAAACCATTCCGCAGCTGGGAGAACAGGCGGCACAAGCGACCCCCCCCGCTTGTTGTGCCAACAACACATGAGAGGAGTACGCGCGCCAAATATTATTGTGGGCAAACCATTAGCGTTCCCCAGCAGGGCGATGTGGTAATAACGGAGGAGCATATAGTGCAGGCTGAAATGCTCAAGATCTCTGTTGGACAACTCCTCGAAATCGAGCCCATGTCTCCGCTTAAAGAATTGGAAATAAAATGGAAATATGTCTGGGGCCAACCTTTGGTCCATCCAGACAAGGTCAAGGACCTCCCAACGAGAATGTATGAATTGCATCAATGGTACATGAACATGACCAAGATTTCCAATCGAGTGTCCCTCATGGTGAATGTCAAGAAGGAGCATTATTACCATGAGAAAGCTCTGTCCATTGAGTATACAGAACTTTTTCAGTTATACAATCAAGACGCACTCGACAAGTCTATCGTCAGTTGCTATTGTCTGTAAGTGATTTCTTTCTGTAATTTCAGTCTCAAGCTAATTATGTAGTGATAATTTTGATGAATCATTACATGTAATTATCCTCACTATATTCTTTTCTGTGGTATTATATGCAGGATGAAGATGTATGAAATGAAAAAATCTGGACGCTATGGCATTGGGTTCATTGACCCAAATACCATTAATGAGGACATATGGAAGTTTCCATTTTATCAAGCAGGTGTAGAGGAAAGCATGGTAGAGTTCTTGAAGCGCCTCAATAGCAATGAAGATATACTACTTACTTACAACTTCCCGTGAGTCACACTGTCTTGTACTACAAATTCTGTTTTTTCTTACTAGCTAGCTAGATGTTAATAATTGAGTGTATACGGTTTATGGTAGTTGATTAATTTTATGCACATGCCCGCTTATTTAAGACATGCAAACGTGTGCGCATGCAGTTGGCACTGGGTCTTGATAGACATTAAAGTTGAGGAAGGAAAAGTTGAATTACTGGACTCACTAACTAAAGAAGAAAGTGACTTCACCATCGTGAAGGGGATAGTCAACAGGTAATTTCAATCATCTGATTCAATTCCATTCTCGTCAAGGCCTTGAAGTAGGCGTCGGGGAATAATCTGTGTGCATTCTACGTTTGCGAGAACATTCACATGATGACGTCCGAAAGGAGCAGATTTGATAGACAGGACTGGGTACATTTGTTAGAACACTATTCACATCATTATCGATATCTAGTCACACAACTAGCACACATGCATATTGATCTCCTTCTTAACAGTTCAGAGAGGTGCGGGATAAGCTCCTACCATCGGACCGCATACTAGCACTTCAAGAGGAAATAGTCGGATTTTTGCTCGACCAGGTCATAAATCCCAAAGGAGAATACTATTACCCGCTATCGCCCCCATGAACCACTTGTCACCGTGCTCCGGAGGCACCAAGGCAACATATATAGGAGAAATTGTATATGTATATACATGTGTATGTGTGAATAATGGTGTTGGTTGTGAGACATTCGATGATACATACATATATATATATATATATATATATATATATATATATATATATATGCGGTTCTATACGTACGAGAAAATCTATTTATATATATGCATAACATGTACAATTTGTAGTATCGTGTAATACCAGCAAACAAAAAAATGGAATGGAAAATATAAAAAAACACCCAAACTTTTAGTACCGGTTGGTGTTACCAACCGGTACTAAAGCCCTACGCGCACTCGGGCCTGGCTCGTGCCACGTGTTCGGACTTTAGCGTCGGTTCATGATGAACCGGTACTAAAGGGGGGGGGGACCTTTAGTCCCCACTCTTTAGTGCCGGTTGAAGAACCGGCAATAAAGGCCGTTATGAACCGGCACTAAAGGCCGGTTCTGACCTGTGATGGCCATCTCATAACTCTCAATCCATGCCTCAGGGGGTAAGTCGGCTGTGTAGTTAGGCACCTTGCAAGGTCCATTGAAATCCTTGGGCAAACGCTCATTACGCAGAGCGGCACTAAACAGGTTACACCTGTAGTTCTAGAGCTCACGCCTGCCTCTAGTGAAGCCGTTGGATAAACCGGCAAGGGCTGGTGAGCCACCTGCTCAGCTTCCTGACGTACTCTGTCCGAACCGGCCAAGTCATGAGCTCCATCACAGGCCGGGTCATGCCCTCGTGGCTGGTTACGGCGCTGTTCATTGCTTGAAACGGCCGGTGAGTCCATGTGTCTGCTATAACTCCGGCTTGGGCGAGGGTTTGAATGAATCCTATCCCGACTGTAAGAATATGCATCCTGGTACACCAAGGCAGTTTGAAGAAGCTCCATTGCCCTTCGTGTTTCAACCGCCGCTAGAGAGTCGCCATCCACTGGGAGAGCCGCCAGTCGTGTCGCCGCAGCAATCATGTTATCCAAAGGGTTAGAATAATGGCCTAGTGGTGTTGGCACATACTAAGGCGGAACATTATTCAAACGAGGTGGCTTCGTCACGCGTGGCTGAACCGGTGTTCTGGCCCTAGGTGGTGCACCCCGATTGTCTGTGGCGGGTTACTGGTCCCTGCTCCAGGTGTGCAAAAGAGGTTTCTCGCCTCGTAAACTGGAGGTAGACGAGACTTGTGCCTCCTACTCATGATTTCATTTGAAGCACTTTGATCCATTGTAAGACAGAAAGCCTCTGCCTGGATCCGCTGAGCCTGAGCATCCAGGACGGCCCGCTCTGTGGCTATCCCGACGTTCTATGCTGCCAGGTCTTCCTTGCATAGTGCTACCTCATCACGTAACTTTGCAATCTCTGCATTATGCTGAGCTTGATTCGTTGGGTTGACCTCTGCTGCCAACAGATCTGTTAGTTTATCCATTAAGTCCGTCAAAACCTGAGCCAGCGGGTGCACAAGGCCTCCTGCCCCGGCCGCCGCCATCGCTGCTGACCCGGAGATCATTGCCGCTCCAGTTGATGAATTCTGATCAGGCTGTGTACCGGCCATGAATAGCCCGACCCTGTTTGGCGGCTCATAGGGGTCCGAAATACTATTGCCATCAGAATAATCCCCAAGCATGCCATCCTGCAGTTGATACAATGAAGTAGTCTTGCCCGTGGACGACTCACCATCACAATAAATGGCCGTCTTACCACAAGACATAGATCCTTCATCAAATTTCGCTCCATGGATGACTCCCACAAAGGCACGTTTCATGGTTGGCTGAGCTCGGGCGGGTATCGCACGCTGAGCCGTCTCGATGATGTCGGTGCAGATGTCCGGCTCAAGGCCCGGCTCGCCGATCTTGCCGTTGAATACGTGGATTCCGCCGAAGGGGACCTGGTACCTATACTCAATTGAGTCGGCGTCGGGGCCCCAGCCTGCATCGTCGATGTAGAGCTTGCCGCGGCGACTTTTGTTCATCCGGCCCATGGCATATCCCTTGATCCCTTCGAAGCTGCCCTTCAAGAACTCGAAACCACCGTGCACTGGCCCCACGGTGGGCGCTAACTATCATGGAATAGTCACGACAGATGTCCTAGTGTAAGGACTTAGTTGTAGAGCCATCGCAACTAGGTTAGCTTAAAGGAGTTAAACGGGACAAAGGACACAGGAGTTTATACTGGTTCGTCCCCTTGCGGTGAAGGCAAAGGCCTAATCCGGTTTGAGATGGTATTGCTTATGTATCGATTACCAGGGAGCGAATCCACTTGACCTAGCTTTCGATCTGTTGTTTGTTGTCCTGAATCGCCGCTGGGTCGTCCCTTCATATACACAGGTTGACGCCCAGCGGCTCCCGGCGTCCCGGCCGGCTCATAGACAAATTGTCCGGCTCGGTGACTACCTATACATGCCTTACAATAAAAGTCTTACATATATGGTGGTTTACCCTTACGGGCCTTAAATCACCTTTGGGCCTTGGGCCCTTGCTTGTGAACCGCCATCTTTAATATCCATGTGGGCTTCATACCATGAATCGCCATAGGTATAACCCGGCCTCCTGGGTGGGTCATAGCTAATAGTTATATCCCCAACAGCGGGGGAGAGGAAAACGAGAGGCGAATGGCGAATAATGTAATGCAAGAGATGAGAGTTTATGATGGGTACTTGGTATGTCTTGACTTGGCGTAGATCTCCCCAGTGATGGAGCCAGAAATTCATCCTACTACTTCTTGAGCTTGTGTTGGTTTTTCCCTTGAAGAGGAAAGGATGATGCAGCAAAGTAGAGATAAGTATTTCCCTCAATTAGATAACCAAGGTATCAATCCAGTAGGAGACAACACACAAATCACCGAATACCTGCACAAACAATCAAACAAACTTGCACCCAACGCATAAAGGGGTTATCAATCCCTTCACGGTTACATGCAAAAGTGAGATTTGATAGAGATAGATAAACGATAAAGTAAATATATATTTTGTATTTTTTTTATTTATAGATCGAAAAGTAAAAGATTGCAAGAATAATAGATCGGAAACTAATATGATGGAAAATAGACCCGGGGGCCATAGGTTTCACTAGAGGCTTCTCTCAAGATAGAAAATAATATGGTGGGTGAACAAATTACTGCCGAGCAGTTGATAGAAAAGCGCAAAGTTATGACGATACCTAAGGCAATGATCATGTATAGGCATCACGTCCGTGTCAAGTAGACCGAAACGATTCTGCATCTACTACTATTACTCCACACATCAACCGCTATCCAGCATGCATCTAGAGTATTAAGTTCATAAAGAATGGAGTAACGCGTTAAGCAAGATGACATGATGTAGAGTAATTAACTCAAGCAATGTGATGAAAACCCCATCTTTTTATCCTCGATGGCAACAATACAATATGTGCCTTGCTGCCCCTACTATCACTGGGAAAGGACACCGCAAGATTGAACCCAAAGCTAAGCACTTCTCCAATTGCAATAAAAACCAATCTAGTTGGCCAAACCAAACCGATAGTTCGAAGAGAATTATAAAGATATCAAATCATGCATATAAGAATTCAGAGAAGATTCAAATAATATTCATAGATAAGCTGATCATAAATCCACAATTCATCGGATCTCGGCAAACACACCGCAAAAAAGTATTACATTAAATAGATCTCCAAGAACATCGAGGAGAACATGGTATTGAGAATCAAAGAGAGAGAAGAAGCCATCTAGCTACTAGCTATGGACCCGTAGGTCTAAGGTAAACTACTCACGCTTCATCGGAAGGGGAATGGTGTTGATGTAGAAGCCCTCCGTGATCGAATCCCCCTCTAGCAGGACGACGGAAAAGGCCCCTACATGGGATCTCACGGGTACAGAAGGTTGCGGCAGCGGAAAAGTGTTTTCGTGGATGCCTCTGTTGGTTTGGGGATATATGGGAATATATAGGAAGAATTAGGCCAGGAAGTGCACGATGGGCCCACAAGGGTGGGGGCATGCCCTACCCCCTGGGCGCGCCCTCCGTCCTTGTGGCCGCCCCATGGCTCCTCCGACTTCATCTCCAAGTCTCCTGGTTGTCTTCTGGTCCAAGAAAAATCATCGCGAAGGTTTCATTCCGTTTGGACTCCATTTGGTAATCCTTTTCTGCGAAACTCAAAAACAGGGGAAAAAACAGGAACTGGCACTGGGCTCTAGGTTAATAGGTTAGTCCCAAAAATATTATAAAATAGCATATTATTGCATATAAAACATCCAAAACGGATAATATAATAGCATGGAACAATCAAAAAGTATAGATACGTTGGAGACGTATCATCGGACAAAACCAATCCGAATTTGACTAGGGTTTTGGACGTGAATCCAAGCCATTTCCTTGCACGGGAAGTCCAGACGCCTCTTATATACCTAAGGGGTGACGTCCAATTGAACAACACACAACCGAACAAATCATATACCACCTTTTATCTTTTATCTTTTCTCCTTAACCCTAGTTCGTCTTCTTCCTCGTTCTTCGTTTGATCTTCTTGTTGCAGGGCTGCGATCCACGAGGCCCTAGGGGCGATCAGGTCAACCTAGGGCAGCCCATAGCCACTGCGAGCCCTGACGGGGTCCCTCCCGGGCAAGCGGGACTTTGGGTCTACAAAAGCGCCCGCCAAATTGCTCGCGTACCGCGCTTCCAGACGGGTCTCCTTCGACGCGAGCTGCGGTGCATCACCCCCGGCGTCAAGGGTACACGGTGATTTGTTCATGTGAGAACAAGGATCAAGCTAATGCTAAGAAATTTCCCTACTCATAGTTTGAATTTATGGATGATCATACAAAAATTTTATGCCGAATTGAATTTTGCTTCTGGAAACCTTTTAGATTTGGCTGTGGGAGGTACTTCTATGGAAATCACTTTAGAAGAAGCTACTAAACTCCTAGATAATATTATGGTTAATTATTCTCAATGGCATGCCGAAATATCTTCTACTAGTAAAAAAGTGCATGCGATTGAACAAATGAATGTTTTGAGTGGAAAGATGGATGAACTTATGAAATTATTTGCTAGTAAGAGTGCTCCTATTGATCCTAATGATATGCCTTTGTCTACTTTGATTGAGAATAATAATGAATCTATGGATGTGAATTTTGTTGGTAGGAATAATTTTGGCAATAATGTATATAGAGGCAATTTTAATTCTAGGCCGTTTCCTAGTAATTCCTCTAATAATTATGGTAGTTCCTACGACAATTCTTATGGAAATTATAACAAGATGTCCTCTGATGTTGAGAATAGTGTAAACGAATTTATGATTTTGCATAAGAGTTTTAATGCTTTTCTTGAAGAAAAATGCATAAGATTGATGATTTGGCTAGGAACATGGATAAAATTTCTCTTGAGATTGATTCTATGAAAGTTAGATCTATTCCACCCAAGCATGATATTAATGAATCTCCAAAGGCTATGAGGATTTCCATGGATCAATGTAAAGAAAGAACCGCTAGACAAGATTGGTTTGTAAAAGCGTGTTCTTCTAGTTTTTGTGAAAATAATGATGAAGATCTTGAAGTGATTGATGTGACTCCTATTGAAATTTTGTTTTCCAATATAAATCTTGATTAAGATGGGATTGGAGATGAGTCAACTTTAGTTAAAAAGCGTCCCAATGATTCAGAGTTATAGATATTGATGCAAAAATTAATAAAAGTGGGATTGGAGAGGTTGGAACTTTAAGTACCAATGTACCCACTCTTTTGGATCTCAATGAATTTAATTATGATAATTGTTCTTTAATATATTGTATTTCCGTGTTGCAATCCATGTTGAATTCTCCTCATGCTTATAATCAAAATACAGGCTGAGAGAGTAGCACTGGGTTGGATGGCATGGGGTCGGTAGCTTGAGATGCGACTTGGCGAGCCTCACGGTATGCTTCCGTGACAACCCGAGTAGCATCGCAGTCCAAGGCTCCAAACTCATCAATCATCTTACCAATCATCATCCCCTAAGCAGTAATAAACTACACTAGGCTAGTGATTGTTGGGTCGTCTTCCTGGATAGTAATGGGATGCTCACTTCCTAATTCTGCCGTAATGGGGAAAAAGCAGAACTCCCGCTTCTTCGCCACTTGCGGGAACTGGGATTGGAGGTGTATGATAGCCTCCACAACAGCGGCCTGAATGGCCAACTCATTAGTAGGTATGGGTCTGCCCTGAAAAATCAAGGACTGACCATCTTCTGTTGGACCTGCGTAGATCTGCACTTTTGCCTGGTATCGTTGAAGGTGAGGGATGGGTTCCGATTGGAACACCAGGTAATCAGGGCTAACATTACAGCCAAGGGCTTTAGTGAGCATATCAGTAAGGAGAGGCGGTAAGCCAGCGTGATTGACTGTGAAGGTTCGGGTGTAAAAGGTGGGTGCTTTGAGAGAGCTAGCCATGGCTTTCGATCTGGGCTACTAGCTAGGGTTCTCTGCGAGGATATGGCTTACTGAGCTGGGAGTGCTGCGGCTAGCAAGACGGGGTTTTATAATCAACTATGCCGGGACCCCTTTCCCTTAATGGTGAAGGGTACGCTATGCGGCCGACCAAAAAGGATAGGGTTTTGGTACAATCCATGGAAAACTAGGTGGGGGACAGCGGGGTAGTCATGTGTCAGTTCCGACTGTGCCAACTGCTGTTCAACAATGACCATGCCGGGTGCAGGGATGGGTCAAATCTATTAGGCTCATTACGGGTTGAAGGTAGTGGTGGTCTAATGCTAGGGTAATCCTATGTCAGCCTGACTGCTCTGATACCACCTCATGTGGCACCCCAATCCGCATGGAACAGGGGGCCTTCGCACGTCAGCCTAGGATAACACCTGGCACACGATAGGTACATGATATAGAATTCCAGGTAAAAAATATTCATCAATTACATGACATAGAGCAGTACATTATTAATGAATACAATGTGCGACATAGCTCTAAGGCTATCTAAATGGCGGCGGAAGTCTTGGTTTGGCGGCTCGACGACTCTGGCTGGGCTCCACAACTCACAAGACTGGCAAGGTTACGGCCTAGCACGACAAGTCTCCTCCTACAATCTGGCCATGTGCAAGGCTAGGTGAGTACTTTGAATGTACTCGTAAGACACCAAATACATAGCATCCAAACAAGCAGATGACAAATCAAGTACCTAGCGCATGCAAGAATTTACATCATAACAATAACTAAGCATGGCATGATATTAACAAGGAACGTGGATCAAACAAAGCAATTGACATATCATAGCATGGCAATAACATAACATGGCATATCATAGCATTTCATCATATAACATGGCATGGCGTAGATGCATGAAACTATACGGAAAAGTAAACTACCAATTACCTCCCGTGGAGAATGAAAGCAGTATATTGTTCATCAATCACTTACTCTGCCTTTGCCCCTCTGGGCCAACTCATGACTCACCGAGATCTCTTCTCGTGATCATGCCCGAAACAACTCTGTGACTTCTCGCGACTATCTCATAGTCCGATTCACCACATTCTTTATAGCACATTCGTTATCAAATTATTTATATCAGATTCATCCTCCATTTCGACCAAGACCCGATAGTGTGACCTAGTACGAACTTGTGACCATATCTGAGGACGCGGCTATCGATAGATTATACACACTCTACAGAGGTTAGCACACTGTACCCATAGAACCCACGGCCTCGTGCTCCTATTCGGGTGCACCAACGGCGTTTCAATGAAACCGATCTATTACCAAGACATTCCCCCGACCACGCCGACCAAATACCCTTTGGGCTAAGTCATGGGTGGCCCCGATGCCTCTCTGGACATCCAACGGCCACCGTCGTGGCAAAACAAAACCGTCCCAAATGGGGACATGAGCTCAATACCAAACACGGGCACACAAGGTTATTGCCGCCTACCGGGCCAGGGTAGCGCGCGCACATAACCTTCCCTAGTGGGAGGCACCAGCGAGAGGCATGACAATAGACCGCATTAAGGCCTCCCCATAAGGAGTGTGGCTGCACTGAAAAAGGTCGGTTTGGTGGCACTATGACTTGATCCCATCGATGACGGAGGAGGTTGTTATTATTAAGTCAGTTTTCTTAACCACTCCATCATCATCAACATTATGAGCATGATAACATGAACATGTAACATGCAAATGCATTAACAACCAAATAATACCAAGCTTCTCAAGTGGACAACTATAGCATATGAGGCAGGCAATTCATGATCCAAGTATATCAAACAATGCAACATAATCATAATAGCACTGATAAACATGGCATGAAACTAGATCAAAGTATCAACATAATATGATCAATAAAAGTATTCTAGCTAACATGGCAAAAGATATCATGAAGTAAAGGCATGACATCGCAAGCAATATCAACACATAGCATAGCTGGTATAAATGCAAACATGATAAGAATATACTGCAGCTACACACACACAGGGTGCAAGGAAAGTCAACATGCAAGTCCGGGGCTCATGATAAGAGATTGGCTTGCTTGGGGGTCGAGGAATACTCCGGGAAGAAGTACGATCACCTCAAAGAATATTTTTTCGGAAAAAGATTCCCTCTCAAAGGGGCTGGATATAGTGCAAGGGCAAAATGGGCATTTTTAGAATGTGCAAACATTATGAAAATAATACCATCAGAAAGGGCTCGACGAACAGAGAACATGACTGCTGGAATCACCTCAATCAGAGTTACGGTTGAAAAGTTGTGGCCGCTCACTTTTTAGGCAGAAAAGTGGCTTAAACAGTGAACGTTCACAATTTGTAGTTTCGGCGCTTGAGGCTGAAAACAGAAAACGTATTCCACGGGAATACATCTTCGGTGCGGGGAGACGGCTTCGCGGGAGTGCGCCTCCACTTATCCGACGTGGCGAGCTGGGCCACACCCTTCCATCGCCGACAAGTGGGTTTCGCGCCTCCTTCTCTCTCCTCCTCTTCTTCTCCTTTATTTTCCTCCTCTGTTCCTGACTCGGCGGCGAGGGCATCCAGCTCCAGCGCGGTCCTGGCAATAGTGTGGAAGAGGTCGCCGGTGTGCACGGCATCCAGGGGAGTGTAGCACGGGCATTGGTGGTGGCTGGAAGGTGTGGCGACGAGCGGAGACAGAGGGTGACGGGGTCGGGTGGTAGGACGGATCCGATGGGGGAAAGAGGCGGGCAACAGGTCAAGGAGGGTTGCCGGAGAGTGGGGCGTCTTGGGGTGAGGTATACGACCACCGGGATGGAGGAGTGCGAGGAAGAGATGGTGGCCGAGGGCGGCGACCATAGCTAAATTGTGGTGCTCCAGTGTGGGATTCGGCCAGGCGCAGGTACTGGAATACTCCGGAGGGTGAGGGGAGGGGGCTGAGAATGTTGGAGCTGCTTGGGAGGGTTTGGGTTGCGGCTCTATATAGCCGGGCGAGATACCCGTGGCCGGAGTCTGCCGTGCGATTCCGGCCAAGGCTCTACCATGCACAGAGGTCACGGGGGTCACGAGAACGCGATGAGGGGGAACAGACAAAGGTCACGGAGTCAAGCAATGCAAACGGGCACGGGGTGGAAGAAGACAGAGGAGGAAGACGACGGCGCACACGGGTGCGTACTGTGCGGCGACGTGGACGGCTCATCGGGGAAGAAAACAGAGGGGGGCGAGATCCAAGGGAAGATGACATCGAGGCTGAGTTGTTTGACACGCCGAGGCAACTCAGGGCTGGTCGGAGCAGTCCTGCCGGCGACTACAGGAGCTAGACCACCGTTTTGGCCGGCTCCCATCGTGATCACCACGGCCAAACCTGTCCGGTCCACTTCGTTCATGCGAAAACATGTCTACACGGTGGCACAGTGCTTAGTTAGATGAGATGTGAGACTGGATTGAGCTGGAATGCACTGTGATAGGAGAAGCTTGCTGAAACAGTTTCCAGCAGGCGACTATTTGATGAGGATACTGGTCAGTGCAGAGCTCCATTAGGCACGGGATTTGGCTGAGATTTGTCATCTACTAAGGTGACCAGTGTGCCAAAATATCAGCTCAAAACGATGAGGTTATGTGGTACTTCTTGTGCAATGCCCAAGTGACTAGAAAAAAAATATGAGGATGCTGAGGAAAAATGGCTAAGTAGAATGAGCTGATTTTTGGTGGAGACCAATGATTTGGGATTTCGAATGATCTGGTAAAATTTCAGATCATTTTGATACTCCATGAAGGTACTTCCTTCACAAAGTGAGAATCTAGTCAGAAACTTGAGAAAATTGTAGAGGAAGATTGGATGAATGAATTGAGCTGATTTTTGGTTTGCAATAGTAATGTATCAATTTAGACCACTCTGAAAAATTTCAGCTCAAGAGGATTAAGGAATCATGCACTTCCTTCACAAAGTTTCAGACAAGGCAGAAACTTGCATTGGATGATGTGCTCAAATTTTGAACTGTGGAACATGAGATTTGGAGGGAACTAGTGAAGATATAGCAAGGAAAAGCTCCAGAAATTATTTCCGAATTTTCCTTGCTACCTAAATGGTAGTTCCTTTAGAAAGTGGCAGAAATGTAATATTGGCTTAAAATAGGAAAAGGCAATTTACTTAATTTAAATATGACCAATATTTTTATGAGAGCTCAATATGGTCTCAAAGAATATCCCCACAAGTTTTTAGGAGCTTTGGAGATAGATAGATATTTTCCTGGATTTAATTTCTTTAGACAGCAGAAAAAGGAATTAATTTGTAATGAAAAATATTGCAAATGACTTGCCAATATTTTTGCATATCCAGGGTTTATGGGTATAGAATGATCTCTGAGAATATTTGGAGTATCAACAGAGCAAAGGAAATGAGGGCTCCTTTGTAATCAATAAGGCAAGATTTGAAATTCCAAATATTGGAATTAGAGCTTGAATGGTCTTGATATGATACAAATGAGGTCCTGCCCAAAATCAAAGACAGAGACAAGGTTTTGAAAGGTTGAAAATTGTCTGGATTCTCAGAATCATCTAGCAAACTCCGGAGAAAGATTTTGAAAAGAATGCTAGGAAGGAATAACAACGCAAAAATTGATAATCCAAATTTTGTGTTGTTACAAGTCGCCGGGGCGAACTTGTTTATAGCTAGTTAGAGCATCTCCAGCCGCGCCCCCAACAAGGCCCCCCAGCCGACTTTTCGGTCGCCAGCGCCAAAAAATCGGCCCAGTCGCGCCCCCAGGGACCCATTTTTCGCCGGCTCGGGCCGAAATTGGCGCCGGCGGACCCAACCTGAACCAGGCGCGCTCGGGGGCGTCGGGCGAATCATTTTTGGCGTGAAAGCGCCGCGTGGCAGCCGCGTCATGGGGCAGCCGCGTCAGCGACACCGCCCGCCGAGCATTCCCTTTCCCCAGTACGCCGCCGACAACAACGCGGCTTGGGCGGCGTACTTCGAGCGCCGCCAGCAGCAACGCCTGGCGTCCACCAACGGGGCGCCGGTGGTCGGCGGCACCAAGAACAGCGAGGGGCACCACCTCTGGTGGGGCGTCCCCAGCCGCACCCTCGACGGCGTGCTGGCGCACCTCGAGGGCGGCAACAACCCACCGTTGGCGTACCCCCGGCGAGGACGACCGCCCCGACGCACCGCCGACGCGACGGGCAATGGGCGCTAAGGAGGTTCGGCTCCTCCTCCTCCTCTTCCTCGTTGCGTTCTTCCTCCCACTCCTCCGGCACTCCATCGCTGCTCGGCGTCAAGGCCGAGCCCGCGGCGGAGACGCCGCTCGGCCGGCGTACACGCAGCGTCGGCATCGTCATCAGCGAGGGCGCCCGGCGCGCCTCCTCGTCGGCTCCTCCCCCGTGCTTCGTCAAGCCGAAGACAGAGCCGGGTCTCGCGCCGGTGAAGACGGAACCGGGGCTGGCTCCGGTGAAGATGAAGCCGGGGCTGCTGGCGCCGGTGAAGGCGGAGCACGGCGAGGTCGAGCTCAACGATGACGCGGCCCTTGAATGGGCACGCCAAGACTCCCTGAAGATGGCGAGGGAGCACCAGGGCGCCACCCTAGAGCGCTTCGCGCAGCGCCGCCGAGGCCGCGACGAAGGCGGCGTCGTCATCATCGACGACAGCGACGACGCGCCGCCACAGCCGCCACCAGCCGGGGAGGGGTCCAGCAGGGGCGCCCGAGTCAAGGAGGAGAAGGCCGACGACGGCGACGACGACGGCGACTTCTCGGCCTTCAGCAAGTTTGTTTTTGACTAGTTTTTATATGTAATGGGTTGTTTTAGCCCAAATTTATGAATATAAAAGCCCAAATTTGCCGAAAAATGATGTGTTTCAGCCTAAGTTTGTCTATTATTTTTTTTCACGTCTGGGGCCTGCCCTGGGGGCGGCCGCGGCTGGGGGCAACTCACCCCCAGACCCACTTTTTGCGCCGGGTCATCCCGAGGCGGCGATTTTAGACGTTCCTGGGGGGCCAACCGCTGGAGATGCTCTTAGTTTACTAGTTTGTTAGGTTTTCGGGGTGGTCTTTGCTGGCGACGGTGCTCGGCTTGGTCGGGCGGCGATGGCGACGGAGATGCCTGCGAGTAATCTGGCACGAGATGTCCCTCCGACAGAGTGTGTGGCTGGGGGTGAGTCTGGTTGCCTGCAGCCTTGGTCGAGGTGGACACGACGGTGGCGTCGACTTCGAAGGGGCTTTTTGTGCTCCGTCTTCGTGGTCGCAATGATGCGCGCTCCGGGTCGTTGCGGAGCCAAGGAGCTTATAAAGGAGCGTGGTCTGTGTTGGTGCTCCCAGGCGTGCTCGTGCTCCAGCTCTGGGCTTGTGGTTCGAGGTTTGGCGGGCTGGTGCTTCTTCGTCGACGACGTCGACTCCAGCAGTGGCTCTGCGGTCCTTGGGCGCGGGTTTCGTCCTGGCCGATGTGGCTTCACTGCTGGCTTTGTGTCTCGCCGCTTTTGGCGAGCTTCTACGGCGGCTCCACAAAGCTTGATGCGAGGGTGCTTCACCGGTTCTTGAAGAGAAGGTTGTCCATCTTCTTCCTCTTCGACGGTGCTTCGACGGTGTCGACGAGGCGTGTTGGACGTTGTTGGCGTGTTGTGCACGGACTTCAGGGACCTTGTTGTAATTTTCTATGTGCTGGGGTCCTCTGCGCATTTGTGATGTACACCTGTTAGTTTCTAGTGTGTTCCGGTTGGGCTGCGTGTGTTGTTTCTGGCTGCCTCTTTTGAATAAACACGTTGCTTTCCCTTAAGAAAAGATACACCAAGGTGTGTGAATCCACTGCACATGGAAGGCCCACACGGCACACGAAAGTTAGCGCGAGCAGGCTGCTGGCCGTGTCAAACATTTTCGTGATTGAACTAATGTACTCCCTTCGTTCTAAATTAGATGATTTCCATCTATTTAAAGATAGATGTACTAGACATACTACAAGTTTAGATACATACACGTTTGAACAAATGGAAATCGTCTAATTTGGATCGGAGGGAGTACTAGGGTATTTGCTATTTATAGCAATGGAAATCATCTAATTTGGATCGGAGGGAGTACTAGGGTATTTGCTATTTAGAGCAGACCCTCACTAAACCATCTTGGAAAGTGTGCCTTTTGAACTTGTGGGCCAAATAATCCCGCGCTTGTTTTGCTTAGACTAGTCATAACGAGGAGTATCATATATGCAGCGTGAAGGCGGAAAGTTTACGGGCCTCGGAGATCCCGGCCGGGCCTGTGCGGCCACGGGCCTAGTATGTTCCTGCTATTGCGTCCGGTCAGCTACTATCTATTGACGGTGGAGGTGGGGCCCTCCCGCATGCCGACGGTGTTGCTGCCCTAGTCCTGACTCCTCTTCTTCATTATGCAGGCCATGCTTCGCGGTGCCGTGGTGAGACAGCATGGTAAGCTTCATGTCCGGGTTGGCGCTGGGTGGTGGTCGGTTTGGTCGGGAGCTCCGGAGTGCCAGAGGTGAAAGGTTGGGATCGGGAGAAATCCCTGTTGGCTTGGCCGACACCGACACGGTGGCGCTTGAGGGTGCCGCCGGACCTTCCTGGAGGGCGTCAGGGCTACCCTTCTTCTCTCCTCTCATCGTACCGGGGGAAACCCTTGGCAGCAGCGTCGTCATCGTCGCGTCCCTTCTTGGAGGTGTTGATTGGTACCGGCGATTCGGAGGATCGGAGCTTGCTGGGCGAGCTCCGGTGGATGCAGCGGCCACGAGGCTTCTTCATTTTTTTTGTCATTCCGCCGTTGTCAGCATTTGTTTCTCTTGTATTTTCTTTTTCTTTTCTTTTGGGCGTGACTGTGCTGCTTCCGCCCCAGCACCTAGCTATCGTTGGTTGTCTCGGTTGATTGCTTTGTATACAAAGCGGGGGAAAACCCTTTTTCGGTTAGTACCTCCACAATGGGTAGTAACATATCCGTGGTATCATATACTACAATATTTATTAGATTGCAGACTCATCTTATATTGGAAACCGTTATGTTACCGTATACCACCATCACCTCCCTCATCATTAATTGTCGTGCTACGTCAGATTTTTGCCAACATGGCATTCTTGATATCACCTATGATACGCCATTGTGGCTAGTCTTACCATACTCCCTCCCGGCATAATTATTTTTCCTCCATGAGCATGTTTTACGTAATGGATCCCCTCGTCGGATTAGCCTAGTGTTTCAGATGCACGTTCATGGAGGAAAAATAATTATGCCGGGAGGGAGTATGGTAAGACTAGCCCAGTACGGCGATCCGACATGGCAGCCAGATAGTCATAGGCCGTTCCAATGCAGATGTTTGGTTCAGATACAGAGCCCAGTACGCAAAACTCCATGCGCCAAGCAAGGCGTTAAGGCTGGTCATAGTGGATAATAACTTAGACCAGTAACATGCATATGTTACTAGTCTATGTTACTACCTTCATGGTTGGTAGTATATCATATATATGTGGTAACATAGATGTCTTCATTTATTACTTTGTAAATTCATTTTGCATTGGAAAGCGCTATGTGATGGTAACATATTATGTTACTCTATTTGCCTCTCTCATTAACTAGTTGCCACCTCATCACTTTCGCTTATGTGACATCTAAGTTACTACCTATGTTACTCCCACTATGACCAGCCTAACAAAGGGGGTGTTTGGTTCAGAAGTCCTAGGACTTTTTCTAGTCCCAGGGACTAATAAAAAAAGACTCTTCAGTAGAGTATTTTTCTAGTCCCTATAAAAAAAGTCCCTTCCGTTTGGTTTCTAGGGACTTTTTAGGGACTTTTTCTAGTCTATGGGACTAAAAAGTTCCTAAATCAAACACCCCCAAAGTTATCCACAACATACTGTTGTGCTTGTATTGGAAACAGACATGGGGCAATAAGTACTAGCAAAAGGAGGTAATAGCACCCCAGGTACCCTAACTTGCACACAATGTGATGATCTAGTCCCAAGGTTGCAAAACTAGACCAACCCATACCCCAACTTGCATCCAATGTGATGATTTAGTCCCAGACCAATCAGAGCTCGCCAATTGGCTGCCAAGTGGCTGGGCCGGTCGGCGCTGGCAGTTTTTGCACAAAACCCCCTGCCGTTTCCCTGATTCAACCCGTAGTTACCCCCCACCTGAATTAAATCTGTCGGAGGAATCCACTTCACGTCCGGTCGAGAGGGTTCACTTGGTCGTTGTCGGGGCACATCAACAAAACTTGGCTCAATTTGCATAACAACGTGTAGCACACAACAACTGAGTACTGATGAGATTACATACAAGTCTGGGTTCAGGTGAATACAGAGCAAGACTAGCAGTACATCAAACTTGGAAGACAAATTGGAATTCCACGGTAACACGATTTGATGAGAAGAACAACGCAGCTTGCTTGCTCTTCGGGTCGGCATCTTTCTTTGTAGCAGCAGGAAGAACAGCAGCTTAGGACTTGGTCTTGAACGGGATGGCTCTGATGACCACCTGGTGGTAGACGGCGGCCAGCGCGGCGCCGATGAAGGGGCCGACCCATAAGATCCACTGCAAACGCGAAAATTTGATGGACATGTCAGCCCTTATTACTACTATAAGCACAGCAGTAAACAATTTCCCAGAGTAATAATCTACAATGGACACTCAAGTCACTGTCCTGCTACCAGAAGGCAGCGGTTGCGTGCTACGCCGAGTCAAGTCTCTGGGCATTTCCCGGGTAGACTTCCCATATTTGAATAACCAGCAGATGATACAGTACTCTCATCAGCTATAACTGCTCAATTATTGCAGCTACTGTCACATCGGTTCACCAGATTAATTATCTTTCCAATTTCACATCGGGTAATTAGGTGTGCAATAGAGAGTAGCTATGTGTCTTTTGATCGCAAAGAGAGTTGCTATGCGTCTGCGTCAACTTTAAGTTACTTCTGAATGCTACTGCTACCACATGCCTGCAGTTACTACTGCTGCAGAAAACAAGCAAGTGTCATGCTTTCAAGTTCAGACAAAGGAAAGGAGGGGTGTTATTAGGTTTCAGTTTCGGTTTTGGTTCACTCACGTGGTCTGACCAGGCGTGCTCCCTGTTGTAGATGATGGCCGCGCCGAGGCTCCTCGCCGGGTTGATGCCGGTGCCGGTGATGGGGATGGTGGCCAGGTGGACCAGGAACACCGCGAACCCGATTGGCAGCAGGGCAAGGATCTGTCGACGTTCCACACACTGGTCGTTAGCGACAGATCCGCACGACCGTAACCCAGCTTCCTCTCGCGACCCGCACGCTCGATTCCACCGATTTTTCTTTTTCTCTCGAAAACCGTATACGCCAATAGTAAATCGTCAGCGGTTTTTCTGGTTTTTTTGGCTACATACATAATATGAAAAGAAAATAAAAGTGCTGGAAAGGGGACTTGAACCCAGGTCTATTCATTAGAGTTTGAGCCCAATAACCAACTCAACCACCCTTAGTTGTTGTCTATCAAATATAAACAATGTTATTTTAACCTTTCTTTTTTCTATCATATCAGCGATAATAATTGTTTTTGCTTGGTAACTTTGGCATGACCAGTGTGATAACTATGACTTGAGAAACATGATAACTATACTATAATAAGCCTGATAACTATAATATGAGATGGTTAATGACTATACGATGAGAAGCACGATAACTTTAGCATGGGGTTGTGGTAACTTCACACTGGGGTATGTTTCGACAACAAAAAGTTACCGGGACATGTTTCAGTAATGTTTTTCACATGGGTAAAGAGTTATCAAATGTGTTGTATGTAAGTTATCAGTTGTCTTGTGTGTAAATTACCATGCTATTTGCACTAGGTTATCAGGGCATATTTCTAGAACTTTTCGCCCAAGCATCATGCACCACAGATCTGATAACTCACGCACCGCTGTAAAGAACATGATATTTATACGCACGAACCTGATAACTCACGCACAAACACCGTGATAACACACGGGACAACAAATATTTTCGCCCAAGTAAAAAGTTACTGGTGTTTGTACATAAGTTATCAGCGTTGTGGGCACACAAAAGTTACCGGAGTTGCATTTTAAACAACCTTTTTTCCACAAATTAAAGTTATCAGGGTGTTTGTACCTAAGTTATCAGGTTTGTTGGCGTATATTACCATGCTATTTATACAGAATTTAGAACAGATGTGTCTTCAACATTTTTTTCCTCGGATAAAAATTACCGTGGTGTTTGGGCCTAAGTTATCAGGTAAGTTATCTGGTCTATGGTGCGTATATTTCCATGCTATTTATATTGAAGTCATCAAGTTGTGTATTTAACCAATATTTTCTGTCGGGTCAAAAATACCGTGAGTATTACGTACCACTGAAGATGCCGAAGTATATTTAAGCAACTTTTTTCTGGGTCAAAATTAACATAATATTTGTTCATCAAGTTATGAGATCTATATCTCGCCAAAAACAAGTCGTTTTCGTGGGTCGGACCACTAGCACGCTATAACAATGTTTATACAAAAGTTATCACGGTGTTTGTATATAAGTGATCAAGTTTGTTATGCGTGAGTTACCATGCTAATTACACATAAATTATCGTCAAACAACACTCCCCCATTGGAACAAACTTATCATGTATACGGTACTTATATTATCATGCTATTTTCGCATGAGTTGCTAGGGTGTGTTTCAAAAATTGTTTTTCACATGATCGAGGTTTCCACAATATTTGTACATAAGTTATCAAAGTTGTGGTGAATAAATTATCATGTTAAGACCATAAACTCAGCTCACATCTATGTACAAAAAAGTACAAGAGTCTAGTCTTCTATATTAAATCATGAGCTCAATTCACATTTCTAATATATTTTTGATAAAAATGTATGTTTTGTATATTTTTTGGTAAAATGTTTGTAAGAAAAAAGAAACGACAGCAGAATAACACTCGAACAGATCTGTAGTAGAAGAGTCTGCCTCAACATGAAGGTATGAAAAATATCTAACATGAATCAAATCACAACATAGAGTTTGTTTAGGTGGTTGCTGGTAGATTTCTAATACTGCTGGATCTGTTAGATCCCAGGTTCGACTCCCCTTGCCCTCCTATTTTTTTACCGAAATTAAAAATAAGAGGTGCGAGAATTCTGGATCGGGAGCGGGCGGGAGCGGGAGCGGTCGTAAATACCGATCGAAAGAAAAAAAATAAAGACAAGAGCGATCGTACGTGCCTATCGCTAACCACTAGTCGACTGGTGGTTATATTTCTCGTTTATCTTTTGGCCGGCGGCATGGTAGCCCCTGAGATCTGGGTAGACATTGTCGCTGATGTCGGTTGTTGCACTCGATGCCTGCGCATGATCGGTCTTTGGAGGAGTGGCTCATCTCCAGGAGCGCTCCTAGGCGGAACAAGAGGGACATGTGCACTGTGCACATCTATCACACTTGTCTGTTGGACTCTGTGGAGCCACCGGAGAGACATCGTCTTTAATGGGGCTACACTTTCTAAGGCGACCGAAGTCCAACGACTAGGAGGGCTTTTTCGTGGTTGCCTTCTTCAAAACGGGACATGGATTTTTTCTAACTCTATGCGCGCACAACTGAAATCGCTGCCACTCAACAAGCGTGATGTCCAATTGACATGGGCCACCACCGTGTCAGCCATGCAAGTCCTTTATATTCTTTGCCAAAGTCGCTGCATTCATCATGTTTTTAGGTGGCAATACTAGACTGCAATACTTTTTAGTTTGGCGCCTAACCTACCTGGATGCTAATTAAGATCTCACATTCAGAATTAATATTCTAGGGATTCCTTTTTTTCACACACCACGAACTAACAATCACACTGTGTATATAAAGTTCTTCTATTTTTTATGGCAAAGTTTAGACACCGTGTTAACAAAGTTCTTCGGCTCTAGATAAAATTTCTAGCAAAGTTCTTTAATATTTCTAACAAAGTGCAGACCTACAATCTAGAAAGTTCTTCACTGTTTCAAACAAAAATGTGTTTCAAATGCATCCAAACCTGATCTTGTTCGAAAGGGCTTGGCACCACGAGTTCAAATATGTAAAAAGTTTTAAAAACGCAATTTTGATTTGAAAGATATGAACCATCTAAATTGTCAAAGCAAAATAAAAGGTGATTTGACTAGAAGGGAGAGGGAAGATAAAGTAGGCATGCATGTGTCAGTACGTGCATCGTGTGTGCGGTGAGAGAGAGGAAAGAAACATGCACATGCAAGGGGCACGCATCCACATGAATAAGCAACATCAGGAATTCGCGTTGTGCGTGCAAAGCGTTAGGATTCACCATATTCGCTTCAAACGGAGTAGTGAATGATAAACGAGTAGTCGGTATAGGCTAATGTGTGTGGCTTCCTTGAGCAGTGTGGGTTCTTGGTGTCTGTACCAGCCCGCATTATAACTCGGGCCTCTTGGCCAATCTTGTATGCAATAAAACAATACTAGTTTGAAAGTCCTCCAACCCAGAAGGGACTTAGAAAGGTAAACAGAAGTTTGGCAAGTAAACTCACGTAGACGACTTCCTCACTTTGATCGCCAGGTTTAGACGTGCGAACGGTTGTTGTTGTCGGGCGTCCGTTTGCTCCGTGAATACAAAACAACACAAGAAGAAGAAGAAAAAGCTTCATTGGAGCCATATTTGCACCCCCTCCTCGTCTGATTACGCAGACGTTCAGCGCTTAGGCTTAAAATATGCTTGATTTAGAGGCGCCAGAGGGGCCGGATTAATGACGGAAATGAATGATATATCGAGAAATTTATGTCCCAAATCGAAGGTTATTGTAGGGAAGCACTAGGCCATCCGATTGAAAGCATGCACATCATTCGATCTGCTAGCTAGCTTAATTCCTAGTACGAGAGTTAGTTTGCATGCAGGATTTGGCATTAACTGCGATTAATTTCTTTCCTATTTTCATCTAACAACTTCTGAAATCCAGGGATGATTAATTAAGCTATTTTATTTGTTTCCAATCGTAAGGACCAATGCTTCCTAAGCAAGATCGATGCTTCCTGAAAGAAAATTGCAGTGGAAGCAAATTTTGATTCCTAATCAAGATCGTTCCTTCCAACTAAGCATTTATTTTATTTGTTTCCGACCGTGAGGATCAATGGTTCCAAATCAAGATTGTTGCTTAAAAAAAATGCTTCGCAGTTTAAACGCGACTGTTGTTTCCTAAAATTTTCTTTGCTTCCTAAGAGGCTTTCAGTCCCGAGGTTACTCATCCATGATTTTAGGAAGGAAAACATATCTTAGGAAACTAATTCTGAATTTGAACGGAAAATAATCAATCTGGCGAAATAAGAATCCGCACCCATGCTGTTTGTTTGCTTATTATAGGTACCCATTACCCGCGTACCCTGCGGGTAAAAACCCTATTAGGGTAAGGGTATGGGACAAAAATTTACCCATGGGTACTTAAATGGTAAAAATATCATACCCATCGGGTTGAGAGGGTGCGGGTATGGGATAGTATAACCCATGCCCGCGTACCCATGTACCCATCTAAAATTTTAACAAGTGGGTTTCCTTTAATATCCTAATGTATTAATTTCTCCCTCCTAATTGTGCTAGGTAAAAACTCTAATGTGTTGTCAAAGTATCACTATAATTTATCATGATTTTGTGAACTTAAAGTGTACGCCTATGTGTTGTTGTTTAACATTTTTATGTATCGCTTTATAGGCAAGTATTTTTGTTTATGAGAATGTGTTGTTGTTACAGTATGTTGCTGTAAATTGTTGTTTAAAATGTGTTGCTATTAATAATGATTATATGTAGCTTTTTGGAACTGTTTTCTACTCAACTGATGTGTTGTAAACACGGATTTTTTACCCGCGGGTACCCATATACCCTGTCGGGTGGGTATGGAAAAAAAGTGTACCCTTAATAGGTATGGGTATGGGTGATGGGTAAGTTCATGATGGACGGATAAGGGTATGGGATGGCTTCACCCGTACCCATACCCTGCGGGTGCCATCCCTTGCATCCAATGTACCAAAAATGCAATGCAAATAAAAGTTATTTCACACCCAAAAAAATAGTTTTTATTCATTTGCAATGTACCAAAACTATGCTTCCGTGGACTAATTTTTTTGCTTCCACATATACTGAAAATTAACATGCTTCATCAGCTAGTATAACATGTTTCCAACGACGGAGTTATTTGCTTCTTTCTCGTCATCAAAATCATAGTGCTTCATCCTGATATTTTGTTTCCTACAACCTAAATATTTTCTCCATTCTGGTCGCCAAAATTTTGCTTCCACATCGACCTAAATTAACATGATTCATATCATAGGATATGTATTCATAATAATACTTGCTTCACTCTACTATTCGTGTGCTTCCTTACGTGGTTTATATTTTGAACAAGCCAGCAGCCGCTGCGGACCGAGGGCGTCGTGATCAAATTCAAAGCATGTGCGTCCATTGAAACAAGAAAGCAAGTTGTATGAGGTAGAGAAAAATATGTACTCGAAGTAAGCATCCACAGAAGCATGAAACAAGTTGTATAAAGCAGAAAAACACATGTAACTTAGTCACATCGAGAAAATGTTCCATGCCAGCGGATGATTGCTTTGATCTAGTGATAATTTATGTACAATATATCCGAAAATACAAAGGTGAACATGAGTGCGCGCGCACCCATGTGAATAGTAAATTTATAAAAAATAATAGAAAAAATTAAAATTTTCTTAAATTTCGCGGTATGAACCTTAGTCGGTCATTCTACTCACGTGTGAAGTTTCATGATGTGTTGATACCCATGGTATTCTTAGTGAAGAAAATACAAATGCGGTCATACTATTCATTAAACAGTGTTTTTTAATTTAGCTTTGATTTTGTCATTTTTGCCCAGATTACCACGGATGTGATTTCTTCGTGAAACTTCATATGTGAGTATACCGGTTGACTATGTATATTAAAACAAAAACAATAAATTCTGATTCTTTTTGGTTTTTTCTAGTATGTTTTTTTGAATTTACTATTCATAAAGGGTGTGCGCGCACCCATGTTCATCAAATCCGCGTCCCAATATATCAGTGTATATTGTTTGCTACGCATAGACAATACAGCGGCCAAAAAATTGTGTCAAGTGTAACATGGAATTGGCCCCAACCAAAAAAATATTGTTGTTTCCATCAATCAGACATTGCTTCTAGAGATATTAGAATCTACTTTCGAAAAAATATTATAGGAGCTGTAGTGCGGAGCAGGTCGTGGCGGAGGTAGCCGTCGCCGTGAGCAGTGACCGAAGCGAGCTCGGGACTGGATATGCTCGACCGTGAGATGGGAGACTGGGTAGCCTCGCGCTAGAGAAGGTTTCAATTTGTACCCGGCTCTTCATTAACTGGAGAGTCCGGAGTTTTTTGGAGGGTGCACATTTGTTTTGAACTAGCCTTGAGCCGGTTATTTAAAGGGCAACACTCTGCGCCGGCGCACCGGCCCAAATTTAGGCCGGTCAACGCGCAGCCGTACGATGGGAGAGATTTAAGCCACACAATTCTCTCTTCCTCCCTGCGTCCTCTTCTCTGGAAAAACACCCCAAGGCATCGCCATGGATGAGCACGCACTCGGCTTTGAAGCACCGCCTTGCGCATCTCGTCTGTTGCCGCCGGTCACGGCACTCACCTCCGGTCACCGCCGGTCGCTACCCTCGCCGCCGTCGTCTCCTGCCTTTCCCACCGGCTCCACGTATGCAGCAGCGTGCCTCCTTGTGGTTGCAGCTCCCCATGATGACGGTCGCAGCTCCGGTGGTGGCGGTCGCGACTCCGCTGAAGATGGCCATAGCTCCGACGGAGATGGCCCCATGGTAGCAACTACGGTGGCGGCGTGTGGCCTTCCAGCGCTCGTGTTGGTTCCAGCAAAATCACTTGCCGGTTGTAACATTTTTTTTCATGGATGCAGCTCCATCGTGCAGACGCTCGACGGTGGTAGCTTTTTTTGTCGCCGGATGTAGCATTTTTTGTCGCCGGCTCCAGCTTTGTTTTCTTCGGTTGCAGCAAAGGGGAGCGGCCGACGTCGGGCCTTGTAGCCCATGCTCTCGTCGGGGTTCTAGCTTTTTTTTAGCCGGTCCCAGCTTTTCGTGCCGCTGGTTGCAGCTCCTGTGCCTCAATGCTCCAAGCGTCTACGACGACGGTCGCCGCGGTGGTAGAAAAACCGGGCGCTGGTCCCAGCATTTGGATGCCGAAGTTGTAACATTCATCAGCCTTGGGCACCCACCGTCGCCTGCCCCGTTGTGGTTGCAGCTCCGCCATGGCATCTGTCGCCGTCGCCTGCTCTGTTGGTTGTAACACCACATATTGCTGGTTGCAGCTCTCCGGCAAACTGGTTGCAGCTCCCCCGCGGTGCCAGTTCCAACAAAACGACGGCGTGTCGTTGCTGCTATGGAGCAGCCGGATGCAGCCGGTGCTCGCGGTGGGTCATAGCAGCGCGCATGCTGTCTCTAAGAGCAGGAAGAGGAGAAACAAGGGCGTGGAGGAGTATTAGGCGATGTGGGCTGGAGGTAGAAGAAAGGGAAAGAGATAAGGTAGAAAAGGGGGCCGGCCAGTTGCGTAGGACCCACCACATGCGGGAGTAGTTTGCATGCATGGTGCGCGTGCAATCATGCTGCATGTGTGCGGGATTTGCGTGTGAGAGCGAGCGGCCGGCCGAAAGTTCGGCCGGCGCGCCGTTCCGAAATGTTTCCCTTATTTAAACCGCCTCTGTTAAATTCGGATGTTCCGTTATTGTTCAGAATTTCACAACCTGGTCCGAATGGAGCAAATGCATGGCAATATGCCAGCTATTTTGAGATTATACCAAATTTAAACTAAACAGCCAAATTGTAAATATATTGATAATTAAGCTCAATTCCATTGCAGTACTTTGACAGTAACACTGAGTTTACGACAGTAATTAACAGTGCATGAACCAAAGTGTAGAACATTCGAATGCGATTACAAACAGCTAACGCCGGTGCGGTCGGTCTTGGACAGGGTTTTCATGTCCTCGGAGTGGGAGATGTTGTTCCCCATGTGCTCTCTGCACGCCGAAACGAGGATAGGGTCGGACCATGTCCCCCTCATCCTCTCCTCGTGGAAGGAAAGGTTAAAGCGCAGCCCTCGCTTTTTCTTCGAAACCGCGTGGCTAGAGTCTCCGGACTTTGAGCAAATCTTCCTTTCGAAATGGCAGAATTGCGTCGCCCGGGTCGGGCGCGCGCGCGGGCCGATGGAGTTCTGGGTTGCCGCAGGGGCGGGTTTGCGTGCGGCTCTCAAAGGGTGGGGGGCTAACCAGGGGCGCGAGGATAAGCTGCTTCGATCGCGTTTGACTGCGGATCTCGCCCTGATGGATGCTGCGGCGGATGTGCAGACATTCTCGGAGCATGACTGGGCTCAGCGTTACGCGCTTGAAGCCCAAGTCGAGTCCCTTCTTCGCGCTGAGGAGGAGTACTGGCGCAGGCGTGGTGGTATCAAGTGGACGCTCAAGGGAGACGCGAACACTCAGTATTTCCACGCCTACGCTAATGGCCGACGTCGCAAGTGCGCCATTCTGAGATTGCAATCCGAGCAGGGGCTCCTTTTGCGGCAACAGGATATCGTCCGTCACATCTACGAGTACTACATCCAACTTATGGGTTCCAGGGAGGAATCCCGTGCTCGCCTTAGGGCGTATGTGTGGGACCCTGCGTTGCGGGTCACATACGAGGAAAACAAGGGCCTGGGAGTGGCCTTCCTCCCGGAGGAGATTGACAAGGCGACACTTGGTATGAAATCGGATACCGCACCCGGGCCGGATGGGTGGCCAGTGGCGATGTTTAAACGGTTTTGGCAAGTGCTCAAATGTCCTATTTTTGACGTTCGCAATGGTTTTATGCGGGGTACGGTAGATATCTCTCGCCTAAACTTTGGGGTTCTCTCTTTGATTCCCAAGGTTCCGGGCACGGATCATATTAGGCTCTTTCGTCCAATTGCGTTGATTAATGTTCCGTTTTAAAATTTGTGCTAAGGCATGTTCGACTCGCTTGTCTCTGATAGCTCATCGCATTATTAGTAGGAACCAATCGGCTTTTATTCGTGGCCGCAACATCTTGGAGGATTCTCGTCGCGTGAATTGGGAGTTTCTCCGATAGGTCCTCCTGGATCGAGGATTCTCGTCGGTTTGGGTTCATCGCATGACGTAGTTGGTCTTGGGGGGCAAACGGCGATTGCGGTGAACGAAGAAGTAGGGAACTTCTTCCGCAACAAGCGTGGGCTGCGTCAAGGGGACCCAGCCTCGCCGTTGCTGTTTAACTTTGTGGCGGACGCCTTGGGCGCCATGCTCGACAGAGCTCGATTGGCCGGCCACATCAGGGGAGTGGTGGACGATCTGATTCCGGGGGGAGTGTCACACCTGCAATATGCAGATGACACACTCCTCCTTTTCGAGCCCGACTCACACAGTATCGCAACGGTCAAGGCCATTCTGCTGTGCTTTGAACTCATGTCGGGACTTAAAATCAACTTTCACAAATGTGAAGTGGTGTCCATAGGGATGGACGCGACCGAAAGTCAGTGGGTCGCCAAGTTGCTTAACTGCAAACTTGGCCAGTTTCCGTTCACTTATCTCGGTCTCCCGATTGCGGCGAAGAAGTGCTCGATTGCCGATTGGGAACCCCTCCCCTCCAAGGTGGCGAACAGGGTTTGTCCGTGGTGTTGGGGAACATAGCAGAAATTCAAAATTTTCCTACGAGTCACCAAGATCTATCTATGGAGAAACCAGCAACGAGGGGAAGGAGAGTGCATCTACATACCCTTGTAGATCGCTGAGCGGAAGCGTTCAAGAGAATGGGGTTGAAGGAGTCGTACTCATCGTGATCCAAATCACCGGAGATCCGAGTGTCGAACGGACGGCACCTCCGCGTTCAACACACGTACAGCCCGGTGACGTCTCCCATGCCTTGATCCAGCAAGGAGAGAGGGAGAGGTTGAGGAAGACTCCATCCAGCAGCAGCACAACGGTGTGGTGGTGGTGGAGGACCGTGGCAATCCTGCAGGGCTTTGCCAAGCACCTGCGGGAGAGGAGGAGGTGTCACGGGAGGGAGGGAGGCGCCAGGGCTTCAGGTGCGGCTGCCCTCCCACCCCCCACATATATATAGGGGCAAGGGAGAGGGGGGCCGGCCCCCTCAGATCCAATTTGAGGAGGGGGCGGCGGCCAGGGGGGTTGCCTTGCCCCCCAAGGCAAGGAGGGTGCCCCCCTTTAGGGTTTCCCCCAAGCCCTAGGCACCTTGGGCCTTGGTGGGGGGCGCACCAGCCCACCTGGGGCGGGTCCCCTCCCACACTTGGCCCATGCAGCCCTCTGGGGCCGGTGGCCCCACTTGGTGGAACCCCGGGACCCTCCCGGTGGTCCCGGTACGTTACCGATAAAACCCGAAACTTTTCCGGTGACCAAAACAGGACTTCCCATATATAAATCTTTACCTCTGGACCATTCCGGAACTCCTCGTGACGTCCGAGATCTCATCCGGGACTCCGAACAACATTCGGTAACCACATACAAACTTTCTTTATAACCCTAGCGTCATCGAACCTTAAGTGTGTAGACCCTACGGGTTCGGGAATCATGCAGACATGACCAAGACGTTCTCCGGTCAATAACCAACAGCGGGATCTGGATACCCATGTTGGCTCCCACATGTTCCATGATGATCTCATCGGATGAACCACGATGTCAAGGACTCGATCGATCCCGTATACAATTCCCTTTGTCTAGCGGTATTATACTTGCCCGAGATTCAATCATCGGTATGCCGATACCTTGTTCAATCTTGTTACCGGCAAGTCTCTTTACTCGTTCCGTAACACATCATCCCGTGATCAACCCCTTGGTCACATTGTGCACATTATGATGATGTCCTACCGAGTGGGCCCAGAGATACCTCTCTGTTTACACGGAGTGACAAATCCCAGTCTCGATTCGTGCCAACCCAACAGACACTTTCGGAGATACCTGTAGTGCACCTTTATAGCCACCCAGTTACGTTTTGACGTTTGGTACACCCAAAGCATTCCTACGGTATCCGGGAGTTGCACAATCTCATGGTCTAAGGAAATGATACTTGACGTTAGAAAAGCTTTAGCATACGAACTACGATCTTTGTGCTAGGCTTAGGATTGGGTCTTGTCCATCACATCATTCTCCCAATGATGTGATCCCGTTATCAACGACATCCAATGTCCATGGTCAGGAAACCGTAACCATCTGTTGATCAACGAGCTAGTCAACTAGAGGCTTACTAGGGACATGGTGTTGTCTATGTACCCACACATGTATCTGAGTTTCCTATCAATACAATTATAGCATGGATAATAAAAGATTATCATGAACAAGGAAATATAATAATAACCAATTTATTATTGCCTCTAGGGCATATTTCCAACAGTCTCCCACTTGCACTAGAGTCAATAATCTAGTTCACATCGCTATGTGATTAACACTGATAGGTTACATCGCCATGTGACCAACATCCAAAGAGTTTACTAGTGTCTAAACTAGTTCACATCACCATGTGATTAAGTCTCAATGAGTTCTGGGGTTTGATCATGTTTTTCTTGTGAGAGAGGGTTTAGTCAACGGGTCTGCAATATTCAGATCCGTATGTACTTCGCAATTCTCTATGGCATATTGTAAATGCTGCTTCCACGCTCCACTTGGGCTATTCCAAATGGTTTCTCCACTATACGTATCTGATTTGCTACTCAGAGTCATTCGGATAGGTATTAAAGCTTGCATCGACGTAACCCTTTACGCCGAACTCTTTATCACCTCCATAATCGAGAAACATGTCCTTTATTTACTCCAAGGACAATTTTGACCGCTGTCCAATGATCTATTCCTGGAGCATTCTTGTACCCCTTGACTGACTCATGGCAAGGCACACTTCCGATGAGGTACACAGCATAGCATACTATAGAGCCTACGTCTAAAGCATAGGGGATGACCTTCGTCCTTTCTCTCTCTTCTGCCGTGGTCGAGCTTTAACTCTTAACTTCATACCTTACAACTCAGGCAAGAACTCCTTCTTTGACTGATCCATCTTGAACACCTTCAAGATCATGTCAAGGTATGTGCTCATTTGAAAGTACCATTTAGCGTTTTTGATCTATCCTCATAGATCTTGATGCTCAATGTTCAAGTAGCTTAATCCAGGTTCTCCATTGAAAAACACTTTTCAAATAACCGCATATGCTTTCCATAAATTCTACATCATTTCTGATCAACAATATGTCAACAACATATACTCATCAGAAATTCTATAGCGCTCCCACTCACTTCTTTGGAAATACAAGTTTCTCATAAACTTTTGTATAAAACCAAAATCTTTGATCATCTCATCAAAGCATACATTCCAACTCCGAGATTCTTACTCCAATCCTTAGAAGGATTGCTGGAGCTTTGCATACTTGTTAGCGTCTTTCAGGATCGTCAAAAAGCTTCTGGTTGTATCACATACAACCTTTCCTTACGGAATCTGGTAAGAAAACTCGTTTTGACATCCATCTGCCAGATTTCATAAATGCAGCTAATGCTAACATGATTCCGACGGACTTAAGCATCGCTACGGATGAGAAAATCTCATCGTAGTCAACTCTTTGAACTTGTGAAAAAACTCTTCGCCACAAGTCGAGCTTCATAGACGGTGACATTACCGTCCATGTCCGTCTTCTTCTTAAAGATCCATTTATCTCAATGGCTTGCCGATCATCGGGCAAGTCCACCAGAGTCATGGATCCTTTCTCGGATTTTATGGTCTCGAGCCATTCGTCGGAATCCGAGCCCACCATCGCTTCTCCATAGCTCGTAGGTTCATTGTTGTCTAGCAACATGACCTCTAAGACAGGATTGCATACCACTCTGAAGTAGTACGCATCCTTGTCACCCTACGAGGTACGGTAGTGACTTGATCCAGAACTTCATGATCACTATCATAAGCTTCTACTTCAATTGGTGTAGGTGCCACATGAACAACTTCCTGTGCCCTGCTACACACTGGTTGAAGTGATGGTTCAATAACCTCATTAAGTCTCCACCATCCTCCCACTCAATTCTTTCAAGAGAAACTTTTCCTCGAGAAAGGACCCGTTTCTAGAAACAATTACTTTTGCTTCCGGATCTGAGATAGGAGGTATACCCAACTGTTTTGGGTGTCCTATGAAGATGCATTTTTTTATCCGCTTTGGGTTCGAGCTCATCAACCTGAAACTTTTTCACATAAGCATCGCAGCCCCAAACTTTTAAGAAACGACAACTTAGGTTTCTCCAAACCATAGTTCAAACGGTGTCGTCTCAACGGAATTACGTGGTGCCCTATTAAAGTGAGTACGGTTGTCTCTAATGCCTAACTCATTAATGATAGTGGTAATTCGATAAGAGACATCATGGTATGTACCATATCCAATAGGGTGCAACTATGATGTTCGGACACACCATCACACTATGGTGTTCCAGGCGGTATTAATTGTGAAACAATCTCCACAATGTCTTAATTGCGTGCCAAAGCTCGTAACTCAGATACTCATCTCTATGATCATATCATAGACATTTTATCCTCTTGTCACAATGATCTTCAACTTCACTCTGAAATATGTTCTCTCAACTAAGTGAGATATGTTTTCTCAACCGAGTGAAATTATTTTGCTTAAATGAGTGACATCACTTTCTTCCGATGGAGCAGCTATACTTGAAATGGATGAAATGCGTAAAAATAGTTAATTTCAGAAAAGGTGAAATATGTTTTCTCAAATGAGTGAAATATTTTTTCTAAAACAAGTAAAATATGTGTCTTAAAATAAGTGAAACCAATGTTTACCAAAGTTGAAATTATTATTTTGAAATTTGCAAAACGGGAGCAAACACTTCTATGAAATAACAAAACAATCTTATGTTTTATGAAAGTGATGCCAAAGAAAATTGAAATATATAAATAAAAGTAGTTCAAATATAACCAACATTGATCTTATTCTAGAGGTCTTGTCAACAAGATTTCAAATATATAAAAAAAATTCAAAAATAGACATTCACTTTAAAATATATCAATCATTCAAAATATATGAATGAAATAAGATGCATGTCATTTATGTGGGAAGAGAGAATCATGCATGCCGGGTCAGCCTCTCCATTCCAACTCTCTCTCTCTCCTGACAAAGTTGCATGGCATGCATGTATTTGATCAGATGTGTCAGTGTATGCCAGTCGTATTTAGATAGTATAAAGGTGTAGTATATACTCTGACAGAGTGCACGAATCTTGACGAAACTAGGCGGACGGCGGATGGTGTGCCGGTACCTCCCGCCTCTGGTAAAATTACTTATTCGGTACGTGCGTACCTTGGCCAGGCAGCTCTCCAAACATCAACCGCGTGAGTGAGTGACGCAGGCGCTTACGATGGAAAGCACGTACCGACGGACAAAATGCCTTTTCAAACAGCATAAACACACTTGACGGCCTGGCCGGCAGTATCTCTCTCCACTCTACATCCATCCATCGATCTCTCTTGCTCACCCGTTTCACACACGGTCAAAAGTATAAACTCCACTAGACTAGAAGAGATTCTTAGGAGCAGCAGGTAGCCTGTCGATCCACCAGTTGACTGCAAAGTCTACTCTTCATGATAATGATCATCTCTATCGATCATTACCGACCGCGTCAAACAGTATATCCTGCACCAGCACGTAACCAAAATGTTTCGTCAAAACTGCTCCGTCGGAGAGGCATGCAGCGCACTCCATGCAGCAAAGCTGTGTGGTGCCAAGGAAACTATACGTGGTCCTACACCTCACGGCAGGGATGGAAGGGAGATATGGGAAAAAGGGCAAATTTGACAATTTTGACCTGTGTATGAAATTATTTCACAAAATGAACTGCCCCTAAAAAATATTCACTCATCTAACCTTTTTAAGTGGCGCCTCACACGAAAGAGCCACACTATACTATGCAGCGCCTGACTGACAGGCGTTGCACGCCTAGCCAGCGTCGCACCCGGGCGATCCAAAAATTACTAAGTCAGTGTGTAGCGTCTGAGAACTAGGCGCCACACTATACAGTGTAGCGCCTAGCGTCTAGGCGTTGCATTAGTGGTTGCTTCATTTTGTAGTGATAAATAATGCAACCACTAGTGCAACGCCTAGGGGCTAGGCGCTACACTGTATAGTGTGGCGCCTAGCTCTTAGGCGCTGCACATTGACTTAGTAATTTTTAGGCAGTCCGGGATGCGACGCTGGCCAGGCGTGTAGCGCCTTCGTGTCAGGAGCCACTCAAAAAGGTCAGCTGAGTGAAATTTTTTAAGTACAGTTCATTTTGTGAAATGATCTCATCCACGGGTCAAAATTGTCAAATTTCTCGGGAAAAAGGATGTCTCATTGATAAATTTGTCCCATGAGGTAGATAGAATTTGGAGGCTGAGATATGTTGTCCCCTTTTATATTTTTGATTGAGGAGTGAGATATGTTGTCTCTGAGTTTGTGGGTCGCCTGTCCAGTCTCTAAATGCATATGGAGTGCGCTTCATATGTATTATGGCCACTGCAAATATTCCGACTCTGCTAGGATTGATCTAAGAACCAACCCTGCACCCGCACAACATATGTCGCCGTCTTTAAGTTTACTTGATCTAGTATATAGTTGTTTTCATGCAAAAAGAAGAAAAAAAATCTAGTATAGTTGTTTAGCGTACGTGCGTGTGTCACTGTGTGGGCCGGTTGATGCAGACTAGCTAGCTTGCAGTGTATACTGCACCACTAATCCATCATAAAAATAATTTCCTAATCTTACATGAGGGTGTTAGAAAAGGGAAAAATATTACAACTTGCATCGTTAGCTAGTGACTCCATCTATTAATTTCTTGCAAGTTGTGAGGTTTATCTACAGTGTATAGTACCATAGACATGCAAGTGTATGCATGTGTGCATGTTCTTTGTCCTTTTTTCGTCTTCTTTTTCAGCAGCTGCTGATGAGTCAAATTTGATTATGTCCAGTGTCATTGTACTCGCTCATCCATGTGTACATACAGACTGCTCTCTATCTTCCAATATACTATATCCTACTGGTAATTTGTACGTGCTTTGCACGTTAGACTATTATGTGTGATCATAGTACTTAATCATTTTAAAGTAAAAGTAAATATTCTGCAGTATGTTGTAATGAAATTATAATGTAATTTTCAATAATATATTTGTGTTTTGTGGTAGGAACTCATGGATTTTTTTACTGTTCGTATCAAATCACGGTAGCACAACAAATTTCTATATGAAGAATGCATCAGAAAAAACATATACTTTTATTTTAAAAGTAATATAATATTGATGTGTTTGTTAAATATTTTAGTTTCTTCAAATTCAAACTTGAAATACATATAAAATTAGTGTGATGTTATAATTTTCACCTTTCCAAACCTTCAAGTCAGCATTTTCTTATTAATTCTATTTCATCTTTGTGTTCTCCAGCGCACAACATTATAAATAACTTAACACCCGTTAGGAAAAAGAAAAGAAAATCCAAATCTAAATTTTCTACTTGTTGTTTGCATATTTCTCAACGTACAACAATATTACTACTCCCTCCGTCCGGAAATACTTGTCATCAAAATGGATAAACGGAGATGTATATAGACGTATTTAATTTGTAGATACATCCATTTTTATCCATTTTGATGACAAGTATTTTTGGACGGAAGGAATAATTCTTTGAGAAAAATAAAATATGCTTCCGTGCATGCATTCCACTGTACTCATGTGAGGAGCAAATTTCTACTACAGTCTACAGTAATATAGGCTGCCAGCCTCTACATACACACTTGTTTAGATGTTTCTAGTCTACACTGGAGTATGTCCTTATCTAACAGAGCCAGTTCACTACAATAAAGCTAGGTCCTCAGTCCTCACGTGAAAGTTCTCCACCAAGCTGAGTCTGGTCAGATGCCAAGTGCGGTTAACTCTAGAAAGATCTACCCAACCTCGTTTTGGCGCGCGAATGTATGAAGCGAATCCAACGAACCATGACCGTTGGATCACTTGGGGCCAACATTGATAAATGGCAGCGATTCACCCGGTGGAAGAGATCAACGGCTAACAAATGCTTCTGCATCACTGTGGGTGGCTTATCCAAGTTTGAAAATTTGTGTACTATAGTAGTAGAGATACTTGGCATTTGAAAAAGGACGGCAGCAACATATATCTCACTTGTTTATGTAAGATTGAAGCGTTCCTACTCTCCAGGAGGAGAGACGCGTGGGTATTTATTGATCTGGGCGTAATATGCCGTGAGGTACAAGAAACAGTCGATCGCTAGGATACAACTGTCGTACAGGAGACTAGGACGAGTACGAGAGGAAGAGGGAGTAGAGATAGATACAGATGAGATTACAATAGCAGGTTTAAACTATTTCTAACACCCTCCCTTAATGTCAACTATCCTACATTAAGATTTCTCTTGAATTCTTCAAATGGTTTGCTTGGAAGAGCTTTAGTAAATCCATCTGCTACCTGATCTTTGGAAGGAATAAACCGTATGTCCAACTTCTTCTCTGCGACCCTTTCTCGCACAAAGTGAAAGTCTATTTCAATATGTTTGGTTCTGCCATGAAAAACTGGGTTTGCAGAGAGATAGGTGGCTCCCAAATTATCACACCATAGACATGACACACGAGACTGCTTAATTCCTAGTTCACCAAGCAATGATTCCAACCAAATGATCTCAGCAGTAGCATTTGCCAATGACTTGTATTCAGCCTCAGTACTTGATCTTGACACTGTGGCTTGTTTTCTAGCACTCCAAGAAATAAGATTAGAGCCAAGGAATACTGCAAATCCTCCAGTTAACTTTCTGTCATCACTACATCCTGCCCAGTCAGCATCAGAGAAAGCGCTAACAAGAGTGGAATTAGAACGTCTGAACTGAAGGCCCAAGCTCACAGTGTGTTTTATATACCGTATGATTCTTTTAACAGCTGTCCAATGTACAGTGGTAGGTGCATGTAGATACTGACAAACCTTGTTGACAGCAAAGGATATATCTGGTCTTGTCAACGTTAAGTACTGCAAGGCTCCCACAGCACTTCTATACTTTGTGCTTTCTTCTTCCTTAAGTGGATCTCCATCAAAGGATGAAAGTTTCTCTGAAGAAGACAATGGTGTAGGAGAAGGCTTACAATCCTTCATCCCCATACGAACCAAAAGTTCATTAGCATATTTCTCTTGATTAAGTACTATGCCATCTTCAATCCTTTTTACTTCAATGCCTAGGAAGAAGTGTAGATCGCCAAGATCTTTCAAAGCAAATTCCGAACTCAAATCATGCAAGAGAGCATTAGTAGCACTTTGTGAAGAGCTTGCAACTATAATATCATCAACATATATCAGCACAAAAATAACTGTGTTTGCCTTGTTATAAATAAAGAGCGATGTGTCAGCTTTAGATGCAGTAAAACCAAGGCGCCTTAATTGAGAGCTTAACCTTGAGTACCATGCTCTTGGTGCTTGTTTCAAGCCATAAAGTGCCTTATCAAGTTTACACACATAATGAGGTGCCTTCTTTCCTGCATACCCAGGTGGTTGTCTCATGTAAACCTCCTCTTCCAGAACACCGTGTAAAAACGCATTCTGAGCATCTAGCTGTCTCAAGCTCCATCCCCTAGACACAGCAATAGATAGTACAAGCCTGATAGTTGCAGCTTTAACAACAGGACTGAAAGTATCTTCATAATCTAAACCATAACGTTGTTTGAAGCCTTTTGCAACTAACCGTGCTTTGTACCTGTCAATTGAGCCATCTGACTTCTTTTTGATTTTGTAGACCCACTTACAGTCAATAATATTTTTACCTCTTGGCTCCGGTACAAGATGCCATGTCTTGTTCCTCATAAGTGCCATGTATTCTTCATCCATTGCATTTTTCCACTTTGAATCTTTCAGTGCATCATCTAATTTTGTTGGTTCTCCTGCAACACACAACATGCCATATCGTATAGTGCCATCAATTCTAATCTTTGGGTTTTTTATACCTTTTTGTAGTCGAGGCATAACACGTGAAACTGGTGGTTGAATTCGCTGTACAGGAGGTGGCGTAGACAAATCAGCCGCACAGGATCCTGAAGAAAATCTGGAGCTGCTTTGCGCAACAGATCCTGTGGTCTGCTGTGTGTCAGAAGGAGAGGTTGCACCCGCTTCAATATCCGCAGAATATCCCGTGGAGAGCCCCCGTACATGGGCGTGCGGCTCAGATCTCGCGCCAGACGCGCCTGGCGACGCACTTTCTGGCGGCTCCGTCATGATCGCGGGCCCGCGTGTGGGACGCGGGGTTGCATGTGGCGACGTGGCGACTGATGACCGGCACGGCATGCCTCTGCCAGGCACATGATCCTGGGAAGATCTGATGCGCGCTTGATCCGAGAAATCCTGGCGCACAGGAGTTCCAGGTGACGCCAAATCTCCCTCGTCTTCCGCGTTGGCTGCGTCTTCTTCTGCCACATGAAATATAGCACCGTTTTCTTCAAAAATTTGATCATTTTCTGCACCGTCTGCTGCACTGTGTTCTGCATGACCCTGCATATAAGAAGTGCTAGTAGGATCATCAGTTGGGTTATTGCAATCGTCGCCCCCTTGATCAAGGTTTTGGAGATTGGATGGAAGTACTAGAATTTCTTTCCTAAGAAGTGCTCCGGCGTTGGGATGAAGAGACTCAAAAGGATATACGGATTCATCGTACACAACATCTCGAGAAATATACACCCTGCCGGTGGAAACATCTAAGCATTTAACGCCCTTGTGAATGGGACTATATCCAAGAAATACACACTTCTTGGAACGAAACGCAAGTTTTCGTGTATTGTATGGATGAAGGTTGGGCCAGCAAGCACAACCAAATACACGGAGAGATTTATAATCAGGAGTAGTACCAAAAAGACGTGTGATGGGAGTCTCGAATTTGATGACTTTGCTAGGAAGCAAGTTTATGAGATATGTGGCAGTCAAAAAGGCTTCATCCCAAAATTTCAAAGGCATGGATGCATTTGCTAGTAGAGCTAGCCCTACTTCAACAACATGGCGATGTTTTCTCTCAGCAGAACCGTTTTGTTGATGTGCATGGGGGCACGAGACATGATGTGAGATGCCAAGTTCTTGAAAAAAAAGATTGAGTTTCTTGTATTCACCTCCCCAGTCAGTCTGCATGGCAATGATCTTAGTGTCTAGTTTTCGCTCAACAAGATTTTGAAAATTCTTGAAAACTTGAAACACTTCAGATCGTTTCTTAAGAAGATAGATCCAAGTAAATTTTCTATAGTCATCAATGAAGCTTACATAGTATGAATGCCTACCAACAGAAGTAGGAGCTGGCCCCCAAACATCTGAAAATACAAGTTGCAAGGGCGTAGTGGAACTACTGGTAGAAATAGGATATGGCAACTGATGACTTTTAGCTTGCTGACATGGATCACAAACAGACTCAATGCTAGACTCATGAGAGTAGGGAAGTTTATTACTAAGAACGAGCTTAACAATAACTGATGAAGGATGACCTAATCTACTGTGCCACTTTGCTGAAGAAGGCTTGACAGCAACTAAAGCATGTTTATTTGATGATGGTGATGACGATATGATTGGCTAGAGACCTCCCACGCACTTGCCTCTAAGAAGAACCCTAGTCGTGTCCAAGTCCTTAACCAAAAAGAAGTAAGGATAGAATTCAATGAGAACACGATTATCAAGGGTAAATCTATGAACAGAAAGAAGATTTTTTGATGTTTCAGGCACATATAGAATTCTGTTTAGATTGAAATTTTTTAAGGGGGTTTTGACAATTGAACTACCAACATGAGTAATGTCCATACCAGAACCACTTGCAGTGTGTACTTGGTCATGTCCACGGTACTTGTTCCTGATGGTCAGCTTGTCGAGCTCCCCCGTGATGTGGTTGGTAGCACCAGTATCCGCATACCAATTTGTGTCGATGCCGTAGGAGTCGGTGACAGCGTTTGCCTCCTTCTCCTCGTACTCCTTGTCCTCCTCATAACGATCCCAGCATGCACGAGCACCTCCTCGATGATGCTTGAGACAGATCTGGCACTCGGGATAATCCCGGTGCTGTTGACATTGCTGATTTTATTGTTGGGGACGGCCACCTCGAGCGCCCCAGTTGCTGCTGCTTGGAGCAGAGGGAGAGCTCCTCCCTCGACCGCGCCCCCTGGTCCCATGTGCGCGCGCCCTGGACCTGTACTGGCCGCGGCCTCTGTACGCCAGGTTCGCTGAAGTGTTGAAGTCTCCTTCTTCTCCATCACCCAGCATCTCCATGCGCTGGTCAAAAGCGGCGATCTGAGCAAAGAGCTCGTCAACGTTGATGGAGGTCTTGACAGCACCAATGGCCGCCACCACCGGATCATAGTCGCAATTCAATCCGGCGAGCACGTAGTCCACCATCTCGGGATCGGAGACCGGGCGTCCTGCCGCCACGAGTTCATCCCCGAGACTCTTCATCTTGGAGATGTACGCCGTGCTGGACATGCTGCCCTTCTTTGTCGTGGTGATGGCGATCCTCAAGTTAGTGATGCGGGATTGGGACTACGATGCAAACAGGGTGGTGATGCCGGTCCACAAATCATAGGTATTTTCCTTACCGACGAACTGCGCGAGGACTTCTTTGGAGAGGGAGTTCATCAGGTAGCTGAGGACCTGCTGGTCCTTTGATAGCCATGGCGCATAAAGTGGATTGGGTACCACTTCCATGGTCTTGTCCGACTTCTGCTGCTCCACCGTGGTCGGGGGCGCCGTGTCGGTTCCATCCAGGAGCCCCGTGACCTGCGCTCCTCGCAGGCCGGGCATGACCTGGGCCTTCCACAAGAGGTAGTTCCCCTTGCTAAGCTTTTCGGCTGGTGGAGGTCCGAGGTTGAGGACGACCGGTGTCGAGCTGGAAGACATAGCGATGGGGATTGGCTTCTGGTAGCGATGGGGATTGGCTTCTGGTAGCTAGATGGGAAGAGAATAGGCTCTGTATACATGTAAGATTGAAGCGTTCCTACTCTCCAGGAGGAGAGCCGCGTGGGTATTTATTGATCTGGGCGTAATATGCCGTGAGGTACAAGAAATAGTCGATCGCTAGGATACAACTGTCGTACAGGAGACTAGGACGAGTACGAGAGGAAGAGGGAGTAGAGATAGATACAGATGAGATTACAATAGCAGGTTTAAACTATTTCTAACAGTTTATTGTGATATATAGAAAATCGTATTTCTCCAGTCAGACAATAGCTTCTAGCTATATAATTAGTACAAGTGGCGTTCCTCTGATAATGAGTCCTCTGACACGCTCTTGATATGATCGATTCGGTCGATTTCACATGTAAACAGTCGTAGAACAATGAGATGCGCAGGTTGCCAAGATCTTCCATCTTCATCCATGCATGAAATGGACATGGACGTCGATCGTCTATCGAAGTCGACCGGTCCATGTAGAGATGGTTGCAGATAGCATCCATGTGCCTCCATGTGCGCCCGTGCCGGCGTTCGATCTGCCGGACGGCGGACGGTCCGTCCTTGGTTGGCGCGCAACAAAATACATGCATGTGTCATGTGTTGTTTGCTCGACACACACATCGATGTGTCTCAATCGATTGCCTCTGGGCCGTTGCTGCTTGTACGTGGCTTTGCAGATATATCTACTACATTGGTTACTAGTACCTCTCAATGGAGCTTTCATAGGCTGAACAAAGCTAGATTGTTAGACTCCATTGAACTATATAACATCTAAACTATTTTCATGGGATCATTTCAAGAATAAATCGTAGGAGTATAGCTATAGATCTCTAAATATCCCAACCGAAGACCATGCATTTCAAAACAAAGTACTGGTTGCTCGATCAGTTCAATCCATGGACAAGCAAAGAGACAAGGCATACAACAGGAAAACTCAGGGCTGTATTGTAGCATGAGTTTCTTAGTTTAGAGCCCAGATGAAACTACTTTGGTTTCTAATATACCCATCTGCTGCATATTATAATCTCCTAATTAACACTGATTAAACAGACTTGAGCGGCTGCTGACTCGTTAGGTCTATTATATTCGAATTAACTAACTACCAGATGTAGTACGTGTGGGGTAGTTAATAATTACAACTAATCAATCATTAACCAAAACCTCTAATCTCAATCATTAACTACCAGAATTGGTCTCGGAGCATCTTTTTTTTCCAGGGAATTCTGAGCTTTATCTTCTATATCTAAATAGGGGCACCCCACTAGCTGATTTCTCTGAATCCTCGTGAAGCCACGTCATTTGAATTAGTATAGCCGTCGATGTAGTGTAACTAAGCACTGCCAGCCGTTTGATCATAAGTGAACGAAATTACCGAGACTTGCCACCGCGAAGTGGAAAATACCGCTTCGTTCTTTCGAGCGGGTCCTGCTCGGTGGCTGCCTCCTCCTAGCGCTACGACTCCATTTTTTGTTGGCTGGGCTGCAGGTTACTCACGCATAAGCCAACAACTGGGCTGCCAGGTCCAATAAAATCGTACTTGCCTGGCTTTGTCATTAGTGCAAGCCCATGTAGGCTCGGCCAGGTTTTTGGTGCGTGGGGTGAGCCCATGTAATTGTAGTTGATCGACGCGACCAGGCTTCATCTTCCTCGCTCCAATCTCGCTCGCCGCCGCTCTCTCTTCCAACCGACATGCTATTCACTCACGATATGAAACGCCGGCCATTAATGCACATGAAAGAGGAGGATTAATCGCCCCTCACTATTTTGCCTTCGGTGCTAGATTTAACAGAGGGGCTCTTCTCCCCGTCATTTGCTCTTCCACCCACCAAATCACATCTCTCTTCACCTTCTCCGTCAAATCTTACTCCTCTACCTCCTGTTGCAGGAGTAACCGATGCAGCTGCTCCCCAATCAGTGTTGGTGGCTTGATGGTTCTGCCTTGATATATACTGCGCGTCCATTGCAGGTCTTGCCTCTCGAAATTCAAGAAGGCGCCTAGGAGGAATAGGTCGGAAGGATTCCAGGTGAGCGATTCTTGCTGCTGCCCATGTCTGATCTGTCAGTCACCTTCTTTGTGGAGCAAGAGCAGAGATTGACTGGTGTGGGTTTTTTTTGCGGCCCAACAAAAACATAAAAGAGTTGTGTTTTGGAAATAGATCTACCTTGCCTGATCCTTGGGGGAGAAGAGATCCTGGTCGTGATGAAGATGCCAGTGAGCAAGCGCTGGAAGACCAAGGAATAATAAGAAGAGGACCAGTGATACGTACTAGATAGTAGATACTAGCTTCAATTTTATGTTTCTTTTGTATACAGTTACATTACTTGGTTACCTTGCTGAACCCTTCTGTTTACGAGATTGGGCAAGATTGATGTCCCATAATGTACTTCACAGGGTTTCGCTGTTCGATGAGGTCATGTTGTCCACGCGGAACACACCACTGATCATCAGCATCTATTTTAGTCGCTCAACTTACAGCAGCAGGTACATATGTAACTTAACATATGTTAGTTAGGTTCATGAGGTCCCTTGAAATGTTCAATGATGTGGTATGATATCTATCTATTTCTCAATAACCATTTGATCACTCATTTGAGAATTTTCTGTAGTTAGTGGTAACAAGTTCATTAGTTCATGTAGTAGTTCATATTCAATCCTAATCTTTCTGTGGAGTTATAAAGGCTTAAAGTCTGACATGCAAGAGCATGGCATTGCAGCCGGCCTATATCCTCTACCTCGACGTTCCTGTCAAAGAGGTAAATACAGTCCAAAATTCATGATTTCTCATCATTCTTTAATTCCCGATCCTTTTACAGTTCATCATCCGTTGCTTGGGAAGCTTTTGTTTATACCTCTATTATTGATTTAAATGTCCCATGTTCATCTTGCTTAATTATAAACTTTGGTCACCTGACCTTTTTTAAGTATACACTATCAAGTGTCTTATTCCTTCAATATATGGTTATATTCATCTTACATTCATGACTAAGGTCATCGCTCCTTTGTATCAGCTACCCTATATCTCTCTAACAGTGGCATATATACGTGTCAAACTGCTGCAGACATTGCCTTTCTGGCGGTAAAATTATTTTTATGGTTCCGGTCATTTGTTGTAGATGTACTTATATTCTAAAGATTTGGACAAATATCTGTCTGCCACAAATTATGCATAGTAACATAATTTGTATGTATGAAATTGGGTTAGTACTAGAATAACCTTCGGATCATTGCAAGAGGAAGTAAATGATTTTCGTATGAGTCAACATCTATATTTGTATAATCCACCAAGCTTGCTTAAGCTGATTATATTATTCATATATGTATATATTTGAACTTGGCAACGAATTTTCACATGTTGTATATATATATATATATTGACCATCTATATATATATGTTGTATATATATATATATATATATATATATATATATATATATATATATATATAATATACGGTAGCGCTAAACTAAGCGAGAGCATAGAGTCGATTATCGTACGCGCCGGTCGCTAATTGCTCGTTCCTTGCCCCACCCCCGCCCCGCTTTAGGATTTGATGGTAAAAACTGCAGTGGAAATCGTAATGGAATTATTTCCGTTACCGCTGCTAGGTGCCCCACCTCCGCTCCACACGCCTCTATTCGCTATTGATAGTAAAAGAGATATCATATATGGTAACGGAACAAACAACTTTACTGGATTGCATGGCCCACATGATATTCCATTGCTCGTACCGTTATCCATCGTAAAAAAGACAGTTTTTATGGTAATAGAATTAAAGCCATTACGTGACGGAGAGCACCAGTCCCTAATCCATGTTTATTACCCATGCGATATTCTTATACTACACGTAAGACACCACTTTACCATAAAGTGCAGGTAGCATGAAAATAAGTATTAACATGCCTCACAGGACCTTACCATAAAGTTATAATTATCTACTATCGAGAAGGACGATCTTGTATAGTAATAGTGCTAGTACTATGAGTTTACCATTACTTGCATGTGTCATTACTACCATGACATGTAGATGGTGCGTGCTCGCACAGTGGTAATGTAGCCACATGCAATAGTAACCAAGAGAGGAGGGTTACCAAAAATTGAGAGTCGTTTTAAACTAGGAGCGTCGTTCTGGTAATTGTGGCAGGCTATTTACGATCGAATTATGAAGGACGCTCGCGCGGGTGGGTTTTCCTACTTGGGGTGGTTCGAGTGGCCGGTAGCGCGCAGAATAAGATGCGGTACGCTCAGGCTTATTTTAGCATAGCTATATATATATATATATATATATATATATTATATATATATATATATATATATATATATATATATATATATATATATATATATATTGTTGGAACATTCTAAAGAGACTTTGCAGAACGATTACCTCACTACAATTGCTTCATCGATTTGACAAGCTTCCTGTAATTTGCATGACTGAAAGTATAAAACTAATATTTAAGTATGATGACAGTCACTTATACATTTTCCATCTGTTATTTGTGTGACCTCGCAAACATACTACTTCAGTGATTAGTTCATTTTCCTTTTATATCTTATCTACATTCTAAGAATGCACCTCATGAATGTTTACAATATGGCATACTAATATCCCGCAGCAACGCGCGGGGTATCACCTAGTTCAAATAAACGCATTCACTAGACAGTCAGCCAGAAGGCTACTGATCAGAAAGCTGGGAGTTTTTGTAAGCCAGCTTTCAATCACAGTCACCGTACAAGCGCGTTTTGCAGACATTAGCTGATCTACTTACATGCTGAAATACAAAAGAAGTAAAACTAGCAGAAAGCTCATCGATTTCTTGAAGAATAGGAGTCACAGCTGAACGACTGTTGCGGCGAGTGTTCCAGAGGTTGACCACCTCGAGACTATCAGTCTCCAGCACCACGTGCGTAAACCCTCTGAGATTTGCGAAGATAACTCCATCTCTTGCAGCTAGGGTTCGGCAATAAAGGGGTCAGTCACTCCGGGGTGGGGTTTACACCAAGCACCCAATAGGGCTGTAGATGAACGCACAACACCTCCAGTTCCACTTTTTCCTTCATCATGCATAGTCGCTGCATCAGTATTGATCTTGATCTGGGGTGCCTCCGGAGGGCGCCAACCGTGTCCTGGCAGCGTGATCACATGTTGTGAAGGAATATCCAGCAATGCCAACGCATCGCGGGTGAGCCTAACTGAATTTGCCGGGTCCAGTTTGTCACCCTCGTGTGTCCATTTGTTTCTTGAGGTCCAAATAGACCACATGACAGAAATGATAGACAGTCGTTCTTTGGCCGAGAACCTTGCATCACATAAAATGCCAGTTCCTGTGGAGCCGCGGAAGTTTGATACCCAGGAGCCGGCGTGCATCCTCCCAAAACCTTTGAGCGTGTGAACAATGCATGAGTGCATGTTCCAAATCCTCATCCTTTGCCTTGCAAATTTTACATAGGCTGATGTCTCGAATATGTCGGTATTTGAGCGTACATTCATCGGGGAGTATTCCACGAAGTACCCTCCATCAAAACACTCGCACTTTTGGTACCACTTTAAGAGACCATAATGACTTCCACAGCTGTTGCTTACTTACTAAAGATTCGGTGACCTGCCGTTCTTCTCGAGCTTGATGCTCTTTCTGAATCACTAGAGCTCGGTACGCTGATTTATCAGTGTAGATGCCTGATCTCTCATGTGCCCATGCCAATGTGTCTTCGCCCCCGCCGCGTCGAAGAGGAATATTCAGAATAGCCTCTGCCTCCGGTGTGATAAAAGTGTGTCGAACTAGATCTTGATTCCAAGTCCAGTTCTCTGTATCAATGAACTCGCTAACTTGGGTGATGTTCGTGCCCGACGGTTTGAACAAGGGGGCTCTGGTTAGTGTTGTGGGAATCCACTTGTCTGTCCACGGATTGATTGAAGTGCCATCACCAACACGCTGAACAATCCCCGCAAGTAAAGCTTCTCGTCCAGCAATGATTGCCCGCCAAGTAGCCGAAGCGGCCTTAGGTGCTGTGGCATGCAGGAAATCAGTGTCTGGAAAGTATCTGCCCTTCATAACTCTGGCACAAAGTGAGGTGGGATTTGTCAAGAAGCGCCAGCCATTTTTGCCAAGGAGTGCAAGATTGAACATGTGGAGGTCGCAAAAACCCATCCCTCCCTGACAATTTGGTTCTGCCAATTCCTTCCAAGAGAATCAGTGAAGAGACCTCTTGTCGATCGAGCTACTCCACCAATACTTTTCCATACTAGATGTGAGCTTTTTGCACATTTTTTTTGTCAGAAGAAAGCAACTCATGTTGTATGCGGGATCGCCTCAATAATTGTTTTGAGTAAGACCTCTCTCCCTGCACACGCAAAAAGCCTCTCTGACCAGCCTTGCATCTTACTCCTCGACCGCTCGCCGATGTGCTCGAAGGTGCCGCTTGTAATCCGGCCAAAAGCAGTGGGACGACCAAGATACCTGTCACTGAACGCTTCTATCATGATACCCAGCGTTCCTTTGATATTCTGTCAGATGGAGCTAGGCGTGTTGGGGCTGAAAAATATTGCACTTTTGTCTTTGTTAGCCCGCTGTCCGGAAGCTTCAGCAAAGATCCTTAAGATGTTGTTCAATCTTTCTGTGCATTTTGAGTTTGCATTCAAAAAAATTAGACAATTATCAGCAAAAAGCAGGTGACTCACCCACGGCGAACGCACACTCGCTCTAATGCCTCTGTCAATGTATCCTCCATAGAATTTGAGCATGGATGAGAACCCTTCTGCACAAAGCAGAAAGAGGTACGGTGAAGCAGGATCACCTTGCCGCAGCCCCCTGGAAGGCGTGAAATAAGGTTGTAGCTCACCATTTACTCTCACAGAGAAACGAACAGAGGTGACACATTTCATAATTAAACTTATCCAGGCAGGGCTGAATACCAAAGGCATTAGGATGACCTCCAGGTAATGCCACTCGACTCTGTCGTACGCTTTCATCATATCCAGTTTCACTGCACAAGCGTGGTTTTTGCCTTTCTTCCGCCTGCGGAGTGTATGGACACTTTCAAAGGCCACCAAAACATTGTCAGTTATCAAACGCCCAGGAACAAACACGCTTTGTTCCTCGCTAATAATCTCATTCATGCATCCCCTCATGTGGTTAGTGATAGCCTTAGCTGCAATTTTGTATAGCACGGGGCATAATGCAATGGGTCGATATTGAGAGACCGATTGGGGGTACCGTACCTTTGGGATCAAGATTATGGAGGTGTCATTTAGACCCATCGGCAATTCACCCCGTTCAGAAAACCCAGCACTGCATTAGTAACATCATCTTTAAACAATTGCCAATGCCGCTGGAAAAAAACGGCTATGAGACCATCCACTCCTAGTGCTTTAGATGGAGCCATTTGGAACAACGCATCATGGACTTCTCGTGCCTCGAATGGTTTTGTCAGCATCTCGTTCATCTCCGGTGTGACTTTCACCGGTACGTGAGCAAGCAGCTCGCTCATATCAGACACGCCCTGGGAGGTGTAAAGTGCCTGGTAGGACGTCTGAATTTCTTGCTTGTCTTCTTCTGCATCTGCACATACTGATCCGCCGTCTCTCTTCAGGCCGCTGATCTTGTTCATGCGTTGTCGCTACTTAGCTTGTGCCTGAAAGTAACCTGTGTTGCGGTCTCCTGCATGGAGCCACAAAACCCGTGAGCGATGTCGCAACTAGATTTCCTCTCGACGAAGCGCCTCGCGTAGCTGGATTACAGTGGTTTTCTCTTCGTCAGAAGGCCCCCGGCCTATGGACTGTTTGCGTAGTTTGTGGAGCTTCTTTTGCAGGATTAAGGAATCATGCACTTCCTTCACAAAGTTTCAGACAAGGCAGAAACTTGCATTGGATGATGTGCTCAAATTTTGAACTATGGAACATGAGATTTGGAGGGAACTAGTGAAGATATAGCAAGGAAAAGCTCCACAAATTATTTCCGAATTTTCCTTGCTACCTAAATGGTAGTTCCTTTAGAAAGTGGCAGAAATGTAATATTGGCTTAAAATAGGAAAAGGCAATTTACTTAATTTAAATATGACCAATATTTTTATGAGAGCTCAATATGGTCTCAAAGAATATCTCCACAAGTTTTTAGGAGCTTTGGAGATAGATAGATATTTTCCTGGATTTAATTTCTTTAAACAGCAGAAAAAGGAATTAATTTGTAATGAAAAATATTGCAAATGACTTGCCAATATTTTTGCATATCCAGGGTTTATGGGTATAGAATGATCTCTGAGAATATTTGGAGTATCAATAGAGCAAAGGAAATGAGGGCTCCTTTGTAATCAATAAGGCAAGATTTGAAATTCCAAATATTGGAATTAGAGTTTGAATGGTCTTGATATGATACAAATGAGGTCCTGCCCAAAATCAAAGACAGAGACAAGGTTTTGAAAGGTTGAAAATTGTCTGGATTCTCAGAATCATCTAGCAAACTCCGAAGAAAGATTTTGAAAAGAATGCTAGGAAGGAATAACAACGCAAAAATTGATAATCCAAATTTTGTGTTGTTACAAGTCGCCGGGGCGAACTTGTTTATAGCTAGTTAGAGCATCTCCAGCCGCGCCCCCAACAAGGCCCCCCAGCCGACTTTTCGGTCGCCAGCGCCAAAAAATCGGCCTAGTCGCGCCCCCAGGGACCCATTTTTCGCCGGCTCGGGCCGAAATTGGCGCCGGCGGACCCAACCCGAACCAGGCGCGCTCGGGGGCGTCGGGCGAATCATTTTTGGCGTGAAAGCGCCGCGTGGCAGCCGCGTCATGGGGCAGCCGCGTCAGCGACACCGCCCGCCTTGGTTTCCCGCAGGGAATCAATGGCAAGGCTGCCGCCGGTCAGCTTTTTCATTGATTCCTCTCACGGGCGGCGCGTCACGGGGCGGCGCGCCGACGCCTCCCCTCCCTCGGCTATATATGGTCTCGCTCTCCTGCGTTGGAGTGCCACCCCAGCGCCGCCGGACTTGCGCGCCGGGCCGACGGGCTGGAGGCTCGGCAATGGGGGAGTGCCCATTCCCCCGTTGCCCGACGCCGTCACCAAGCCATCGTACTTCACCGACGAGGTCGAGATCGCATGCGCCTCTCTCACCGACGCCGAGCGCTCCCTTTCCCCAGTACGCCGCCGACAACAACGCGGCTTGGGCGGCGTACTTCGAGCGCCGCCAGCAGCAACGCCTGGCGTCCACCAACGGGGCGCCGGTGGTCGGCGGCACCAAGAACAGCGAGGGGCACCACCTCTGGTGGGGCATCCCCAGCCGCACCCTCGACGGCGTGCTGGCGCACCTCGAGGGCGGCAACAACCCACCGTTGGCGTACCCCCGGCGAGGACGACCGCCCCGACGCACCGCCGACGCGACGGGCAATGGGCGCTAAGGAGGTTCGGCTCCTCCTCCTCCTCTTCCTCGTCGCGTTCTTCCTCCCACTCCTCCGGCACTCCATCGCTGCTCGGCGTCAAGGCCGAGCCCGCGGCGGAGACGCCGCTCGGCCGGCGTACACGCAGCGTCGGCATCGTCATCAGCGAGGGCGCCCGGCGCGCCTCCTCGTCGGCTCCTCCCCCGTGCTTCGTCAAGCCGAAGACAGAGCCGGGTCTCGCGCCGGTGAAGACGGAACCGGGGCTGGCTCCGGTGAAGATGAAGCCGGGGCTGCTGGCGCCGGTGAAGGCGGAGCACGGCGAGGTCGAGCTCAACGATGACGCGGCCCTTGAATGGGCACGCCAAGACTCCCTGAAGATGGCGAGGGAGCACCAGGGCGCCACCCTAGAGCGCCTTGGGCCTTGGTGGGGGGCGCACCAGCCCACCTGGGGCTGGTCCCCTCCCACACTTGGCCCATGCAGCCCTCTGGGGCCGGTGGCCCCACTTGGTGGAACCCCGGGACCCTCCCGGTGGTCCCGGTACGTTACCGATAAAACCCGAAACTTTTCCGGTGACCAAAACAGGACTTCCCATATATAAATCTTTACCTCTGGACCATTCCGGAACTCCTCGTGACGTCCGAGATCTCATCCGGGACTCCGAACAACATTCGGTAAGCACATACAAACTTCCTTTATAACCCTAGCGTCATCGAACCTTAAGTGTGTAGACCCTACGGGTTCGGGAATCATGCAGACATGACCAAGACGTTCTCCGGTCAATAACCAACAGCGGGATCTGGATACCCATGTTGGCTCCCACATGTTCCATGATGATCTCATCGGATGAACCACGATGTCAAGGACTCGATCGATCCCGTATACAATTCCCTTTGTCTAGCGGTATTATACTTGCCCGAGATTCAATCGTCGGTATGCCGATACCTTGTTCAATCTTGTTACCGGCAAGTCTCTTTACTCGTTCCGTAACACATCATCCCGTGATCAACCCCTTGGTCACATTGTGCACATTATGATGATGTCCTACCGAGTGGGCCCAGAGATACCTCTCTGTTTACACGGAGTGACAAATCCCAGTCTCGATTCGTGCCAACCCAACAGACACTTTCGGAGATACCTGTAGTGCACCTTTATAGCCACCCAGTTACGTTGTGACGTTTGGTACACCCAAAGCATTCCTACGGTATCCGGGAGTTGCACAATCTCATGGTCTAAGGAAATGATACTTGACATTAGAAAAGCTTTAGCATACGAACTATGATCTTTGTGCTAGGCTTAGGATTGGGTCTTGTCCATCATATCATTCTCCCAATGATGTGATCCCGTTATCAACGACATCCAATGTCCATGGTCAGGAAACCGTAACCATCTGTTGATCAACGAGCTAGTCAACTAGAGGCTTACTAGGGACATGGTGTTGTCTATGTACCCACACATGTATCTGAGTTTCCTATCAATACAATTATAGCATGGATAATAAAAGATTATCATTAACAAGGAAATATAATAATAACCAATTTATTATTGCCTCTAGGGCATATTTTCAACAGTTTCCCACTTGCACTAGAGTCAATAATCTAGTTCACATCGCTATGTGATTAACACTGATAGGTTACATCGCCATGTGACCAACATCCAAAGAGTTTACTAGTGTCTAAACTAGTTCACATCACCATGTGATTAAGTCTCAATGAGTTCTGGGGTTTGATCATGTTTTTCTTGTGAGAGAGGTTTTAGTCAACGGGTCTGCAATATTCAGATCCGTATGTACTTCGCAATTCTCTATGGCATATTGTAAATGCTGCTTCCACGCTCCACTTGGGCTATTCCAAATGGTTGCTCCACTATACGTATCCGATTTGCTACTCAGAGTCATTCGGATAGGTATTAAAGCTTGCATCGACGTAACCCTTTACGCCGAACTCTTTATCACCTCCATAATCGAGAAACATGTCCTTTATTTACTCCAAGGACAATTTTGACCGCTGTCCAATGATCTATTCCTGGAGCATTCTTGTACCCCTTGACTGACTCATGGCAAGGCACACTTCCGATGAGGTACACAGCATAGCATACTATAGAGCCTACGTCTAAAGCATAGGGGATGACCTTCGTCCTTTCTCTCTCTTCTGCCGTGGTCGAGCTTTAACTCTTAACTTCATACCTTACAACTCAGGCAAGAACTCCTTCTTTGACTGATCCATCTTGAACACCTTCAAGATCATGTCAAGGTATGTGCTCATTTGAAAGTACCATTTAGCGTTTTTGATCTATCCTCATAGATCTTGATGCTCAATGTTCAAGTAGCTTAATCCAGGTTCTCCATTGAAAAACACTTTTCAAATAACCCCATATGCTTTCCATAAATTCTACATCATTTCTGATCAACAATATGTCAACAACATATACTCATCAGAAATTCTATAGCGCTCCCACTCACTTCTTTGGAAATACAAGTTTCTCATAAACTTTTGTATAAAACCAAAATCTTTGATCATCTCATCAAAGCATACATTCCAACTCCGAGATTCTTACTCCAATCCTTAGAAGGATTGCTGGAGCTTTGCATACTTGTTAGCGTCTTTCAGGATCGTCAAAAAGCTTCTGGTTGTATCACATACAACCTTTCCTTACGGAATCTGGTAAGAAAACTCGTTTTGACATCCATCTGCCAGATTTCATAAATGCAGCTAATGCTAACATGATTCCGACGGACTTAAGCATCGCTACGGATGAGAAAATCTCATCGTAGTCAACTCTTTGAACTTGTGAAAAAACTCTTCGCCACAAGTCGAGCTTCATAGACGGTGACATTACCGTCCATGTCCGTCTTCTTATTAAAGATCCATTTATCTCAATGGCTTGCCGATCATCGGGCAAGTCCACCAGAGTCATGGATCCTTTCTCGGATTTTATGGTCTCGAGCCATTCGTCGGAATCCGAGCCCACCATCGCTTCTCCATAGCTCGTAGGTTCATTGTTGTCTAGCAACATGACCTCTAAGACAGGATTGCGTACCACTCTGAAGTAGTACGCATCCTTGTCACCCTACGAGGTACGGTAGTGACTTGATCCAGAACTTCATGATCACTATCATAAGCTTCTACTTCAATTGGTGTAGGTGCCACATGAACAACTTCCTGTGCCCTGCTACACACTGGTTGAAGTGATGGTTCAATAACCTCATTAAGTCTCCACCATCCTCCCACTCAATTCTTTCAAGAGAAACTTTTCCTCGAGAAAGGACCCGTTTCTAGAAACAATTACTTTTGCTTCCGGATCTGAGATAGGAGGTATACCCAACTGTTTTGGGTGTCCTATGAAGATGCATTTTTTTATCCGCTTTGGGTTCGAGCTCATCAACCTGAAACTTTTTCACATAAGCATCGCAGCCCCAAACTTTTAAGAAACGACAACTTAGGTTTCTCCAAACCATAGTTCAAACGGTGTCGTCTCAACGGAATTACGTGGTGCCCTATTAAAGTGAGTACGGTTGTCTCTAATGCCTAACTCATTAATGATAGTGGTAATTCGATAAGAGACATCATGGTATGTACCATATCCAATAGGGTGCAACTATGATGTTCGGACACACCATCACACTATGGTGTTCCAGGCGGTATTAATTGTGAAACAATCTCCACAATGTCTTAATTGCGTGCCAAAGCTCGTAACTCAGATACTCATCTCTATGATCATATCATAGACATTTTATCCTCTTGTCACAATGATCTTCAACTTCACTCTGAAATATGTTCTCTCAACTAAGTGAGATATGTTTTCTCAACCGAGTGAAATTATTTTGCTTAAATGGGTGACATCACTTTCTTCCGATGGGTGAAAGCAGCTATACTTGAAATAGATGAAATGCGTAAAAATAGTTAATTTCAGAAAAGGTGAAATATGTTTTCTCAAATGAGTGAAATATTTTTTCTAAAACAAGTAAAATATGTGTCTTAAAATAAGTGAAACCAATGTTTACCAAAGTTGAAATTATTATTTTGAAATTTGCAAAACGGGAGCAAACACTTCTATGAAATAACAAAACAATCTTATGTTTTATGAAAGTGATGCCAAAGAAAATTGAAATATATAAATAAAAGTAGTTCAAATATAACCAACATTGATCTTATTCTAGAGGTCTTGTCAACAAGATTTCAAATATATAAAAAAAATTCAAAAATAGACATTCACTTTAAAATATATCAATCATTCAAAATATATGAATGAAATAAAATGCATGTCATTTATGTGGGAAGAGAGAATCATGCATGCCGGGTCAGCCTCTCCATTCCAACTCTCTCTCTCCTGACAAAGTTGCATGGCATGCATGTATTTGATCAGATGTGTCAGTGTATGCCAGTCGTATTTAGATAGTATAAAAGGTGTAGTATATACTCTGACAGAGTGCACGAATCTTGACGAAACTAGGCGGACGGCGGATGGTGTGCCGGTACCTCCCGCCTCTGGTAAAATTACTTATTCGGTACGTGCGTACCTTGGCCAGGCAGCTCTCCAAACATCAACCGCGTGAGTGAGTGACGCAGGCGCTTACGATGGAAAGCACGTACCGACGGACAAAATGCCTTTTCAAACAGCATAAACACACTTGACGGCCTGGCCGGCAGTATCTCTCTCCACTCTACATCCATCCATCGATCTCTCTTGCTCACCCGTTTCACACACGGTCAAAAGTATAAACTCCACTAGACTAGAAGAGATTCTTAGGAGCAGCAGGTAGCCTGTCGATCCACCAGTTGACTGCAAAGTCTACTCTTCATGATAATGATCATCTCTATCGATCATTACCGACCGCGTCAAACAGTATATCCTGCACCAGCACGTAACCAAAATGTTTCGTCAAAACTGCTCCGTCGGAGAGGCATGCAGCGCACTCCATGCAGCAAAGCTGTGTGGTGCCAAGGAAACTATACGTGGTCCTACACCTCACGGCAGGGATGGAAGGGAGATATGGGAAAAAGGGCAAATTTGACAATTTTGACCTGTGTATGAAATTATTTCACAAAATGAACTGCCCCTAAAAAATATTCACTCATCTAACCTTTTTAAGTGGCGCCTCACACGAAAGAGCCACACTATACTATGCAGCGCCTGACTGACAGGCGTTGCACGCCTAGCCAGCGTCGCACCCGGGCGATCCAAAAATTACTAAGTCAGTGTGTAGCGTCTGAGAACTAGGCGCCACACTATACAGTGTAGCGCCTAGCGTCTAGGCGTTGCATTAGTGGTTGCTTCATTTTGTAGTGATAAATAATGCAACCACTAGTGCAATGCCTAGGGGCTAGGCGCTACACTGTATAGTGTGGCGCCTAGCTCTTAGGCGCTGCACATTGACTTAGTAATTTTTAGGCAGTCCGGGATGCGACGCTGGCCAGGCGTGTAGCGCCTTCGTGTCAGGAGCCACTCAAAAAGGTCAGCTGAGTGAAATTTTTTAAGTACAGTTCATTTTGTGAAATGAACTCATCCACGGGTCAAAATTGTCAAATTTCTCGGGAAAAAGGATGTCCCATTGATAAATTTGTCCCATGAGGTAGATAGAATTTGGAGGCTGAGATATGTTGTCCCCTTTTATATTTTTGATTGAGGAGTGAGATATGTTGTCTCTGAGTTTGTGGGTCGCCTGTCCAGTCTCTAAATGCATATGGAGTGCGCTTCATATGTATTATGGCCACTGCAAATATTCCGACTCTGCTAGGATTGATCTAAGAACCAACCCTGCACCCGCACAACATATGTCGCCGTCTTTAAGTTTACTTGATCTAGTATATAGTTGTTTTCATGCAAAAAGAAGAAAAAAAATCTAGTATAGTTGTTTAGCGTACGTGCGTGTGTCACTGTGTGGGCCGGTTGATGCAGACTAGCTAGCTTGCAGTGTATACTGCACCACTAATCCATCATAAAAATAATTTCCTAATCTTACATGAGGGTGTTAGAAAAGGGAAAAATATTACAACTTGCATCGTTAGCTAGTGACTCCATCTATTAATTTCTTGCAAGTTGTGAGGTTTATCTACAGTGTATAGTACCATAGACATGCAAGTGTATGCATGTGTGCATGTTCTTTGTCCTTTTTTCGTCTTCTTTTTCAGCAGCTGCTGATGAGTCAAATTTGATTATGTCCAGTGTCATTGTACTCGCTCATCCATGTGTACATACAGACTGCTCTCTATCTTCCAATATACTATATCCTACTGGTAATTTGTACGTGCTTTGCACGTTAGACTATTATGTGTGATCATAGTACTTAATCATTTTAAAGTAAAAGTAAATATTCTGCAGTATGTTGTAATGAAATTATAATGTAATTTTCAATAATATATTTGTGTTTTGTGGTAGGAACTCATGGATTTTTTTACTGTTCGTATCAAATCACGGTAGCACAACAAATTTCTATATGAAGAATGCATCAGAAAAAACATATACTTTTATTTTAAAAGTAATATAATATTGATGTGTTTGTTAAATATTTTAGTTTCTTCAAATTCAAACTTGAAATACATATAAAATTAGTGTGATGTTATAATTTTCACCTTTCCAAACCTTCAAGTCAGCATTTTCTTATTAATTCTATTTCATCTTTGTGTTCTCCAGCGCACAACATTATAAATAACTTAACACCCGTTAGGAAAAAGAAAAGAAAATCCAAATCTAAATTTTCTACTTGTTGTTTGCATATTTCTCAACGTACAACAATATTACTACTCCCTCCGTCCGGAAATACTTGTCATCAAAATGGATAAACGGAGATGTATATAGACGTATTTAATTTGTAGATACATCCATTTTTATCCATTTTGATGACAAGTATTTTTGGACGGAAGGAATAATTCTTTGAGAAAAATAAAATATGCTTCCGTGCATGCATTCCACTGTACTCATGTGAGGAGCAAATTTCTACTACAGTCTACAGTAATATAGGCTGCCAGCCTCTACATACACACTTGTTTAGATGTTTCTAGTCTACACTGGAGTATGTCCTTATCTAACAGAGCCAGTTCACTACAATAAAGCTAGGTCCTCAGTCCTCACGTGAAAGTTCTCCACCAAGCTGAGTCTGGTCAGATGCCAAGTGCGGTTAACTCTAGAAAGATCTACCCAACCTCGTTTTGGTGCGCAAATGTATGAAGCGAATCCAACGAACCATGACCGTTGGATCACTTGGGGCCAACATTGATAAATGGCAGCGATTCACCCGGTGGAAGAGATCAACGGCTAACAAATGCTTCTGCATCACTGTGGGTGGCTTATCCAAGTTTGAAAATTTGTGTACTATAGTAGTAGAGATACTTGGCATTTGAAAAAGGACGGCAGCAACATATATCTCACTTGTTTATGTAAGATTGAAGCGTTCCTACTCTCCAGGAGGAGAGACGCGTGGGTATTTATTGATCTGGGCGTAATATGCCGTGAGGTACAAGAAACAGTCGATCGCTAGGATACAACTGTCGTACAGGAGACTAGGACGAGTACGAGAGGAAGAGGGAGTAGAGATAGATACAGATGAGATTACAATAGCAGGTTTAAACTATTTCTAACACCCTCCCTTAATGTCAACTATCCTACATTAAGATTTCTCTTGAATTCTTCAAATGGTTTGCTTGGAAGAGCTTTAGTAAATCCATCTGCTACCTGATCTTTGGAAGAAATAAACCGTATGTCCAACTTCTTCTCTGCGACCCTTTCTCGCACAAAGTGAAAGTCTATTTCAATATGTTTGGTTCTGCCATGAAAAACTGGGTTTGCAGAGAGATAGGTGGCTCCCAAATTATCACACCATAGACATGACACACGAGACTGCTTAATTCCTAGTTCACCAAGCAATGATTCCAACCAAATGATCTCAGCAGTAGCATTTGCCAATGACTTGTATTCAACCTCAGTACTTGATCTTGACACTGTGGCTTGTTTTCTAGCACTCCAAGAAATAAGATTAGAGCCAAGGAATACTGCAAATCCTCCAGTTAACTTTCTGTCATCACTACATCCTGCCCAGTCAGCATCAGAGAAAGCGCTAACAAGAGTGGAATTAGAACGTCTGAACTGAAGGCCCAAGCTCACAGTGTGTTTTATATACCGTATGATTCTTTTAACAGCTGTCCAATGTACAGTGGTAGGTGCATGTAGATACTGACAAACCTTGTTGACAGCAAAGGATATATCTGGTCTTGTCAACGTTAAGTACTCCAAGGCTCCCACAACACTTCTATACTTTGTGCTTTCTTCTTCCTTAAGTGGATCTCCATCAAAGGATGAAAGTTTCTCTGAAGAAGACAATGGTGTAGGAGAAGGCTTACAATCCTTCATCCCCATACGAACCAAAAGTTCATTAGCATATTTCTCTTGATTAAGTACTATGCCATCTTCAATCCTTTTTACTTCAATGCCTAGGAAGAAGTGTAGATCGCCAAGATCTTTCAAAGCAAATTCCGAACTCAAATCATGCAAGAGAGCATTAGTAGCACTTTGTGAAGAGCTTGCAACTATAATATCATCAACATATATCAGCACAAAAATAACTGTGTTTGCCTTGTTATAAATAAAGAGCGATGTGTCAGCTTTAGATGCAGTAAAACCAAGGCGCCTTAATTGAGAGCTTAACCTTGAGTACCATGCTCTTGGTGCTTGTTTCAAGCCATAAAGTGCCTTATCAAGTTTACACACATAATGAGGTGCCTTCTTTCCTGCATACCCAGGTGGTTGTCTCATGTAAACCTCCTCTTCCAGAACACCGTGTAAAAACGCATTCTGAGCATCTAGCTGTCTCAAGCTCCATCCCCTAGACACAGCAATAGATAGTACAAGCCTGATAGTTGCAGCTTTAACAACAGGACTGAAAGTATCTTCATAATCTAAACCATAACGTTGTTTGAAGCCTTTTGCAACTAACCGTGCTTTGTACCTGTCAATTGAGCCATCTGACTTCTTTTTGATTTTGTAGACCCACTTACAGTCAATAATATTTTTACCTCTTGGCTCCGGTACAAGATGCCATGTCTTGTTCCTCATAAGTGCCATGTATTCTTCATCCATTGCATTTTTCCACTTTGAATCTTTCAGTGCATCATCTAATTTTGTTGGTTCTCCTGCAACACACAACATGCCATATCATACAGTGCCATCAATTCTAATCTTTGGGTTTTTTATACCTTTTTGTAGTCGAGTCATAACACGTGAAACTGGTGATTGAATTCGCTGTACAGGAGGTGGCGTAGACAAATCAGCCGCACAGGATCCTGAAAAAAATCTGGAGCTGCTTTGCGCAACAGATCCTGTGGTCTGCTGTGTGTCAGAAGGAGAGGTTGCACCCGCTTCAATATCCGCAGAATATCCCGTGGAGAGCCCCCGTACATGGGCGTGCGGCTCAGATCTCGCGCCAGACGCGCCTGGCGACGCACTTTCTGGCGGCTCCGTCATGATCACGGGCCCGCGTGTGGGACGCGGGGTTGCATGTGGCGACGTGGCGACTGATGACCGACACGGCATGCCTCTGCCAGGCACATGATCCTGGGAAGATCTGATGCGCGCTCGATCCGAGAAATCCTGGCGCACAGGAGTTCCAGGTGACGCCAAATCTCCCTCGTCTTCCGCGTTGGCTGCGTCTTCTTCTGCCACATGAAATATAGCACCGTTTTCTTCAAAAATTTGATCATTTTCTGCACCGTCTGCTGCACTGTGTTCTGCATGACCCTGCATATAAGAAGTGCTAGTAGGATCATCAGTTGGGTTATTGCAATCGTCGCCCCCTTGATCAAGGTTTTGGAGATTGGATGGAAGTACTAGAATTTCTTTCCTAAGAAGTGCTCCGGCGTTGGGATGAAGAGACTCAAAAGGATATACGGATTCATCGTACACAACATCTCGAGAAATATACACCCTGCCGGTGGAAACATCTAAGCATTTAACGCCCTTGTGAATGGGACTATATCCAAGAAATACACACTTCTTGGAACGAAACGCAAGTTTTCGTGTATTGTATGGACGAAGGTTGGGCCAGCAAGCACAACCAAATACACGGAGAGATTTATAATCAGGAGTAGTACCAAAAAGACGTGTGATGGGAGTCTCGAATTTGATGACTTTGCTAGGAAGCAAGTTTATGAGATATGTGGCAGTCAAAAAGGCTTCATCCCAAAATTTCAAAGGCATGGATGCATTTGCTAGTAGAGCTAGCCCTACTTCAACAACATGGCGATGTTTTCTCTCAGCAGAACCGTTTTGTTGATGTGCATGGGGGCATGAGACATGATGTGAGATGCCAAGTTCTTGAAAAAAAAAGATTGGGTTTCTCGTATTCACCTCCCCAGTCAGTCTGCATGGCAATGATCTTAGTGTCTAGTTTTCGCTCAACAAGATTTTGAAAATTCTTGAAAACTTGAAACACTTCAGATCGTTTCTTAAGAAGATAGATCCAAGTAAATTTTCTATAGTCATCAATGAAGCTTACATAGTATGAATGCCTACCAACAGAAGTAGGAGCTGGCCCCCAAACATCTGAAAATACAAGTTGCAAGGGCGTAGTGGAACTACTGGTAGAAATAGGATATGGCAACTGATGACTTTTAGCTTGCTGACATGGATCACAAACAGACTCAATGCTAGACTCATGAGAGTAGGGAAGTTTATTACTAAGAACGAGCTTAACAATAACTGATGAAGGATGACCTAATCTACTGTGCCACTTTGCTGAAGAAGGCTTGACAGCAACTAAAGCATGTTTATTTGATGATGGTGATGACGATATGATTGGCTAGAGACCTCCCACGCACTTGCCTCTAAGAAGAACCCTAGTCGTGTCCAAGTCCTTAACCAAAAAGAAGTAAGGATAGAATTCAATGAGAACACGATTATCAAGGGTAAATCTATGAACAGAAAGAAGATTTTTTGATGTTTCAGGCACATATAGAATTCTGTTTAGATTGAAATTTTTTAAGGGGGTTTTGACAATTGAACTACAAACATGAGTAATGTCCATACCAGAACCACTTGCAGTGTGTACTTGGTCATGTCCACGGTACTTGTTCCTGATGGTCAGCTTGTCGAGCTCCCCCGTGATGTGGTTGGTAGCACCAGTATCCGCATACCAATTTGTGTCGATGCCGTAGGAGTCGGTGACAGCGTTTGCCTCCTTCTCCTCGTACTCCTTGTCCTCCTCATAACGATCCCAGCATGCACGAGCACCTCCTCGATGATGCTTGAGACAGATCTGGCACTCGGGATAATCCCGGTGCTGTTGACATTGCTGATTTTATTGTTGGGGACGGCCACCTCGAGCGCCCCAGTTGCTGCTGCTTGGAGCAGAGGGAGAGCTCCTCCCTCGACCGCGCCCCCTGGTCCCATGTGCGCGCGCCCTGGACCTGTACTGGCCGCGGCCTCTGTACGCCAGGTTCGCTGAAGTGTTGAAGTCTCCTTCTTCTCCATCACCCAGCATCTCCATGCGCTGGTCAAAAGCGGCGATCTGAGCAAAGAGCTCGTCAACGTTGATGGAGGTCTTGACAGCACCAATGGCCGCCACCACCGGATCATAGTCGCAATTCAATCCGGCGAGCACGTAGTCCACCATCTCGGGATCGGAGACCGGGCGTCCTGCCGCCACGAGTTCATCCCCGAGACTCTTCATCTTGGAGATGTACGCCGTGCTGGACATGCTGCCCTTCTTTGTCGTGGTGATGGCGATCCTCAAGTTAGTGATGCGGGATTGGGACTACGATGCAAACAGGGTGGTGATGCCGGTCCACAAATCATAGGTATTTTCCTTACCGACGAACTGCGCGAGGACTTCTTTGGAGAGGGAGTTCATCAGGTAGCTGAGGACCTGCTGGTCCTTTGATAGCCATGGCGCATAAAGTGGATTGGGTACCACTTCCATGGTCTTGTCCGACTTCTGCTGCTCCACCGTGGTCGGGGGCGCCGTGTCGGTTCCATCCAGGAGCCCCGTGACCTGCGCTCCTCGCAGGCCGGGCATGACCTGGGCCTTCCACTAGAGGTAGTTCCCCTTGCTAAGCTTTTCGGCTGGTGGAGGTCCGAGGTTGAGGACGACCGGTGTCGAGCTGCAAGACATAGCGATGGGGATTGGCTTCTGGTAGCGATGGGGATTGGCTTCTGGTAGCTAGATGGGAAGAGAATAGGCTCTGTATACATGTAAGATTGAAGCGTTCCTACTCTCCAGGAGGAGAGCCGCGTGGGTATTTATTGATCTGGGCGTAATATGCCGTGAGGTACAAGAAATAGTCGATCGCTAGGATACAACTGTCGTACAGGAGACTAGGACGAGTACGAGAGGAAGAGGGAGTAGAGATAGATACAGATGAGATTACAATAGCAGGTTTAAACTATTTCTAACAGTTTATTGTGATATATAGAAAATCGTATTTCTCCAGTCAGACAATAGCTTCTAGCTATATAATTAGTACAAGTGGCGTTCCTCTGATAATGAGTCCTCTGACACGCTCTTGATATGATCGATTCGGTCGATTTCACATGTAAACAGTCGTAGAACAATGAGATGCGCAGGTTGCCAAGATCTTCCATCTTCATCCATGCATGAAATGGACATGGACGTCGATCGTCTATCGAAGTCGACCGGTCCATGTAGAGATGGTTGCAGATTGCATCCATGTTAGCCCGCTGTCCGGAAGCTTCAGCAAAGATCCTTAAGATGTTGTTCAATCTTTCTGTGCATTTTGAGTTTGCATTCAAAAAAATTAGACAATTATCAGCAAAAAGCAGGTGACTCACCCACGGCGAACGCACACTCGCTCTAATGCCTCTGTCAATGTATCCTCCATAGAATTTGAGCATGGATGAGAACCCTTCTGCACAAAGCAGAAAGAGGTACGGTGAAGCAGGATCACCTTGCCGCAGCCCCCTGGAAGGCGTGAAATAAGGTTGTAGCTCACCATTTACTCTCACAGAGAAACGAACAGAGGTGACACATTTCATAATTAAACTTATCCAGGCAGGGCTGAATACCAAAGGCATTAGGATGACCTCCAGGTAATGCCACTCGACTCTGTCGTACGCTTTCATCATATCCAGTTTCACTGCACAAGCGTGGTTTTTGCCTTTCTTCCACCTGCGGAGTGTATGGACACTTTCAAAGGCCACCAAAACATTGTCAGTTATCAAACGCCCAGGAACAAACACGCTTTGTTCCTCGCTAATAATCTCATTCATGCATCCCCTCATGTGGTTAGTGATAGCCTTAGCTGCAATTTTGTATAGCACGGGGCATAATGCAATGGGTCGATATTGAGAGACCGATTGGGGGTACCGTACCTTTGGGATCAAGATTATGGAGGTGTCATTTAGACCCATCGGCAATTCACCCCGTTCAGAAAACCCAGCACTGCATTAGTAACATCATCTTTAAACAATTGCCAATGCCGCTGGAAAAAAAACGGCTATGAGACCATCCACTCCTAGTGCTTTAGATGGAGCCATTTGGAACAACGCATCATGGACTTCTCGTGCCTCGAATGGTTTTGTTAGCATCTCGTTCATCTCCGGTGTGACTTTCACCGGTACGTGAGCAAGCAGCTCGCTCATATCAGACACGCCCTGGGAGGTGTAAAGTGCCTGGTAGGACGTCTGAATTTCTTGCTTGTCTTCTTCTGCATCTGCACATACTGATCCGCCGTCTCTCTTCAGGCCGCTGATCTTGTTCATGCGTTGTCGCTACTTAGCTTGTGCCTGAAAGTAACCTGTGTTGCGGTCTCCTGCATGGAGCCACAAAACCCGTGAGCGATGTCGCAACTAGATTTCCTCTCGACGAAGCGCCTCGCGTAGCTGGATTACAGTGGTTTTCTCTTCGTCAGAAGGCCCCCGGCCTATGGACTGTTTGCGTAGTTTGTGGAGCTTCTTTTGCAGGATTAAGGAATCATGCACTTCCTTCACAAAGTTTCAGACAAGGCAGAAACTTGCATTGGATGATGTGCTCAAATTTTGAACTATGGAACATGAGATTTGGAGGGAACTAGTGAAGATATAGCAAGGAAAAGCTCCACAAATTATTTCCGAATTTTCCTTGCTACCTAAATGGTAGTTCCTTTAGAAAGTGGCAGAAATGTAATATTGGCTTAAAATAGGAAAAGGCAATTTACTTAATTTAAATATGACCAATATTTTTATGAGAGCTCAATATGGTCTCAAAGAATATCTCCACAAGTTTTTAGGAGCTTTGGAGATAGATAGATATTTTCCTGGATTTAATTTCTTTAAACAGCAGAAAAAGGAATTAATTTGTAATGAAAAATATTGCAAATGACTTGCCAATATTTTTGCATATCCAGGGTTTATGGGTATAGAATGATCTCTGAGAATATTTGGAGTATCAATAGAGCAAAGGAAATGAGGGCTCCTTTGTAATCAATAAGGCAAGATTTGAAATTCCAAATATTGGAATTAGAGTTTGAATGGTCTTGATATGATACAAATGAGGTCCTGCCCAAAATCAAAGACAGAGACAAGGTTTTGAAAGGTTGAAAATTGTCTGGATTCTCAGAATCATCTAGCAAACTCCGAAGAAAGATTTTGAAAAGAATGCTAGGAAGGAATAACAACGCAAAAATTGATAATCCAAATTTTGTGTTGTTACAAGTCGCCGGGGCGAACTTGTTTATAGCTAGTTAGAGCATCTCCAGCCGCGCCCCCAACAAGGCCCCCCAGCCGACTTTTCGGTCGCCAGCGCCAAAAAATCGGCCTAGTCGCGCCCCCAGGGACCCATTTTTCGCCGGCTCGGGCCGAAATTGGCGCCGGCGGACCCACAACCCGAACCAGGCGCGCTCGGGGGCGTCGGGCGAATCATTTTTGGCGTGAAAGCGCCGCGTGGCAGCCGCGTCATGGGGCAGCCGCGTCAGCGACACCGCCCGCCTTGGTTTCCCGCAGGGAATCAATGGCAAGGCTGCCGCCGGTCAGCTTTTTCATTGATTCCTCTCACGGGCGGCGCGTCACGGGGCGGCGCGCCGACGCCTCCCCTCCCTCGGCTATATATGGTCTCGCTCTCCTGCGTTGGAGTGCCACCCCAGCGCCGCCGGACTTGCGCGCCGGGCCGACGGGCTGGAGGCTCGGCAATGGGGGAGTGCCCATTCCCCCGTTGCCCGACGCCGTCACCAAGCCATCGTACTTCACCGACGAGGTCGAGATCGCATGCGCCTCTCTCACCGACGCCGAGCGCTCCCTTTCCCCAGTACGCCGCCGACAACAACGCGGCTTGGGCGGCGTACTTCGAGCGCCGCCAGCAGCAACGCCTGGCGTCCACCAACGGGGCGCCGGTGGTCGGCGGCACCAAGAACAGCGAGGGGCACCACCTCTGGTGGGGCATCCCCAGCCGCACCCTCGACGGCGTGCTGGCGCACCTCGAGGGCGGCAACAACCCACCGTTGGCGTACCCCCGGCGAGGACGACCGCCCCGATGCACCGCCGACGCGACGGGCAATGGGCGCTAAGGAGGTTCGGCTCCTCCTCCTCCTCTTCCTCGTCGCGTTCTTCCTCCCACTCCTCCGGCACTCCATCGCTGCTCGGCGTCAAGGCCGAGCCCGCGGCGGAGACGCCGCTCGGCCGGCGTACACGCAGCGTCGGCATCGTCATCAGCGAGGGCGCCCGGCGCGCCTCCTCGTCGGCTCCTCCCCCGTGCTTCGTCAAGCCGAAGACAGAGCCGGGTCTCGCGCCGGTGAAGACGGAACCGGGGCTGGCTCCGGTGAAGATGAAGCCGGGGCTGCTGGCGCCGGTGAAGGCGGAGCACGGCGAGGTCGAGCTCAACGATGACGCGGCCCTTGAATGGGCACGCCAAGACTCCCTGAAGATGGCGAGGGAGCACCAGGGCGCCACCCTAGAGCGCCTTGGGCCTTGGTGGGGGGCGCACCAGCCCACCTGGGGCTGGTCCCCTCCCACACTTGGCCCATGCAGCCCTCTGGGGCCGGTGGCCCCACTTGGTGGAACCCCGGGACCCTCCCGGTGGTCCCGGTACGTTACCGATAAAACCCGAAACTTTTCCGGTGACCAAAACAGGACTTCCCATATATAAATCTTTACCTCTGGACCATTCCGGAACTCCTCGTGACGTCCGAGATCTCATCCGGGACTCCGAACAACATTCGGTAAGCACATACAAACTTCCTTTATAACCCTAGCGTCATCGAACCTTAAGTGTGTAGACCCTACGGGTTCGGGAATCATGCAGACATGACCAAGACGTTCTCCGGTCAATAACCAACAGCGGGATCTGGATACCCATGTTGGCTCCCACATGTTCCATGATGATCTCATCGGATGAACCACGATGTCAAGGACTCGATCGATCCCGTATACAATTCCCTTTGTCTAGCGGTATTATACTTGCCCGAGATTCAATCGTCGGTATGCCGATACCTTGTTCAATCTTGTTACCGGCAAGTCTCTTTACTCGTTCCGTAACACATCATCCCGTGATCAACCCCTTGGTCACATTGTGCACATTATGATGATGTCCTACCGAGTGGGCCCAGAGATACCTCTCTGTTTACACGGAGTGACAAATCCCAGTCTCGATTCGTGCCAACCCAACAGACACTTTCGGAGATACCTGTAGTGCACCTTTATAGCCACCCAGTTACGTTGTGACGTTTGGTACACCCAAAGCATTCCTACGGTATCCGGGAGTTGCACAATCTCATGGTCTAAGGAAATGATACTTGACATTAGAAAAGCTTTAGCATACGAACTACGATCTTTGTGCTAGGCTTAGGATTGGGTCTTGTCCATCATATCATTCTCCCAATGATGTGATCCCGTTATCAACGACATCCAATGTCCATGGTCAGGAAACCATAACCATCTGTTGATCAACGAGCTAGTCAACTAGAGGCTTACTAGGGACATGGTGTTGTCTATGTACCCACACATGTATCTGAGTTTCCTATCAATACAATTATAGCATGGATAATAAAAGATTATCATTAACAAGGAAATATAATAATAACCAATTTATTATTGCCTCTAGGGCATATTTTCAACAGTTTCCCACTTGCACTAGAGTCAATAATCTAGTTCACATCGCTATGTGATTAACACTGATAGGTTACATCGCCATGTGACCAACATCCAAAGAGTTTACTAGTGTCTAAACTAGTTCACATCACCATGTGATTAAGTCTCAATGAGTTCTGGGGTTTGATCATGTTTTTCTTGTGAGAGAGGTTTTAGTCAACGGGTCTGCAATATTCAGATCCGTATGTACTTCGCAATTCTCTATGGCATATTGTAAATGCTGCTTCCACGCTCCACTTGGGCTATTCCAAATGGTTGCTCCACTATACGTATCCGATTTGCTACTCAGAGTCATTCGGATAGGTATTAAAGCTTGCATCGACGTAACCCTTTACGCCGAACTCTTTATCACCTCCATAATCGAGAAACATGTCCTTTATTTACTCCAAGGACAATTTTGACCGCTGTCCAATGATCTATTCCTGGAGCATTCTTGTACCCCTTGACTGACTCATGGCAAGGCACACTTCCGATGAGGTACACAGCATAGCATACTATAGAGCCTACGTCTAAAGCATAGGGGATGACCTTCGTCCTTTCTCTCTCTTCTGCCGTGGTCGAGCTTTAACTCTTAACTTCATACCTTACAACTCAGGCAAGAACTCCTTCTTTGACTGATCCATCTTGAACACCTTCAAGATCATGTCAAGGTATGTGCTCATTTGAAAGTACCATTTAGCGTTTTTGATCTATCCTCATAGATCTTGATGCTCAATGTTCAAGTAGCTTAATCCAGGTTCTCCATTGAAAAACACTTTTCAAATAACCCCATATGCTTTCCATAAATTCTACATCATTTCTGATCAACAATATGTCAACAACATATACTCATCAGAAATTCTATAGCGCTCCCACTCACTTCTTTGGAAATACAAGTTTCTCATAAACTTTTGTATAAAACCAAAATCTTTGATCATCTCATCAAAGCATACATTCCAACTCCGAGATTCTTACTCCAATCCTTAGAAGGATTGCTGGAGCTTTGCATACTTGTTAGCGTCTTTCAGGATCGTCAAAAAGCTTCTGGTTGTATCACATACAACCTTTCCTTACGGAATCTGGTAAGAAAACTCGTTTTGACATCCATCTGCCAGATTTCATAAATGCAGCTAATGCTAACATGATTCCGACGGACTTAAGCATCGCTACGGATGAGAAAATCTCATCGTAGTCAACTCTTTGAACTTGTGAAAAAACTCTTCGCCACAAGTCGAGCTTCATAGACGGTGACATTACCGTCCATGTCCGTCTTCTTATTAAAGATCCATTTATCTCAATGGCTTGCCGATCATCGGGCAAGTCCACCAGAGTCATGGATCCTTTCTCGGATTTTATGGTCTCGAGCCATTCGTCGGAATCCGAGCCCACCATCGCTTCTCCATAGCTCGTAGGTTCATTGTTGTCTAGCAACATGACCTCTAAGACAGGATTGCGTACCACTCTGAAGTAGTACGCATCCTTGTCACCCTACGAGGTACGGTAGTGACTTGATCCAGAACTTCATGATCACTATCATAAGCTTCTACTTCAATTGGTGTAGGTGCCACATGAACAACTTCCTGTGCCCTGCTACACACTGGTTGAAGTGATGGTTCAATAACCTCATTAAGTCTCCACCATCCTCCCACTCAATTCTTTCAAGAGAAACTTTTCCTCGAGAAAGGACCCGTTTCTAGAAACAATTACTTTTGCTTCCGGATCTGAGATAGGAGGTATACCCAACTGTTTTGGGTGTCCTATGAAGATGCATTTTTTTATCCGCTTTGGGTTCGAGCTCATCAACCTGAAACTTTTTCACATAAGCATCGCAGCCCCAAACTTTTAAGAAACGACAACTTAGGTTTCTCCAAACCATAGTTCAAACGGTGTCGTCTCAACGGAATTACGTGGTGCCCTATTAAAGTGAGTACGGTTGTCTCTAATGCCTAACTCATTAATGATAGTGGTAATTCGATAAGAGACATCATGGTATGTACCATATCCAATAGGGTGCAACTATGATGTTCGGACACACCATCACACTATGGTGTTCCAGGCGGTATTAATTGTGAAACAATCTCCACAATGTCTTAATTGCGTGCCAAAGCTCGTAACTCAGATACTCATCTCTATGATCATATCATAGACATTTTATCCTCTTGTCACAATGATCTTCAACTTCACTCTGAAATATGTTCTCTCAACTAAGTGAGATATGTTTTCTCAACCGAGTGAAATTATTTTGCTTAAATGGGTGACATCACTTTCTTCCGATGGGTGAAAGCAGCTATACTTGAAATAGATGAAATGCGTAAAAATAGTTAATTTCAGAAAAGGTGAAATATGTTTTCTCAAATGAGTGAAATATTTTTTCTAAAACAAGTAAAATATGTGTCTTAAAATAAGTGAAACCAATGTTTACCAAAGTTGAAATTATTATTTTGAAATTTGCAAAACGGGAGCAAACACTTCTATGAAATAACAAAACAATCTTATGTTTATGAAAGTGATGCCAAAGAAAATTGAAATATATAAATAAAAGTAGTTCAAATATAACCAACATTGATCTTATTCTAGAGGTCTTGTCAACAAGATTTCAAATATATAAAAAAAATTCAAAAATAGACATTCACTTTAAAATATATCAATCATTCAAAATATATGAATGAAATAAAATGCATGTCATTTATGTGGGAAGAGAGAATCATGCATGCCGGGTCAGCCTCTCCATTCCAACTCTCTCTCTCTCCTGACAAAGTTGCATGGCATGCATGTATTTGATCAGATGTGTCAGTGTATGCCAGTCGTATTTAGATAGTATAAAAGGTGTAGTATATACTCTGACAGAGTGCACGAATCTTGACGAAACTAGGCGGACGGCGGATGGTGTGCCGGTACCTCCCGCCTCTGGTAAAATTACTTATTCGGTACGTGCGTACCTTGGCCAGGCAGCTCTCCAAACATCAACCGCGTGAGTGAGTGACGCAGGCGCTTACGATGGAAAGCACGTACCGACGGACAAAATGCCTTTTCAAACAGCATAAACACACTTGACGGCCTGGCCGGCAGTATCTCTCTCCACTCTACATCCATCCATCGATCTCTCTTGCTCACCCGTTTCACACACGGTCAAAAGTATAAACTCCACTAGACTAGAAGAGATTCTTAGGAGCAGCAGGTAGCCTGTCGATCCACCAGTTGACTGCAAAGTCTACTCTTCATGATAATGATCATCTCTATCGATCATTACCGACCGCGTCAAACAGTATATCCTGCACCAGCACGTAACCAAAATGTTTCGTCAAAACTGCTCCGTCGGAGAGGCATGCAGCGCACTCCATGCAGCAAAGCTGTGTGGTGCCAAGGAAACTATACGTGGTCCTACACCTCACGGCAGGGATGGAAGGGAGATATGGGAAAAAGGGCAAATTTTGACAATTTTGACCTGTGTATGAAATTATTTCACAAAATGAACTGCCCCTAAAAAATATTCACTCATCTAACCTTTTTAAAGTGGCGCCTCACACGAAAGAGCCACACTATACTATGCAGCGCCTGACTGACAGGCGTTGCACGCCTAGCCAGCGTCGCACCCGGGCGATCCAAAAATTACTAAGTCAGTGTGTAGCGTCTGAGAACTAGGCGCCACACTATACAGTGTAGCGCCTAGCGTCTAGGCGTTGCATTAGTGGTTGCTTCATTTTGTAGTGATAAATAATGCAACCACTAGTGCAATGCCTAGGGGCTAGGCGCTACACTGTATAGTGTGGCGCCCTAGCTCTTAGGCGCTGCACATTGACTTAGTAATTTTTAGGCAGTCCGGGATGCGACGCTGGCCAGGCGTGTAGCGCCTTCGTGTCAGGAGCCACTCAAAAGGTCAGCTGAGTGAAATTTTTTAAGTACAGTTCATTTTGTGAAATGAACTCATCACGGGTCAAAATTGTCAAATTTCTCGGGAAAAAGGATGTCCCATTGATAAATTTGTCCCATGAGGTAGATAGAATTTGGAGGCTGAGATATGTTTGTCCCCTTTTATATTTTTGATTGAGGAGTGAGATATGTTGTCTCTGAGTTTGTGGGTCGCCTGTCCAGTCTCTAAATGCATATGGAGTGCGCTTCATATGTATTATGGCCACTGCAAATATTCCGACTCTGCTAGGATTGATCTAAGAACCAACCCTGCACCCGCACAACATATGTCGCCGTCTTTAAGTTTACTTGATCTAGTATATAGTTGTTTTCATGCAAAAAGAAGAAAAAAATCTAGTATAGTTGTTTAGCGTACGTGCGTGTCACTGTGTGGGCCGGTTGATGCAGACTAGCTAGCTTGCAGTGTATACTGCACCACTAATCCATCATAAAAATAATTTCCTAATCTTACATGAGGGTGTTAGAAAAGGGAAAAATATTACAACTTGCATCGTTAGCTAGTGACTCCATCTATTAATTTTCTTGCAAGTTGTGAGGTTTATCTACAGTGTATAGTACCATAGACATGCAAGTGTATGCATGTGTGCATGTCTTTGTCCTTTTTTCGTCTTCTTTTTCAGCAGCTGCTGATGAGTCAAATTTGATTATGTCCAGTGTCATTGTACTCGCTCATCCATGTGTACATACAGACTGCTCTCTATCTTCCAATATACTATATCCTACTGGTAATTTGTACGTGCTTTGCACGTTAGACTATTATGTGTGATCATAGTACTTAATCATTTTAAAGTAAAAGTAAATATTCTGCAGTATGTTGTAATGAAATTATAATGTAATTTTCAATAATATATTTGTGTTTTGTGGTAGGAACCATGGATTTTTTTACTGTTCGTATCAAATCACGGTAGCACAACAAATTCTATATGAAGAATGCAATCAGAAAAAAACATATACTTTTATTTTAAAAGTAATATAATATTGAATGTGTTTGTTAAATATTTTAGTTTCTTCAAATTCCAAACTTGAAATACATATAAAATTAGTGTGATGTTATAATTTTCACCTTTCCAAAGCCTTCAAGTCAGCATTTTCTTATTAATTCTATTTCATCTTTGTGTTCTCCAGCGCACAACATTATAAATAACTTAACACCGCGTTAGGAAAAGAAAAGAAAATCCAAATCTAAATTTTCTACTTGTTGTTTGCATATTTCTCAACGTACAACAATATTACTACTCCCTCCGTCCGGAATACTTGTCATCAAAATGGATAAACGGAGATGTATATAGACGTATTTAATTTGTATGATACTCCATTTTTATCCATTTTGATGACAAGTATTTTTGGACGGAAGGAATAATTCTTTGAGAAAAATAAAATATGCTTCCGTGCATGCATTCCACTGTACTCATGTGAGGAGCAAATTTCTACTACAGTCTACAGTAATATAGGCTGCCAGCCTCTACATACACACTTGTTTAGATGTTTCTAGTCTACACTGGAGTATGTCCTTATCTAACAGAGCCAGTTCACTACAATAAAGCTAGGTCCTCAGTCCTCACGTGAAAGTTCTCCACCAAGCTGAGTCTGGTCAGATGCCAAGTGCGGTTAACTCTAGAAAGATCTACCCAACCTCGTTTTGGCGCGCGAATGTATGAAGCGAATCCAACGAACCATGACCGTTGGATCACTTGGGCCAACATTGATAAATGGCAGCGATTCACCCGGTGGAAGAGATCAACGGCTAACAAATGCTTCTGCATCACTGTGGGTGGCTTATCCAAGTTTGAAAATTTGTGTACTATAGTAGTAGAGATACTTGGCATTTGAAAAAGGACGGCAGCAACATATATCTCACTTGTTTATGTAAGATTGAAGCGTTCCTACTCTCCAGGAGGAGAGACGCTGGGTATTTATTGATCTGGGCGTAATATCCGTGGAGGTACAAGAAACAGTCGATCGCTAGGATACAACTGTCGTACAGGAGACTAGGACGAGTACGAGAGGAAGAGGGAGTAGAGATAGATACAGATGAGATTACAATAGCAGGTTTAAACTATTTCTAAACACCCTCCTTAATGTCAACTATCCTACATTAAGATTTCTCTTGAATTCTTCAAATGGTTTGCTTGGAAGAGCTTTAGTAAATCCATCTGCTACCTGATCTTTGGAAGAAATAAACCGTATAGTCCAACCTTCTTCTCTGCGACCCTTTCTCGCCACAAGTGAAAGTCTATTGTCAATATGTTTTGGTTCTGCCATGAAAAACCTGGGTTTTGCAGAGAGATAGGTGGCTCCCCAAATTATCACACCATAGACATGACACACGAGACTGCTTTAATTCCTAGTTCACCAAGCAATGATTCCAACCAAATGATCTCAGCAGTAGCATTTGCCAATGACTTGTATTCAACCTCAGTACTTGATCTTGACACTGTGGCTTGTTTTCTAGCACTCCAAGAAATAAGATTAGAGCCAAGGAATACTTGGCAATCCTCCAGTTAACTTTCTGTCATCACTACATCCTGCCCAGTCAGCATCAGAGAAAGCGCTAACAAGAGTGGAATTAGAACGTCTGAACTGAAGGCCCAAGCTCACAGTGTGTTTTTATATACCGTATGATTCTTTAACAGCTGTCCAATGTACAGTGGTAGGTGCATGTAAGATACTGACAAACCTTGTTGACAGCAAAGGATATATCTGGTCTTGTCAACGTTAAGTACTCCAAGGCTCCCACAACACTTCTATACTTTGTGCTTTCTTCTTCCTTAAGTGGATCTCCATCAAAGATGAAAGTTTCTCTGAAGAAGACAATGGTGTAGGAGAAGGCTTACAATCCTTCATCCCCATACGAACCAAAAGTTCATTAGCATATTTCTCTTGATTAAGTACTATGCCATCTTCAATCCTTTTTACTTCAATGCCTAGGAAGAAGTGTAGATCGCCAAGATCTTTCAAAGCAAATTCCGAACTCAAATCATGCAAGAGAGCATTAGTAGCACTTTGTGAAGAGCTTGCAACTATAATATCATCAACATATATCAGCACAAAAATAACTGTGTTTGCCTTGTTATAAATAAAGAGCGATGTGTCAGCTTTAGATGCAGTAAAACCAAGGCGCCTTAATTGAGAGCTTAACCTTGAGTACCATGCTCTTGGTGCTTGTTTCAAGCCATAAAGTGCCTTATCAAGTTTACACACATAATGAGGTGCCTTCTTTCCTGCATACCCAGGTGGTTGTCTCATGTAAACCTCCTCTTCCAGAACACCGTGTAAAAACGCATTCTGAGCATCTAGCTGTCTCAAGCTCCATCCCCTAGACACAGCAATAGATAGTACAAGCCTGATAGTTGCAGCTTTAACAACAGGACTGAAAGTATCTTCATAATCTAAACCATAACGTTGTTTGAAGCCTTTTGCAACTAACCGTGCTTTGTACCTGTCAATTGAGCCATCTGACTTCTTTTTGATTTTGTAGACCCACTTACAGTCAATAATATTTTTACCTCTTGGCTCCGGTACAAGATGCCATGTCTTGTTCCTCATAAGTGCCATGTATTCTTCATCCATTGCATTTTTCCACTTTGAATCTTTCAGTGCATCATCTAATTTTGTTGGTTCTCCTGCAACACACAACATGCCATATCATACAGTGCCATCAATTCTAATCTTTGGGTTTTTTATACCTTTTTGTAGTCGAGTCATAACACGTGAAACTGGTGATTGAATTCGCTGTACAGGAGGTGGCGTAGACAAATCAGCCGCACAGGATCCTGAAAAAAATCTGGAGCTGCTTTGCGCAACAGATCCTGTGGTCTGCTGTGTGTCAGAAGGAGAGTTGCACCCGCTTCAATATCCGCAGAGTATCCATGGAGAGCCCCCGTACATGGGCGTGCGGCTCAGATCTCGCGCCAGACGCGCCTGGCGACGCACTTTCTGGCGGCTCCGTCATGATCACGGGCCCGCGTGTGGGACGCGGGGTTGCATGTGGCGACGTGGCGACTGATGACCGACACGGCATGCCTCTGCCAGGCACATGATCCTGGGAAGATCTGATGCGCGCTCGATCCGAGAAATCCTGGCGCACAGGAGTTCCAGGTGACGCCAAATCTCCCTCGTCTTCCGCGTTGGCTGCGTCTTCTTCTGCCACATGAAATATAGCACCGTTTTCTTCAAAAATTTGATCATTTTCTGCACCGTCTGCTGCACTGTGTTCTGCATGACCCTGCATATAAGAAGTGCTAGTAGGATCATCAGTTGGGTTATTGCAATCGTCGCCCCCTTGATCAAGGTTTTGGAGATTGGATGGAAGTACTAGAATTTCTTTCCTAAGAAGTGCTCCGGCGTTGGGATGAAGAGACTCAAAGGATATACGGATTCATCGTACACAACATCTCGAGAAATATACACCCTGCCGGTGGAAACATCTAAGCATTTAACGGCCCTTGTGAATGGGACTATATCCAAGAAATACACACTTCTTGGAACGAAACGCAAGTTTTCGTGTATTGTATGGACGAAGGTTGGGCCAGCAAGCACAACCAAATACACGGAGAGATTTATAATCAGGATAGTACAAAAAGACGTGTGATGGGAGTCTCGAATTTGATGACTTTGCTAGGAGCAAGTTTATGAGATATGTGGCAGTCAAAAAGGCTTTCATCCCAAAATTTCAAAGGCATGGATGCATTTGCTAGTAGAGCTAGCCCTACTTCAACAACATGGCGATGTTTTCTCTCAGCAGAACCGTTTTGTTGATGTGCATGGGGGCATGAGACATGATGTGAGATGCCAAGTTCTTGAAAAAAAAAGATTGGGTTTCTCGTATTCACCTCCCCACTCCCCAGTCAGTCTGCATGGCAATGATCTTAGTG